>NW_028227268.1:113963250-114318250 GCF_978045245.1 Mus caroli | reverse complement strand
CTACTGGTTTGCTATAGATTGCTTTTATTATGTTTAGGTATGGGCTTTGAATTCCTGATATTTCCAAGACTTTTAACATGAATGGGTGTTGAATTTCATCAAATGCTTTCTCTGATCATGTGTTTTTTTGTCTTTGAATTTGATTATATAGTGGATTACGTTGATGGATTTCTGTATGTTGAACCATCCCTGCATTCCTGGGATGAAGCCTACTTGATCATGATGGATGATCGTTTTGATGTGTTCTTGGATTTGGTTTGTGAGAATTTTATTGAGTATTTTTGCATCGATATTCATAAGGGAAATTGGTCTGAAGTTCTCTATCGTTGTTGGGTCTTTGTGTGGTTTAGGTATCAGAGTAATTGTGGCTTCATAGAACAAATTAGGTAGAGTACCTTCTGTTTCTATTTTGTGGAATAGTTCGAGGAGTATTGGTATTAGGTCTTCTTTGAAGTTCTGATAAAACTCTGCACTTAACCCATCTGGTCATCGGCTTTTTTTTTGGTTGGGAGACTATTAATGACGGTTTCTTTTCTTTTCTTTTCTTTTCTTTTCTTTTCTTTTCTTTTCTTTTCTTTTCTTTTCTTTTCTTTTCTCTTCTCTTCTCTTCTCTTCTCTTCTCTTCTCTTCTCTTCTCTTCTCTTCTTTCTCTTCTCTTCTCTTCTCTTCGTTTTTGTTTTGTTTTTGTTTTTTGAGACAGGGTTTCTCTGTGTAGCCCTGGCTGTCCTAGAACTCACTTTGTAGACCAGGCTGGCCTCAAAGTCAGAAATCTGCCTGCCTCTGCCTCCTGAGTGCTGGGATTAAAGGCATGCACCACCATGCCTGGCTTTAATGACTATTGCTTTAGAGGATATGGGACTGTTTAGATAATTTATCTGATCCTGATTTAACTTTGGTACCTGGTATCTGTCTAGAAATTTGTCTATTTCATCCAGGTTTTCCAGTTTTGATGAGTATAGGCATTTGTATTAGGATCTGATGATTTTTTGGAATTCTTCAGATTCTGTTGTTATGTCTACCTTTTCATTTCTGATTTTGTTAGTTAGGATACTGTCCCTGTGCCCTCTAGATAGTCTGGCTAAGCCTTTATCTATCTTGTTGATTTTCTCAAATAACCAGCTGCTGGTTTGGTTGATTCTTAGTATAGATCTTTTTGTTTCTATTTGATTGATTTCAGCCCTGAGTTTCTTTATTTCCTGCCATCTACTCCTGTTGGGTGAATTTGCATTCTTTTGTTCTAGAGCTTCTAGGTGTGCTGTCAAGCTGCTAGTGTATATTCTCTTCAGTTTCTTTTTGGAGGTAGTCAGAGCTATGAGTTTTCCTCTTAGGACTGCTTTCATTGTGTCCCATAAGTTTGGATATGTGGTGGCTTCATTTTCATTAAACTCTAAAAAGTCTTTAATTTCTTTCTTTATTTCTTCCTTGACCAAGTTTTCATTGAGTAGAGTGTTGTTCAGCCTCCACGTATATGTGGGCATTCTATTATTTATGTTGTTATTGAAGATCAGCTTTACTCTGTGGTGATCTGATAGGATGCATGGGAGTATTTCAATATTTTTTGTATCTGTTGAGGCCTGTTTTGTGACTGATTATATCATCAGTTTTGGAGAAGATACCATGAGGTGCTGAGAAAAAGGTATTTCTTTTTGTTTTATGTTAAAATGTTCTATAGATATCTGTTAAATGCATTTGTTTCATAACTTCTGTTAGTTTCACTGTGTCTCTGTTTAGTTTCTGTTTCCAGGATCTGTCCACTGATGAGAGTGGGGTATTGAAGTCTCCCAGTATTATTATGTGCGGTGCAATGTGTGCTTTGAGCTTTACTATAGTTTCTATAATGAATGTGGATGCCCTTGCATTTGAAGCATAGATGTTCAAAATTGAGAGTTCATCTTGGTAAATTTTACCTTTGATTAGTATGAAGTTTCTCTCCGTATCTCTTTTAGGTTGAACTTTAGGTATCAACTTTAGGTTGAATGTCCATTTTATTCGATATTAGAATGGCTACTCCAGCTTGTTTCTTTGGACAATTTGCTTAAAAAGTTGTTTTCCAGCCTTTTACTCTGAGGTAGTGTTTTTGTCACTGTCTTTGAGGTAGTGTCTTTGTCACTGAGGTGGGTTTTCTGTATGCAGCAAAATGTTGGGTCCTGTTTATGTAACTAGGCTGCTAGTCTATGTCTTTTTCTTGAGGAATTAAGTCCATTGATTTAAGAGATATTAAGGAAAAGTCATTGATGCTTCCTGTTTTGTTGTTGTTGTTGTTGTTGTTGTTGTTGTTGTTGTTAGAGTTGGAATTTTGTTCATGTGCCTATCTTCTTTTAGTTCTGTTGACAGATTACTTTCTTGCTTTTTCTAGAATGTAGTTTCCTTCTTTGTGTTGGAGTTTTCCCTTCATTATCCTTTGAAGGGCTGAATTTGTGGAAAGATAGTGTGTAAATTTGGTTTTGTCATGGAATACCTTGGTTTCTCCATCTATGGTAATTGAGAGTTTTGCTGGGTGTAGTAGCCTGGGTTGGCATTTGTGTTCTCTTAGGGTCTGTTTGACATCTGCCCAGTATCTTCTGGCTTTCATAGTCTCTGGAAAGAAGTGAGGTGTACTTCTGATAGATCTGCCTGTATATGTTACCTGACCTTTTTCCCACACTGCTTTTAATATTCTTTCTTTGTTTTGTACATTTGGTGTTTTGATTATTATGTGACGGGAGGAATTTCTTTTCTGGTCCAAACTATTTGGAATTCTGTATGCTTCTTGTATGTTCATGTGCATCTCTTTCTTTAGATTAGGGAAGTTTTCTTCTCTAATTTTGTTGAAGATATTTGCTGGCCCTTTAAGTTGGAAATCTTCCTTCTCATCTATGCCTATTATCCGTAGGTTTGGTCTTCTCATTGTGTCCTGGATTTCCTGGATGTTTTGGGTTAGGATCTTTTTGCTTTTTGCATTTTCTTTGATTGTTGTGTTAATGGTTTCTATGGTATCTTTTGGATCTCTTGTATTCTGTTGGTGATGCTTGTACCTATGGCTCCTGACTTCTTTCCTAGGTTTTCTAACTCCATAGTTGTCTCCCTTTGTAATTTCTTTATTGTTTCTACTTCCATTTTTAGATCCTGGATGGTTTTGTTCAATTCTTTCACCTGTTTGGAAGTGTTTTCCTGTCATTCTTTAAGGGATTTTTGTGTTTCCTCTTTAAGGGCTTCTACCTGTTTACCTGCATTCTCCTGTATTTCTTTAGAGTAGTTATTTATGTCCTTCTTATAGTCCTCCATCATCATCATGTGATGTAACTTTAGATCCATGTCTTGCTTTTCTGGTGTGATGGTGAATCCAGGACTTGCTATGGTGGGAAAGTTGGGCTTTGATGATGCCAAGTAACCTTGGTTTCTGTGGCTTCTGGTCTTATGCTTGCTTCCTGCCATCTGATTATCTCAAGTGCTCCCTGCCCTTGATATATCTGATTGGAGCCAGTCCTTCCTGTAATCCCAATTGAGTCAGAACTTCTCAGAGTCCAGCTTTGTTTTTGATCTTGGGATTCTGGGATCCTGTGGTGCTGAGATTCTGGGTGTGTTAAGAATTCTTGATTTCTTGGCAGTCAAGCTTCATGTGAGACCCTGAGATCCTGGTGTGACCAAGCTCCTGGGATCCTGGGATTTTAAAGTCCTGGGCATAGTAGGGTGTCTGAGGAGTGGAGAGTCCTCTGGGGACCATGGAACTCTCTGCAGAGTTCGAGCCCAAGTTGGCCCGGAGCTGGAGCCGACTAGAAGGGCACTGTTTGAATTCTGATGCTAGTTCTGCTTCCTCAAGAGAGGAAGCCATTGATCACATACTCAGGTGATCTCATGTGAACGTTCTCCCCATTTTACTAGTCCATAAAGGTGAAAGCCTGTGATTGGGCAGTGGAGGGGAAAGGTGAGACAGGATGTCTTTGAGACTGTGGGTATGAAGGCAGATGAAGACGAGGAGGGAGTCATGATGGAGCAGAACCACATGGCCAAGAGAAACTCATGTAGCAAAGGATTTCATAGCTGGAGAAAAAGTTAGTATAGTTAGTATAGTGCTAGATCTGCCCAATCTAGGCACACTGGCTGGTTCTGTGTGTCAACTTGACACAGGCTGGAGTTATCACAGAGAAAGGAGCTTCAGGTGGGGAAGTGCCTCCATGAGATCCATCTGTGGGGCATTTTCTTTGTTGGTGGTCAAGGGAGAAGGACACCTTGTGGGTGATGCCATCCCTGGGCTGATAGTCTTGGGCTCTATAAGAGAGCAAGCTGAGCAAGCCAGTAAGAAACATTCCCCATGACCTCTGCATCAGCTCCTGCTTCTTGACCTGCTTAAGTTCCAGTCCTCACTTCCTTTAGTGATGAATAGTAATGTGGAAATGTAAGCTGAATAAATCCTTTCCTCCCCAACTTGTTTCCTGGTCATGTTTGTGCAGGAATAGAAACCCTGACTAAGACACATAGCTTATAAATATCATAACTGGATTGTATGGGTTTTTGTATGGGTTTATTGGGGTTGGAAATTACTGCAACACATTGTGATAATTACCTTATAGTTTAGATCAAGAGATAGATTATTAGAATGGACTAAAACACACACAGTAGCTAGGCATGATGGCACATGACTTTAATCTCAGCACTTGGGAGGCAAAACAGATGGATCTCTCTGAGTTTGAGGCCATCTTGATTTACAGAGTGAATTTCTGGACAGCCAGGGCTACATAGAGAAATTACTAACACACACACACACACACACACACACACACACACACACACACACACACATGCATGCACACACACAAATCTAACAATCCAAATATTTGGTGTTTTTAAGAAACTCCAAGTTCAATAGGAAAATATACTATGTTCAAATGTGCAGGCATAGCTAGAAAAATATTAAAAGTGAAATTCATATAACTTATTTTGTACATCAGAAACTAAGAAAAGTCTTACCTAATTAAGTTTCAATCTTAAGAAACTGCACTAGGATAATGAAATAAACAGAGCAGGAAGGAGGAAGGAAGCAATAAAAATCAGAGGAGCTAGGCACAGTCTAGTGCTTTTGAGGCTGAGCTAGGAGGATCAGGAATTTGAGGCTTCCTTGGGTCCTTTCTTTACAAACAGAAAAACCAGAACTGAAGTCAACAAAATTAAAAATAATAACAGTAGACAAAAGTGAAATGTTTGCTTTCAGGGGCTGGAGAGATGGCTCAGAGGTTAAGAACACTGACTGCTCTTCCAAAGGTCTTGAGTTCAAATCCCAGCAACTACATGGTGGCTCACAACCATTTGTAATGAGATCGTATGCCCTCTTCTGGTGTTTCTGAAGACAGCTACAATGTACTTACGTATAACAATAAACAAATCTTGGGGCTGGAGCAAGCAGGGCAGGAGTGAGCAGAGATCCTGAGTTCAATTCCCATCAATCACATGATGGCTCACAATCATCTGTACAGCTACAGTGTGCTCATATACATAAAATAATTAAATCTTTACAAAAAATAAATGTTTGCTTTTTAAAAACAAGTTAATAAAATTAATAACTATTTAGGAAGACTGGTTAAGAATGAAGAGCAAGAAGATACACAAAGCCAGTGTAAGCCAGGGGTAAGCCAATGGCAGACCCTTACAGACTAAGAAGACCCTACTTGATTTATGGTTCAAATATTGCTTTTCTGTAAACCAGGCCTTTTAAACATGGACCTTTGGGAGAAATTTATCTAAATTATAGCAAGACTAGTACATAGACATAAATTAGTTGAATATAATAATGAACATAGGGAAACAAATTTAAAACCATACCATTTATAATCAACCTAAGATAATGGACCATTTAGCATACACACAACAAAACACTTACTGGATATGTCCGCTGAAAATTATCAAAGGGAAGTGAAAGAAGGTACAAAAGAAATTTGTATAAATAGACAGACAAGCTACACTTGGTAATCAAAAGACCCAGTATAGCAAAGGTGTCATTTGTTAACAAATTACTCATGATATTGTTACAAACTATAAGGAAACTTTATCAAAATTATTGTAATAGATGAATGAACCTGTTCCATGAGGTTTTACAGAGATAAAGAGAGACTAGGAGAACATAAATTTATAACCAAAGCATAA
The DNA here is from genome assembly GCF_978045245.1 of Mus caroli. Taxonomy (NCBI): domain Eukaryota; kingdom Metazoa; phylum Chordata; class Mammalia; order Rodentia; family Muridae; genus Mus; species Mus caroli. The sequence goes on along the minus strand of NW_028227268.1, from coordinate 114,312,133 downwards.
GCTAGGGATTCAGGGTAGAAAATAAGAACAAATGGTCAAGACTAAGAGAATCCTGACTAAACTGAATAAACAGGATTTGAACTAGAGGAAAGCCCAAGGGGACAAGGTATCAAGGTGAGGGACGAAGAATCTGACCAGGTATCAAGGACAGGGGGTCTGTGGCTAAACTAACTGCATTTGTACGTTTTATGCTACTGTAGCAATACTTATAGCTGAACACTTTGTAAAGAAAAAAGATTTGTCATGTTCAAGTTCTCATAAGGGCATGGTACCTTCATTTGCTTGGCTTTAGTGAAATTCTCTCATGGTAGATGTTATCACAATGGTAGGAAAGCATGAAGAAGAGCAAGTATAGTGAAAGAGGCCAAGAGGCCAAGAGACTGTGGTGGACCAGTGAGCTTTGGAGTAGCTTGTTCTTTGGAGACTAAATTGCTCTGTAGACCAGCATCATCCCTCCTAAGTGCATAGCCCCACGACCTCATTCTTATCCACGTAGGCTCTATGTCTTAAAAGTTCCACTACCTCAACATCACTACACTAGGGACTAAGCATACAGAACATGGACCCAAATCATATTAAACATGACATCAACTCAGCAGGATTCTTGCTCCAACTGAACCTTGTGGGCAGCTCTGGATCTGCTCATAAAGAGAACTCAAGAAACCAGAGGTCTTGACCTGATTGACACAGCCCCTATCAAAACCCTAGTATAGTTTTTGACATTTTGACAATGCCATTGTAAAATTTATATGGTCCGTGCACTAGAAGAGATTAAAAACAAACTTTAAGGAAGAACTTTTTTTTTTTTTTTTTTGAAATTTCAAAATATAGTATATTTTATCTTGACGGAATGTAAAGAATGTTTAAGAAAGGATAGTGTGGCCTTGCCACTGGTCAAATACTACATATAAAACCTATAGCGAAAACCAAACATAGATTTCTTTTTTTTTTTTTTTATAATTTTTTTTTTTTAAATATTTTTATTACATAATTTCCTCAATTACATTTCCAATACTATCCCAAAAGTCCCCCATAGCGCCCCCCACTTCCCTACCCACCCATTCCCATTCTTTTGGCCCTGGCATTCCCCTATATTGGGGCATATAAAGTTTGCAAGTCCAATGGGCCTCTCTTTCCATTGATGGCCGACTAGGCCATCTTTCGATACATATGCAGCTAGAGACAAGAGCTCCAGGGTTCCGGTTAGTACATCATGTTGTTCCAACAATAGGGTTGCAGATCCCTTTAGCTCCTTGGGTACTTTCTCTAGCTTCTCCATTGGGAGCCCTGTGATACATCCAATAGCTGACTGTGAACATCCACTCCTGTGTTTGCTAGGCCCCGGCATCGTCTCACAAGAGACAGCTATATTTGGGTCCTTTCAGCAAGATCTTGCTAGTGTATGCAATGGTGTCAGCGTTTAGAAGCTGATTATGGGACGGATCCCTGGATACAGCAGTCTCTAAATGGACCATCCTTTCATCACAGCTACTAACTTTGTCTCTGTAGCTCCTTCCCTGGGTGTTTTGTTCCCAATTCTAAGAAGGTGCACAGTGTCCACACTTTGGTCTTCATTCTTCTTGAGTTTCATGCGTTTAGCAAATTGTATCTTATATCTTGGGTATCCTAAGTTTTGGGCTAATATCCACTTATCAATGAATACATATTGTGTGAGTTCTTTTGTGATTGTGTTACTTCACTCAAGATGATGCCCTCCAGGTCCATCCATTTGGCTAGGAATTTCATAAATTCATTCTTTTTAATAGCTGAGTAGTACTCCATTGTGTAAATGTACCATAATTTCTGTATCCATTCCTCTGTTGAGGGACATCTGGGTTCTTTCCAGCTTCTGGCTATTATAAATAGGGCTGCTATGAACATAGTGGAGCATGTGTCCTTCTTACCGGTTGGGACATCTTCTGGATATATGCCCAGGAGAGGTATTGCTGGATCCTCCGGTAGTACTATGTCCAATTTTCTGAGGAACCGCCAGACTGATTTCCAGAGTGGTTGTACAAGCTTGCAATCCCACCAACAATGGAGGAGTGTTCCTCTTTCTCCACATCCTCGCCAGCATCTGCTGTCACCTGAATTTTTGATCTTAGCCATTCTGACTGGTGTGAGGTGGAATCTCAGGGTTGTTTTGATTTGCATTTCCCTGATGATTAAGGATGTTGAACATTTTTTCAGGTGCTTCTCTGCCATTCGGTATTCCTCAGGTGAGAATTCTTTGTTCAGTTCTGAGCCCCATTTTTTAATGGGGTTATTTGACTTTCTGGAGTCCACCTTCTTGAGTTCTTTATATATATTGGATATTAGTCCCTTATCTGATTTAGGATAGGTGAAGATCCTTTCCCAATCTGTTGGTGGTTTTTTTGTCTTATTGATGGTGTCTTTAGCCTTGCAGAAGCTTTGTAGTTTCATGAGGTCCCACTTGTCAATTCTCGATCTTACAGCACAAGCCATTACTGTTCTATTCAGGAATTTTTCCCCTGTGCCCATATCTTCAAGGCTTTTCCCCACTTTCTCCTCTATAAGTTTCAGTGTCTCTGGTTTTATGTGAAGTTCCTTGATCCACTTAGACTTGACCTTAGTACAAGGAGATAGGAATGGATCGATTCGCATTCTTCTACATGTTAACAACCAGTTGTGCCAGCACCATTTGTTGAAAATGCTGTCTTTCTTCCACTGGATGTTTTTAGCTCCCTTGTCGAAGATCAAGTGACCATAGGTGTGTGGGTTCATTTCTGGGTCTTCAATTCTATTCCATTGGTCTATTTGTCTGTCACTATACCAGTACCATGCAGTTTTTATCACAATTGCTCTGTAGTAGAGCTTTAGGTCCGGCATGGTGATTCCACCAGAGGTTCTTTTATCCTTGAGAAGAGTTTTTGCTATCCTAGGTTTTTTGTTATTCCAGATGAATTTGCAGATTGCACTTTCTAATTCGTTGAAGAATTGATTTGGAATTTTGATGGGGATTGCATTGAATCTGTAGATTGCTTTTGGCAAGATAGCCATTTTTACAATGTTGATCCTGCCAATCCATGAGCATGGGAGATCTTTCCATCTTCTGAGATCTTCTAGAATTTCTTTCTTCAGAGACTTGAAGTTTTTATTATACAGATCTTTCACTTCCTTAGTTAGAGTCACGCCAAGATATTTTATATTATTTGTGACTATTGAGAAGGGTGTTGTTTCCCTAATTTCTTTCTCAGCCTGTTTATTCTTTGTGTAGAGAAAGGCCATTGATTTGTTTGAGTTAATTTTATATCCAGCTACTTCACCGAAGCTGTTTATCAGGCTTAGGAGTTCTCTGGTGGAATTTTTAGGGTCACTTATATATACTATCATATCATCTGCAAAAAGTGATATTTTGACTTCATCTTTTCCAATTTGTATCCCTTTGATCTCCTTTTGTTGTCGAATTGCTCTGGCTAGGACTTCAAGTACAATGTTGAATAGGTATGGAGAAAGTGGACAGCCTTGTCTAGTCCCTGATTTTAGAGGGATTGCTTCAAGCTTCTCACCATTTACTTTGATGTTGGCTACTGGTTTGCTGTAGATTGCTTTTATCATGTTTAGGTATGGGCCTTGAATTCCTGATCTTTCCAAGACTTTTATCATGAATGGGTGTTGGATCTTGTCAAATGCTTTTTCCGCATCTAAGGAGATGACCATGTGGTTTTTATCTTTGAGTTTGTTTATATACTGGATTACGTTGATGGATTTCCGTATATTGAACCATCCCTGCATCCCTGGGATGAAACCTACTTGGTCAGGATGGATGATTGTTTTGATGTGTTCTTGGATTCGGTTAGCAAGAACTTTATTGAGGATTTTTGCATCAATATTCATAAGGGATATTGGTCTGAAGTTTTCTATCTTTGTTGGGTCTTTTTGTGGTTTAGGTATCAGAGTAATTGTGGCTTCATAGAATGAGTTGGGTAGAGTACCTTCTGTTTCTATTTTGTGGAATAGTTTGTGAAGAACTGGGATTAGATCTTCTTTGAAGGTCTGATAGAACTCTGCACTAAACCCATCTGGTCCTGGGCTTTTTTTAGTTGGGAGACTATTAATGACTGCTTCTATTTCTTTGGGGGATATAGGGCTGTTTAGATCATTAACCTGATCTTGATTCAACTTTGGTACCTGGTATCTGTCTAGGAACTTGTCCATTTCATCCAGGTTCTCCAGTTTTGTTGAGTATAGCCTTTGGTAGAAGGATCTGATGGTGTTTTGGATGTCTTCAGGATCTGTTGTTATGTCTCCTTTTTCATTTCTGATTTTGTTAATTAGGATGCTTTCCCTGTGCCCTCTAGTGAGTCTGGCTAAGGGTTTATCTATCTTGTTGATTTTCTCAAAGAACCAGCTCCTTGATTGGTTGATTCTTTGAATAGTTTTTCTTGTTTCTACTTGGTTGATTTCACCCCTGAGTTTGATTATTTCCTGCCGTCTACTCCTCTTGGGTGAATTTGCTTCCTTTTGTTCTAGTGCTTTTAGGTGTGTTGTCAAGCTGCTAATGTGTGCTCTCTCTAGTTTCCTTTTGGAGGCACTCAGAGCTATGAGTTTTCCTCTTAAAAATGCTTTCATTGCGTCCCATAAGTTTGGGTATGTTGTGGCTTCATTTTCATTGAACTCTAAAAAGTCCTTAATTTCTTTCTTTATTCCTTCCTTGACCAAGGTATCATTGAGAAGAGTGTTGTTCAGTTTCCACGTGAAGGTTGGCTTTCTATTATTTATTTTGTTATTGAAGATCAGCCTTAGTCCATGGTGATCTGATAGGATGCATGGGACAATTTCAATATTTTTATATCTGTTGAGGCCTGTTTTGTGACCAATTATGTGGTCAATTTTGGAGAAGGTACCATGAGGTGCTGAGAAGAAGGTATATCCTTTTGTTTTAGGATAGAATGTTCTGTAGATATCTGCCAGATCCATTTGATTCATAATTTCTCTTAGTTTCACTGTGTCCCTGTTTAGTTTCTGTTTCCATGATCTGTCCATTGGTGAAAGTGGTGTGTTGAAGTCTCCCACTATTATTGTATGAGGTGCAATGTGTGCTTTGAGATTTACTAAAGTTTCTTTAATGAATGTGGCTGCCTTTGTATTTGGAGCATAGATATTCAGGATTGATAGTTCCTCTTGGAGGATTTTACCTTTGATGAGTATGAAGTGTCCCTCCCTGTCTTTTTTAATGACTTTGGGTTGGAAGTCAATCTTATCAGATATTAGAATGGCTACTCCAGCTTGTTTCTTCATGCCATTTGCTTGGAGAATTGTTTTCCAGCCTTTCATTCTGAGGTAGTGTCTATCCTTTTCTCTGAGATGAGTTTCCTGTAAGCAGCAAAATGTTGGGTCTTGTTTGTGTAGCCAGTTTGTTAGTCTATGTCTTTTTATCGGGGAGTTGAGTCCATTGATATTAAGAGATATTAAGGAAAAGAAATTGGTGTTTCCTGTTATTTTTGATGTTAAAGTTGGCATTTTGTTCTTGTGGCTGTCTTCTTTTAGGTTTGTTGAGGGATTACCTTCTTGTTGTTTCTAGGGCGTGGTTCCTGTCCTTGTATTGGTTTTTTTCTGTTATTATCCTTTGAAGGGCTGGATTCGTGGAGAGATAATGTGTGAATTTGGTTTTGTCGTGGAATACTTTGGTTTCTCCATCTATGTTAATTGAGAGTTTGGCTGGGTATAGTAGCCTGGGCTGGAATTTGTGTTCTTTTAGTGTCTGTATAACATCTGTCCAGGATCTTCTGGCTTTCATAGTCTCTGGTGAAAAATCTGGTGTAATTCTGATAGGCTTGCCTTTATATGTTACTTGGCCTTTTTCTCTTACTGCTTTTAGTATTCTATCTTTATTTAGAGCATTTGTTGCTCTGATTATTATGTGTCGGGAGGTATTTCTTTTCTGATCCAGTCTATTTGGAGTTCTGTAGGCTTCTTGTATGTTCATGGGCATCTCTTTCTTTAGATTTGGGAAGTTTTCTTCTATAATTTTGTTGAAGATGTTTGCTGGTCCTTTGAGTTGAAAATCTTCATTCTCATCCACTCCTATTATCCGTAGGTTTGGTCTTCTCATTATGTCCTGTATTTCTTGGATGTTTTGAGTTAGGATCTTTTTGCATTTTCCATTTTCCTTGATTGTTGTGCCGATGTTCTCTATGGAATCTTCTGCACCTGAGATTCTCTCTTCCATCTCTTGTATTCTGTTGCTGATGCTTGCATCTATGGTTCCAGATTTCTTTCCTAGGGTTTCTATCTCCAGTGTTGCCTCATTTTGGGTTTTCTTTATTGTGTCTACTTCCCTTTTTAGGTCTAGTATGGTTTTGTTCATTTCCATCATCTGTTTGGATGTGTTTTCCTGTTTTTCTGTAAGGACTTCTACCTGTTTGATTATGTTATCATGTTTTTCTTTAAGGATTTGTAACTCTTTAGCAGTGTTCTCCTGCAATTCTTTAAGGGATTTTTGTGCTTCCTCTTTATTGTCTTCTTCCTTTTTAGCAGTGTTCTCCTGCATTTCTTTAAGTGTGTTATTAACGTCCTTCTTGAAGTCCTCTATCATCATCAGGAGATATGCTTTTAAATCCGTGTCTAGCTTTTCCGGTGTGTTGGGGTGCCCTGGACTGGGTGAAGTGGGGGTGCTGGGTTCTGATGATGGTGAGTGGTCTTGGTTTCTGTTAGTAAGATTATTACGTTTACCTTTCGCCATCTGGTAATCTCTGGGGTTAGTTGTTATCGTTGTCACTATTTAAAGATTGGAGCAGAAGCTGTGTTCCACTCACCAGCAGTCCCAAAATCCTGCGGCGGGGGTCGTGGGTAGCTGGCGGGTGTCAGGCAACCCTGCGCTCCCGCTACCCCGGCGCTGATCCAGCCGGATGAGGCCTGTGGTCCTACTCAGGCCGGTTTCTGCTTCCCTAACTAATGCAGTCTCAGGTCCCGCGCAATTGGATTGGAGCAGAAGCTGTGCTCCCCTCACCAGAAGTCTTAAGATCCTGTGGCGGGTGTTGTGGGCAGTTGGCGAGTGTCAGCAGACCCTGCGCCCCAGCTGCTCAGGTGCTTTTCTGACTGGAAGAGGCTTCAAGGAAGAACTTTTAATCCCACTGGTTGAGAATAAGACCACCATCACAATTTTTGACCCAAATTTGAAGAAAGCTTAAATCAAATACTGGCCAGGATGATGGACAATGAGTCACAGTTTGTAGTCATATAAAGGCAGACCCATAAAGCTATGTATTTCCCTCCAGGTCCAATTAGTGACAAATGTATATCCTGACGTACTTCCTGCCTGCACACCTCTCTCCTGCATCTAATCAGGGATAAGCATCTGTCCTGACCTATTTCCTGCCTATGCACCTCTCACCTACATGTGATCAAGCACATCCAGTGCTTTTGGGTCAAAAAATTTGTTTAGGGGAGCTAAACCTTGTGGCTTGTTATCTTACCTAAACAGCTGCCAGCATTCAGGAAGTGTCTGTCCTTGGGCAAGGGGCTTAACAGTTAGAGGCATTTTTGTTTTATTCATTTCTTAGGCACCGTAATTAAAACTTAATATACAACTTTGGCTCTCCCAGAGCTAGTTAGGAAAGCTACTCCCCAGTATTAAGGTTTACTGAATAGAGAAAGTGATTGAAAGATTACAGTACTGAGAATGGGAAGGTAGGTAATTTTGCTACTGGAGGAAAACACACCCTCCCCCCACACAAATAAATATATAGCTGCATGTAAGTGTGCGTAACTAAATTCTGAGTTAGATGCCAAACAATTTAACAAAGAAAGAACAGCCTTTGCCAGCAGCAAATGGTGCTGGATTGTCCCAGGCAAAATAGACAGACTGTAATTTTTACCCAGTCATCATACTTAAAAGTGGACCATGAATCTAAATGTAAAATATTCAGCTAATATAAAGTCTCAGAAGAATATATGTGGCAAAATTCTCAGAGTTAGGAAAAGCATTCTTAGATTTGATAATGAAAGTATCATAATGGGACAATAGAAAATGAGCTCAATACAGCCAAGTAGCTTTGCTTTGTGAGGGTTTGTAAAAAGAGGATAAAAGAATAAGCCGTCCACTGGGTAGAACTATTTGCAAGCAAGAGATTAAATATAGAATTCATATCTAGAATATACAAAGAACTCTCAAATCCCAGCAAGAATAAGGACAACACGTAAAACATGCAATTAGACAGTGGGAAACGATGGGAACAAATATTTCACTGGTGAGGAAAAACAGGAGATGCCCAGCATCTGCCTTCCGCTGTCACAGAAGTGCAGACTGCACCCAGAAAACATTGAGGCCCAGCCATCAAACAGGATAAGTGGTAATGAGGACATGGAGTGCTGCTGAGAGGCAGAAGTGCTGGGTGGATCAGACTTTGTTGGTGGGGAACCAGTCTGAAAGCACACTTGTCAGACTGCGCATGCACTCACTTTGAAAGGCAGCAACCACATTTCCATTTATCCAGGAGCAGTGAGAGACTATATTCAGACACAAAGCAGGGGTGTAGAGTATTATGCCAGCATTATTCTTGCTTGTTTGTTTGATACAGGGTCTATCTATATAGCTTATGCTGTTCTGGAATTTACTGACCATGAAGACCAGGCTGGTCTTGAACTAACTGAGGTCTGCCTGCTCTGCCTAAGGAGTGCTGGGATTAAAGGTGTGTGTGCCATAACGCCCTGCTGGTCAGCTTTGCTTTTAATGGTTTAAAACTGAAAATTAACAAAGCTTCTCTTTAACTGCAAGGAACCGGCTTAACAGTGTGGTCCTTACATTGTGGTGTGCTGCTTCTAAATGAAGAGGAAGCTCAGCTGGGTGGACAAGCTCTAGTGAACTAAGGAAACCCAAGGAAAAAGTCTATTCTGGCAAGTTAGGTATAGTTCTGTGTGTACATCGTTTTCTTTTTACAATGACAGAAATTGTTGGAATGTAGGAGAGCCAAGTGATCGCAGGACTGAGGTTTGTTGTGGAGGGAGGGGACTTGGAAGGTAATGGACTGGGGATTAGAGAATGAATTGAGGGATTCTTTGTAAACTGAGCTTTTTAGTATCTTGATTGGTGGAATCCTAGATTTGACAAAATTGCATAGTGTGAAATCTCAGAATGAATACAGGAAAAAAAAATGCAGTAAACCTGGATGGTGTTACTGTCCTGTGACAACTCCTTAAGGTTTGTGAGGCGTCTTTGTTAGGAGAAGTTGAGAGATCCTCTGCATTATTCATTACAACTTCACAATTATGTCAATCAAAAAAAAAAAAAAGTCAAAGGATCGCTAAGAGTTTGAATTTCAAGGGTGGGGCAGTGGACTAAATCCAGGTAGGGAAGGCTCTTAGAGGTGACCTTTAAGAGGTTTTCTAAGCAGGTCTTGGACAGTTCAGATGTCAACTGCAAGCAAACAGAGGGGTGCAAGAGCCCTGTCCCCGCCACAGGTTGTCAATTTACGCAGCAAATTCTTTTCCTAAGCTGCTTCCTTCCCCTAACTAACTATCTCTCAGCCGCCGCCGGTGATATGAACCAATTTCAGCAAGATTAGATTATATGAAGACAGGTTTATTAGGAAGCTGCTCTTGGGTGGTTGAGTTCACTGATCCCAAGGACCATGGCCAGGACAGGGATGTCGCCATGAGGACAAGGGGAGAGGTAGAGGAGGGAGAGATAAAGAGGAAAGGGGGCTTGAGTGCAAGACGAGGGAGAGGGAGGAGGAGGAAGAGGCGGGGAAAGGGCAGCCCTGCCCCTGGGCTAGGAAGTTCAGGGTTGGGGGCAGTTGTCAGGGTCTGAGGGATCCTGGGAGAACCTGGAGGCCAGGTCTGCTTTGATATGTAAAATATGCACCTCAGTCTCCTGTCCTGGGGTCCGAAACCAAACCCTAACCAGAGATCATCACTAATTCCTCAGTTATGATCAGCACGCCTTTGGAGATTATCTGTGATAGAATTGGTGCCAGACTTAACTAACTTGCATTTAAATTCTGTTGTTGGTTTTTGAGACCTCACTTTCACTTTCCTGGAATTCAGTTTAATTGGATTTGAAAGGGCCAGTCTTTGCAGGGACTGGAGACCAGGAAATTTCTTGTTTCATGAAGTTGGTAAAAAGTTCCTCTGGGCTTGAGCTCTGAGCCTCTCTGAACTGGGGGAGGGGGCAGGGTGTGACCTCTGAGTAATAAGGTCTTCTTACTTCCAGCTGTGGACAGCCTAGGTTGCCTGGAGTGACACACTCCTGCGAACTGTACGTGCCATTCTGCACGTGAAGCAAAGGGAGCTTTTCCTTTCACTTCCCAGTTACCCGCTGTGGCCCCTCCGAATGTGGCAGCTGGCTGTTTGAAAACAGCCTTTCTTCAATGGCTGCCCCCAAAGAGGGGCATCCCCAAAAGGAGCTCGTGGGGGACGGGCGCTCTAGAAAGCTGCAGCGATACTGGTGTCATCAGAGTTTCTAGTGATAAACACGAAGACCTAAGTTTGTAAAAAATAAATAAATAAAAATAAAAAATAAAAAAGGAAATGTTTTTGTATACATTTGAAGCAGAGCTTTTTTCTCTTCCAGTTTGACTTCAGATCCTGACCTCCAGGTTCTCCCAGCGTTCCTCAGTCCCTAGCTGGCACACTTTATCGAAAGGCTTTTCCCCATGTAATCCAGACATTTTGGGGTTTTCCCTCCCTCCCTTCCTTCCTTCCTTCCTTCCTTCCTTCCTTCCTTCCTTCCTTCCTTCCTCCCTCCCTCCCTCCCTCCCTCCCTCCCTCCCTCCCTCCCTCCCTCCCTCCCTCCCTCTCTCTCTCTCTCTCTCTCTCTCTCTCTCTCTCTCTCTCTCTCTCCCTCCCCCATGGTGACTTCCCTGGCCTCTGTCCTTGGGTGACTTTACCCGAGAGTGAGAGCAGCTTCCGCCAGTAAACCTGCATTGAATGTTATCTAACCTGGGTTGAGTTGGCTCAAAATAACTTATCACTTTCTATTTTGCTGGCACTAGAATAACAATGAACAGAATGGGTTCCTGGGGAGATTGGATAACAAAGGGCAGGGACTCGTCTCACACTGTCTTTACAATCATGGGAGGGGTGGCTCTTACTCGCACCTGGCCCAGGAACCGGGAAAGAGCAGCAGTTAGGGAAAGAGAAGCCGGTTATTCTCTAAAACAGTATTTGCTTTAGGTGACTATGACATAGTTGGGAGTTGCTTTCCGGTTTTTGTTACTTGACCGTAATGGGGCCTTATTCTCTGGTGCTCTTGCCTTGGATAAGCCCCCTCCCTTGTTTATGTCAAAACTTAATGGAGGTCCACCAAGGAAAGCCCTGGGATGCTGGCTCACAACCTTGAGCCTTGTTTTTTGTTTGTTTGTTTGTTTGTTTTGTTTTTGTTTTTCAGCCAGACTCAGAACAGCTGAGGAGGTGCTGTGTGTGCTAGTTTTACTCTCTGCCACAGACTTTGATGATGGTTTCAGGAGTGGAGTAGAAATTGGCTGCTATAATTTTGTGTCCACTCTGAGTCTGGTTTCACTTGTAGATTTCTAGACATGAATGGGAGAGATCTTCATCTCCTCAGAAGCAGGATCATAGGCAGTTCTGCTATGGCTCATGCTCAGGACCTGAGCACAGGTCCTTGTGGGAGGCAAACAGTGATTATTGCCCGCTCTAGTCTGCTCCTCCCCCTCCCCCCCCAATTTCCAAGCCTTGTCCTTTCGCCAGAGTGCCAGCTCGCTGGGGAAGCCAAGCTAGGAATTGTGTGAGAATTAGAGGCCACTGGCAGGCCCGGATGGCAGCTGGGGGCGGGGAGTCACAGTGCAGGGCAGGGCAGAGGTGCCTTCTGCCAGATAGCTGTGACTGAATGAATGAGTCATTTCCCCTACTGGGCAAGCGCTCCCCTGGCCGTCCCACAACTACGGAGGATATCCCTGGATCAGGAAGGACCCGGAGGGGAAGAAAATAAAAACCAAAACAAAACAGAAACTGGCACGGGATACTGAAAGGACACAATTTACAACAGCTTAGCTCTGCATTCTTGACCACGTCCACACGGCCATTCATCTCTAGTACATTCCTTCATCATTTCTAGACAAATGGACTTGGACCCTGGCACTAGAGGTGACCTTGGGTAGCCATACAGCGACTTCCAGATCTTTTCTTCGACAGTGGAACAGAGATAGCAGCTTGGGTATGATTTCATCTGTAGTAAGGGAGGCTATGGAGCTACAGGGATGGCTCTGGATAACTTAAAATGGTCAGTTATCCCTAAAAGAAAGGATAATAGAAGGTGGGGGTTCCCAGGCAACTTTTCCGGGTTCGGGTTGAGGGAATGGACGCTAGAGAAGGTGTGGTCGGGGCGTGTTCGGGCGAGCAGGTCCCGGTGCTATCAGCTGAGCCCTCCAGCGGAGCCAAAGCCAGGCGGTGACCTCTGGGCGGGGCTGCGGGTGACAGAACAGGGGAGGCGAACCTGCCGACAGCTAGGTTCTCCTTTCTGGTCCTTTTAAAAGCTCTGGTGCGCTGCTTCTCTCTCACAGTGCTTGCTCCAGCGCGGCCAACGGGGACTGAGCGGTGAGTGGTCTGCTTTGCTGGCTGCTCTCTGGCTCTTCCTGCCTATATAGGTGGGGACTGAAGAGTCGACTCTGGTGATCACTACTAAGACCCCGCAGGGAGTGGCTGGAGAGAGGGGTAAAAGTTGGCGGAGCGCAAAGCTGTAGGAGCAGCCCGCTCGGGATGCTCTGCTACGTGTGCGCCGATGACCTCTCTGAGCAGATGAAGGTGCTGGAGCCACACTGGGGAGACGTGAAGTCCCCCGTGTGCGTGTGCGTGTGCGGCGGGGGCGGGGGGGTAGGGGGAAGAGGGCACAGATGAAGCGAGCCCACGCGAGGTAGGTGCAAGCCAGTGAGGGACGCCCAGGTGTGGGTCGGGCTGGTGACAGGTGAGGGGGAACGTAAGAGAGGCATGAGCAGGTGAATGGCTCTCAGCGTCCTCTGGTGCTTCCAGCATATCCAGTCCCACACGGAGTAACTCGTCTTTTCACGAAGGACCGAACAAAGTTTCATTTTGATCACTCGCATGGATTTCCTTGTAATTGATTTACCAAATGTTATCGCATAAAGTATTGGCAACAAGTTGTTTGGCTGCAGACCAACCGGGAAACTCGACTCCGGTGTATTAAATGTCACTGATTTGCACGGGACCTGCCTCACTTTACTGCTCCTTTTCTGTGACAACCTTCTTGCAGACCTGGCAGGACTCTGCGGTCCTTCTCACTCTCATCTCTCTCTCTCAGGTCTTGGTGAAGTGATTGACTGGTGGTCTCTGACACTCTGAAAGCCTTCTCGCGACGTGGACATCGGTCTCTGACAGTGAGTTACCCATGAACACGGAATCTAGAGTAGAAAGAGGGGTTACTCATACAGGCAGTGAAGGGCACTTTTACACGTCGGTTCACACTTATTCTGTCCTCTTTTCTATCTCCCCTTCCTGTCCTTCCTTCCCTTCTCCATTCAAGTTTGTAGTTCTCTTTGCCTCATTTTTCTCTTGCTGGTGCTATCTGGGCTTAAAAGAAAACGAAAACCTAAAACAAAACTTTGGGTCCATTCGTATGCTGTAACCCAGTCCTTTAAAAACACATGGCGACTTCCTTGAATGGAGGGCTGTCTTAAGCTGTCTTTGCCTGTAAGGAGCGATTCCCAGGGCCTGCCATTGTTGATCTCTCTTTCAGCTTGTGCAGTTTGTGCCCCATCTGCATTTTGGGCTAAACCACCCCCACTTCTCAGCCAGTCAGCTATTGTTTCTTTTCCCTTCTTCAGAGGCCAAGCAGACCTTCTGGTCTCAGTAGAACCCTCATTAACGCACGTATCGTTAATGCGCTTCTTGGGCACAAATTGTAATCTTGGTCTTCTATACTTGCAGCTCTGGTAGCATTAGGTACTTTAGGTTTTAGGTTTTCTTTACTTTGGCGCTTTGTAAAAAATGTGCTTTGTGGTTTATTTACTGATTATAGGAATCTTAAAAATCTATCTTAATAAATAAAAATTATTTGTAACAAAAAGAGAAGAAACTTAAGGGTTTCCTTTCTTTTTACAGATAAGCACTGGATAGTTATTTTGCAGCCTCCATCCCCTCCCCTACCCCCTCCAACATACACTACTACACACATTTACTTTTAGCATACATTGCATTCCAAGAATTCTAAGTCTTTATGAATTGAACTAAATATTCTATTTTTCTGACTTTAACATCTTTTTATTAAGATTATGTTTTTCTTTTATGTGCATTGGTGGTTTACCTGCTTGTATGTTTGTTTGTGTGAGGGTGTCACATCCTCTGGAACTGGGCTTACAGACAGTTGTGAGCCGTCATGTGGGTGCTGGGAATTGAACTCAGATCCTCTGGAAGAGCAGCCAGTGCTCTTAACCACCTGGCCATCTCTCCCAGCCTCATAACTGATGTAATACCTTAAAGATCAAAAGTCAAAATTTAAAATCTCATTACTAAGTCAGTCTGGCCCCAGCAAGCCGAGGAATGAAGATGTATGGAGAGAGTGAGGGAGGGCTTCCTTCTGGTGTTCTGTGGAGGATCTTCAGGGCAAACTAAACCAGTAGGTCCCGTCAGTGTGTGGAGCAGCAGATGTCTTGAAGACAGGTGAATGCCTCCCTCCAGAGATGAACCTGGAGTTGTTAGTGTTGGAGGAAAGCTTTCTGAAGTTAGCATCAATGTGACCTCTACCTGAGGTACTAAGATCAAAGTTCACCCATTGAGTAGCTGGTATAGCCATCTGTACTGGCAACTCTGTCGGTCAGGACACAGGGACTGCCTCACCCACACACAGTGCCAGGGCTGCTGCTTTCTCTTAGACTGCCTTTTAAAATTTAAAATTTTTATTTATGTGCACGTGTGGGTCTGTCACTTGTGTGTGTGCCTGCAGAAGCTTGAAGAGAGCATCAGATAGGGCTACTGGAGCCAGGGTTAGAGGTAGTTCTGAACTGCCTGACTGGTGCTAGAAACTGAACCTGGGCTCGTTAGCCTCATAGGAAGCATTCTGAACCCCAGCCATCTCTCCACTTCCTTGGATCTTTCTGTATTCCACAGTGGACTTGGCTGTGGCCAGTCTCTCTCATGGACAGTGATCTTGGTCATCTCGGGCTTTTCCTAGTTGTTAATTCCCAGGTAGACTGTAATTCCCACCTATACTGTTACTGATGGAGCACGTATTAGCTAATGTGCCAAGTAGATAATATTATGGCAAGAAGACCAAGAACTCTAATCTGATTAGGTGGCAAGGGGTGAGTTGTGACCCGTGTATGAGGCTTTGAGCTTATGACCGCAATACTGGGCCACCTGGTTTCCTCCAGTTACACCCATTCTTAAAATGCTGGTTCTAAATCCTGAGACTTATTAGCAAATGTTCTGGAGGTTTTGTGGCAGGCAACCGAGTTAAGAAAGTTGCCTTGGGTGTGTTCAGTCCTCATGTCAACTTTCTTTTCTGTCTCAAGGCTCCTTTGTGGTGACTCTGTAGGGTCACATGTACAAGTTCTGAGTTCCCAAGTCATGTGACTTCAAACAAGCCATCATTAGCCCCATACATGGTCATCTTTGCTAGAAGTCAGCTCTTAGGGTTTTTTTGTTTTGTTTTGTTTTGTTTTTTGTTTTTGTTTGTTTGTTTTTTTTTTTGAGACAGGGTTTCTCTGTATAGCCCTGGCTGTCCTGGAACTCACACTGTAGACCAGGCTGGCCTCGAACACAGAAATCCTCCTGCCTCTGCCTCCCAAGTGCTGGGATTAAAGGCGTGCGCCACCACTGCCTGGCAGAAGTCAGCTCTTAGGATGCCATTCCTGTCCCCGTTGAACTAAGCAGCAACCTGCTCTCCCTGAGTGCACTTTTCCTGTGACTGTCCTTTTGTCATTCTGGCTGTCACTCTTCCCCCTCAAATCCGTGTTGGAGTTAAGGGTCAGAGAGAAAACTATATTCTTTTAACCCAGCTACCCAAAGCCTGCAAATGAGCTGAGAAAAGACAGGCCGACTAAAGAACACAGATTGCTGCTGTCCGCCCATATAGTGGAGAAGTGCAAAGAAGAAGGTGAGTCAGGAAGTGGTTAGAATTTGGGGACTCTACAATTTTAACAGGGATGGTAAGGGCCAAGAAGAGGCAGGTAACAAAAGATGCTTCTGGAGGAACAACGTATTTCAGCTGTTACGGTTTGGGCTTGCTTTTAGTGAGCTTTGTTATTGTTTTTTTGTTGTTGTTGTTTTTTGTTTGTTTGTTTTTGGTTTTTCGAGACAGGGTTTTTCTGTGTAGCCCTGGCTGTCCTGGCACTCACTTTGTAGACCAGGCTGGCCTCGAACTCAGAAATCCGCCTGCCTCTGCCTCCGGGTGTGAGCTTTGTTATTGTTGTTCTGTTTTGTTAGATGCTTTCTGCTTCCACCACACAGGTCTTTGTGTGGTTTTGTGAGTTTTGTTGTTGTTGTTGTTGCTGTTTTGTTACTTTGTTAGATATGTTGATGCCTCCTCCCTCACAAAGGTCTTGGTTTTGCATCTTTTTGCCTAGGTTGACCTCATTCTGTCCTCTAGGCTGCCCCACCCCCAATCCCCAGATATGAGTACTCTTTCTGCCTCAGCCTCCTGAGTGCTGGGTTGACGTTTTCTGTCACTCCTGTCCCCTCTCCAAATGCTATTAAAAGCTAACTGGGACTTCAGGAGAACAGAGGAGTGGCGGTTTGGGTACAGGAAGGGGAGGTGTTACTTTTAGACAGAAGGGATTTCAGAAACTCAGAGGGGATTTCAAAATGTTTATGCCACCTTGTAAGTCAGCTGTCTGTGGCTATGACATATTCCCAAGGTAAATGCAGTTAAAGGGAGAAAAGGTTCATTCTGGCTTGCTTGTTTTAGAGGGTTTTGTCTATGGTTGTTGAGTCCTGCTGTTTGGCCTGTACAATCCACCTTGGTGGGAAATATACAGTGAAAGAGTCCAGTTCCATGTCATGGTGGCCAGGAAACAATAGGGTGGGGAGACTGGGGGTGAGGAGGGCCAGTATCCCCAATGGCTTGACTTCCTCCCACAAGACTTTTACTCAGATTTCTACCACCTTTCAATAGTGCCACAGCTGGTGGTCAATTGTAAGGGATGGCCACAGAAGACATTTCCAAATCAAAGCAACTACTGTAATTTACTGTGAACCTCATCAGACAGATCTAACATGCAGCCCTTCCTGTTTACAAACTGCTATGGATCCTTCTCCCTGCCACCTGCAGGAGCTCAAGGGGACACAAATGTCTGGAGATCAGCTCTTGTCTGTGTCGTGGATGCCTCTTATGTTGCTAAGCTGTTGTCCTTCTGTAGCAAAGGATCTCTTTTCTGTGGTCTCATGGGCTTGCTGTTTCAAGAATTCTTTCTCTGGCACAGACAGCTGGCCTTATAGAATGGGAATGGTGGGGATGAGACCAAATCATATTAGGAACACGAGATGTCTCAGCCCTAGCTCATTGGCTTTGGCTCTGGCCCAAGCACCGACAGGACAGAGATGAGCCTTCAGTGGTCTGAGCACATGAGAAGCATCTCTCTTCCGGGCTGGGCTAGAGTTTGGTAATTGTTTGTTGGTCAGGGGTGTGGTTTCAAAAGATGTTTTTCTTCTTGTGCTCCAGCATCTTGCCTTGAGGTTTACAGGCTAATGAGTGGTAAATTAATCTAGGAATTGCTGAGGTATTGTCTTGCATAAATGTCCTACCTCTGTGATTTTCTCTGGGCCTCCTGGTAAGGCTGAGGGACTACAAGGTACCCAGCTGCCCAGGAAGCATAACCCAGGGCAGATTGAGCCAGCCAGCAATAGGCCTAGTTAACTCTGTGTTAAGTCTCAGGATGAAAAAACACTTGCAACATGTGTCTATGTGCCAAGTTTAGAAGAATTTGATCCAAGAGTTATGGCAGCTGAAGGGACCGACACAATACAAAGATGGATGCCATGGCTTTTAGTCTGAAATGTGTTTATAGTAGAGTTGGGCTTTGAGTGTTTCCAAAGTCAATTGGGCAAATGTTGTCATAGCCCACACATCACTCATATCTAGCAAACTAGAGAGAAGCTAAGAACATCTTGCTTGTGTGTATGACACCCCTCTCACCCCCACCCTGGGATGGGGACTGGTGAATTTCAGTTTAACTTAGAACGTATACTGTGATCTTGTGTTGACAGCTTGTCTGATACCTGTGTGATTCCAGAGACTTTTGAGGGCATTTTACGGGTGTAACTGAGTAACTGCTGTACTTTCTGGGATCTTCCACTCTTACTATCTTACATGCTAATCATGTTACCAAAAGCACCCAGGCAAATTCTATAATGTACTCTACCATTAAAATAATAGCTGGGGCCTGCGTGATGGCTCAGAAGGAAAGCACTGTTGCTGCCAAGCCTGCCAACCTGAAACCAACCCCCAAAACACACGATAGAAGAAAAGCACTTATTCCCACAAGTTGTCCTCTGACTCCCACATAATAAAATGTGGCACGTCCATGCCCATCCCCAGTAAAATAAAATAACATAAGTGAAAAAAAATGAAATACTCAACTTATGACCCAGCATCCTGTCCTGACGGACAACATGGGGACCATTTCTATAAGTACTCACCAGCTTTGTCCTTCATGCGACACTTCTAGGCAAAGCTGCCCTCCCCCCGCCGCCCCCCCCCCCGCCCTCCTGACAGTTATGAGTGCTCTTTTCCTCCACTGTGCTTGACTTGAGAATGTATTTTAAGGTGAGGGAAGGGACTTCATTCCTAGCATAGAGATGCAGCTCAGTGATGGAGCACCTGCCTGGCACATGTACCTCCTAGGTTACTCCAGTATTACCACAACAAAACCAACAGAACTCACTCCCTCCTTTGGCTCACCTGGTTGGATAGCAACAAGCTGGTGTTTACCTTACTGAAAATGATCAGTGTGCTATGATATAATAGTTATAAATACATTTCACGGAAAAGGAGTTTTTTGGCCTGGGTTCAGAAAAGATCTCAGGACAGCCTGCAGTTTTCCTGAGTGGCCTGTGAGCCATAGCTTTTCCGAAGGTTCCACTTTCCTCACCTCCCAGATGAGCCCCAAGGAAACAACGGTGGCTCTGTATGGTGCTTTCCCCTGCAGGCTCAGCAGCCAAGCTTACAACATCTGCCACATCAGCTTCAAGTGTTTGCTCTCTGAACAGCCTTCTCTGGAGCTAGTAGCTCTTCCACCTCTGTTCCAATCTCTGTAACCTCTGCTGTCCTTAAACAGGAAGAGGATGTCCAAGACTCCAGAAGGGCAAGGCAGAGGGGTGTGGTTGGTAAGGTCAAAGACATCCTGGTTGTTGTTGGAATGGGACCCTTGGAAACTTAATCTTTATTCCCAAACAACTTAAGTGTGAGGTCTACCCTTGTGGACTCTACACATACCACATCTCTCTGTCTCTCTGTCCCTTTCTGCCTCTCTCTGTCTGTCTCTATGTCTCTCTGTCTGTCTCTGTCTCTGTCTCTGTCTCTCTCTCTCTCACACACACACACACACACACACACACACACACACACACACACACACACAATGTGTACGTTTCCATAGTATATATGATATAAATGTGAAGAATTCTGCTTCTATTTTACAGACTTCCCACATGAATGATACCTCACCACCCTAGTTCCTTTTGGGCTGATGCTATTTTCTTTGATGTTTTTCCCCTAGGTCCTCCTACAGTGAGAACATGGCAACTACAGGAACTGAAGCAAAGGACCTTGAAAACCATCACAAGTAAGACTGGCCCCGGGCTGGGCTGACTTGGCTGTGCTGTGCTGGTTTTTAAGCATCCTCTAATTGACTCTTTTCCAAGTTCTTTCCATGTGTTAACGTGTGATTCTCAGAATGGTGTGTGAGGGCTTCAGAGGACTTACAAATTCAGGTCCAGGAGCTTTGGTCCTTAACCCTCAGGACACGTGACTCAGAAGAGCAGACAGTGGAGTGCTTAGCCATGTGTCTAACAGGTTTTCTTCTATACATGGCATTTTTCTCTGAGATAAAAATCCACTGTGTACCTCCTAACTCAATCTTTTTTTTTTTTTCTGAATCTTGAATGGTTTTCCCTCTGCTTTGTAGTTTTTCCTAGTTCAAGTGTGTGCTTTTCATGAGTTGTCTTGGGTTTAGGCTTTGTTAAGGAACCAAACATCTGTGTCTTTCTCTGACTCCAATGTGTATACATATGTCCATGCACATCCAACCCAGGGTTCTGAGCATGCTGTAGTGATTGCTTATTCTACTCTGAGACACACCTCAGGCTTCCTGTATGGGCTTGAAGTCCACCGAACCTTTCTAATTTCCGTGTTCACTATCGGCTTGCTGGGGCTCTGTGAGGTGGCTGCCATCCAGCTTCAGTGGCTTCTCAGTCGGGGTAAATGATTAAGGTGACAGTAAGAATGATAAATACAATTAAAAATAAGGTAGACTAAATATTTTTGTTTATTTCGACTTGTTATTTCTGTTGGAGACTGTTGTAGCTCACGTCCATGACAGAGTTAATGAATTTTGAAATCATTGCTATTCTCATGGTTATATACTGCTTCCTTCTGCTCTTCCTGGAATTGACAAGTAAGAAAGGGGTTTTCTCTGTGTGGCCGAGTTGTCTTAATCACATCCTGTTGTGTCATTTTGAGGCATAAAGTTGGCCTTTCTCTTTTGTGTTTCATGTTCGACACATCCTGAAGGAGGATATGGTTAAGTGGCTGAAAGATGTTGGTTCACATAAGCAATTCCAGCACTTGAGAGTTGGAGCAAGAGGATCAGGAGTTTGGTCCTAGAGATAAAAAATGCTTTCTGGGAAAGGCTAGCTGTACATGCTGTGCATTTGGTCCTACAAGAAAGAAAGGGCTTCCTCCAACCAATGAAAAGCCAGGCAATATGTCAGGAGAATTGGGTCGGCAGATGGGCACACGTTGTGCCTTTGGCCAGATGCTTGCTCTTCCTCAGCAAGGTTTCCATGGCACCTTTGCCCAGGGTGTGGTCAACAGTGCCCCCTGCTTGTATGACTGGTTCATGAAGCATT
The DNA here is from genome assembly GCF_978045245.1 of Mus caroli. NCBI lineage: Eukaryota > Metazoa > Chordata > Mammalia > Rodentia > Muridae > Mus > Mus caroli. Next base: position 114,291,133 of record NW_028227268.1, on the reverse strand, counting down.
CTGCCCACCCACTTCTTACTCCCTTGACAAGAGAGTTCTGACTTAATTTTGAATCTTATAGTTATCTTCTGTATAGCAATCTCTTGAAAATCTTCATATGTTGACTTAATCTGGACACTACTCTAGGAGAATAGACTGGAGTGAGGCTTGAGAAACAAGGAAGGGGCATCAAGAGGACCAAGGGAGAAGACGGAACCTCTAATGATTGCTGTCGGGGTTGACTGACTACCAGAAAGAAAAGCAAGACTGGTTGAAATAAATCAGAACAAGTTTGTTTGGCCTTCAGCTTTGCGTGTCTCTGACTCTCTCTGTCCTCTCTCTCTCTGTCTGTATGTGTTAAATAAACAAGACATGGCATGGTCTCCAGAAGATTTTAATAAGTATAATTAAATTAATTGTATAAGTTCTAAAGACAATATGTAGATAGGCAGATGCATTGCATATGCCTGTGACTCCAGTGCTCAGGAGGCCAAGACAGGTGTATTGAGTTCAAAGCCATTCTGGCCAGCAAAAGGAAACCTGTCTAAAGAAAAAGAAATAGGAGCAGAGGGAGTGGCTTGCATGCTTTTCATGCTGGGGGTTCTGTTACTAGCACTACATAAAACAGGCATGGTTGTACACACTATAATCTAGCACTGATGAGATCGACTCAGGGATATCAGAAACATAAAGCTACATAGCAAGTGTGAGGCTAGTCTGTGATACAATGATGCCCTGTCTCCAAAGAAATGAAAGAAATTTAAAAAAAATTAGTCAACAAGACAGGAAATTATAAGGAGAATCCCATGGAGGATGGGAAAACCCTTGGAGGAGTCATACAGGTCCTCCTTGGCTTCTAACAGGGTTAGATACCCAAAATCCCATCATGGCAATTACTTAGCATAACAAACCCCAAATCAGTTTGGCAGTACAGTTCTCAGGAAAAATGTTCACACTCAACACACACCATTTTCATATCATTGTCATATCATTTCATATCATTGAATTCAAGGTCATCAGTATTTCTAAATTACAACGGTCTCTGGGTCATTGCTTTCTCATCTGCTCATGAATTAGATTGAAGAGAAAGTGTCACTAGTTGGTTCTGGGCAGAAAGTCAGACTCAGAAGGAAGGGATGGACAGTAGCTAGGATTGCTCCATATTCAAAGACCTGCACCTATCTTCATCCTGCCAAGGAGATGCCTATTTGAAAATCAGGAATCATGTACTGTTGAGGCAGCCTTGTTGGAGGCTGGCTCTACAAAGCTTGGCAGGATAGAGCAGGAATTATCTCATCCTGGGGCACTTGTGTTTGTAAATAAACTTCACTGAAGTATAATACCACACATTTGCCTTTCTTGTCTCTCAGAAGACAGTGGCAGATTGTGACAGAAGCCTGTGGCCAGATTTACCATCTGGCCTTCTCTTAAATAAAGCCTGCCAACCTCCCTTTAGAGCAGAAGCATGTTTTCCTGTCAAAGTAGTTTGAATCACACATAACAAAATGTTCTAGTTGCCACTCTGAAGAAAAGCAAAATGGTAGGAAGTTACATCATGACAATTTTTTAAAACAGCAATTCTATTTTTTTTTTTTTTTTTTTTTTTACAATCCAGCCATTGCCCGACCTCCCACAGTTCCTCATTCCCGTTCCTTTTCCCCTCCTGTCCCCAAGAGGATGCTCCTCCACCACCAGGTCTCCTTCCCTCCCTGGGGCCTCAAGTCTCTAGTGGATTCGGCCCATCTTCTCCCACCGTGGCCAGACCAGGAAGTCCTCTATATATATGTGTCGGGGCAGCTTCTGTATGCCTCCTGGTTAGTAGCTCTTGTGTCTGGGATCTCCCGGGGGACATCATAACAGTTTTTGAAAGAAAAAAAATGTAAGGTTTATTTTATGTGTTTTGTCTGCATGCATGTTTGTGCCCATTGAGGCCAGAGGAGGGTAATGGATTCCCTGGAACTGTGGTTACAGATGGTTGTGAGCCACTGTGTGGGTACTGGGAATAGAATGCTGGTCCTCCTATAAGAACAAGTTCTGCAAACCGCAGGCCATCTCTTCATAGCCTTGAGACAATCTTGGTGTCATAGTTCTGAAAAGTGGAAGCTAAAATAAGTCAGGAAAAAGTAACCATTGGCATCTGCTTGGAAAGGTTATCTTTGGCAACAGATGAGACTTTTTCTTTTTCTGTCTGTGTTTCCAATAATGCATGTATTACTTTCAAAACAGTCGAGTTTATGTATTGACTACAGCAGAGTGGGCTAGCAACTAGCATTCTTTGTATTGGATGATTTATCAATTTGCTCTTTATAATTTTGTAGGTTCTTCTGAGGTTTTGCTGTTTGCCTTCAAACAGGGCTCTAGGAGCAAAGCAGAGTTAAAAGGAAGGAGACAGGGAAGTAGGGCCCTTGACAATGTAGGGTTATCATCTTCCTAGGGTCTGTTTGTGCCTCTTCCCCATCATGTCTCTCCCACACCTCATGTAAATGGAACATATCCATGGTAACGCTGGCCACTACACATCCATGCTCTATAAACCTTTTTCTTTTTGTTTCTAACAGTGACTGCTTCATCCAACTTTCAAATCCACACATAGCAACAATGAAGGAAGATGTGCTGTACCATCTCAACCTCAGCACTAGCACACACGATTTCCCTGCTATGTTTGGAGATGTGAAGGTAAAAACTCCAGGCTTTGATGCTAAGAACTGATTGTCTTACAGTCAGCTTCCTCTTCGATATAGCTGCGCCTTTTCACAGATGATGGACAGGAGACAAGGACTGCATTATATCTTTATGAGACTTCTGCAAATTGTTTTCTTGCGTTTGTATGAACTAGCAAGTAAAAGGGAGAACAAACGTTAACAACTGCAGTGTTAGTCTCTACTGTATCTCTTAGAACTGTCATTTGTAAGTGACAGCATGTCACTCTCCTGAACCATACATGTGGCCTGCGTTTATAGTTTCAAGTACTCCAAAGGCTGAGGCAGGAGTTTGGGGGTAACCTAGACAGCGTCTTGAGAGCTATCTCAAAATCAATTTCCTAACACTCAGTTGAGACGAGGGAGCTGTGAAGAACTTTCGAGAGGTACAGAGTCAGTCTGGAGACTCTGTTTGATCCCTGCTTGCAACTGAAGGTGTATATTGATAATACTGTTTTTAAATTGTCTGAGGGCTAATGTTGAAGAAGACACTTCCAGTACAAAGTCTTCAGTTCTCAGTGCTCATTTATCATAAATTTTTATGAAAGTCCTTTGTTAACATTTGTTCCTAATCGTCACCTATGTGTGCATTACAAGGAACAGTGTGACATTTCAGTTCGTGCCTGTGATGTGAAATGACAAGCAGTGTGGTCAGTACATCCACAGCACAGGAGCCGGTCCTTCTTTGGGTTGAGAACAATCAGAAACCTACCAACTGGGTATTTTGCAGTCTACAGCTAGTTATTGTTAAACTCTAGTTACCGTACTACTAGAATAGGACTCTTCAGAGTCTAATACTGATAAAGACAAATTAATGGAATTAAAAACCAAAATGGGGTCAGAACCCCAAAGCTGAGCCCCAACTGCCATGGGTAGAACTCACTTTTGGTAGCAAATGGTAAGCAGTTTTCGTGTTTTCTTAATTCATTCAATTTCCATTTATTCCAGTATTGCTAATTTACTTTCTTATTGCAGGCTGTGGGCAAGTTCTTTCATGTTTAGGGATGCATTTCTTTCTTTTATCTTTAGATTCCATTGAATCACTTTTTATGATTTATTATTCTGTGGCAAAATAAAATCTCTTAGAAGAGACTTTGCAAAATGAAGGTTTTACTTTTCCACCTACAAAGCCCCAACCTACTACTGGGCCTCTATTTGCCACTCAGTTGACCAAGTGAGAGAGTGTTTGGTGGACCATTTTAATACTGGGCCACAGGACTCTGGTCACATGAGGAGTTTGAGGGACTGTGAGGCTCTCCAGCCATCTTAGTCCAAACCCAAACTTCCTTCCAGCACACTAGGCTGCCTCCCACCTGGTATGGAAGATGGCAAGATGGTGGTTCCTGTATGTGTGGCACTGTGCTTCGTGTGCTTGCACTGAGCAGTGATCCCAGACCAGCGCTACTAAAAGCTCATCAGAAAAGTGGATTGCTTAGTCCCCTTAGATACACCTGGTACAGGTCAGGCCAGAAAACTTGCTAGGAAGTTCCCAGATGACCCCCAAGGTTGCTGGTAAACTTTGCAGACCCCTGATGACACAGTGTACTAATGGGGTCCCCGTTCTCTGGTTGCAGTTTGTGTGTGTTGGTGGAAGCTCTTCCCGGATGAACACCTTCATCAAGTATGTGGCTGCAGAGCTGGGCCTTGACCATCCAGGGAAGGAATATCCCAACATCTGTGCAGGCACTGACCGCTACGCCATGTATAAAGCCGGGCCCGTGCTGTCTGTGAGCGTGAGTACTTGCCTTTCACTTGGATTTGGTTGCCATGCTCTGCAAGGTCCTGTGCCCCACAGTTTTGCATATGGGAACAGCTGAACAGCTGGCACCCTAGCGTTTGTTTACTGTAAATGGCTGGGAGCTTGGTGAGCTCTCAGCAGCTGGGACCTGGGCATGAGTAAGTCCTAGGCTCCAGCCCTTGAGGCTTCACCTCCTGGAAAGCCTAGCTATACAAAAGCAGATACACATGCAAATATGCACAGCTGTCCATTCATTGTGGGGGTGGCAGTTCCCAGGAGGCCGAGGGCTGTTAGGAGCCACATACCAGGCATCTATGCTCTGTCTACCTCACATTAACTGACCTACTTTATAACACAGATTGAATAAGTAATAAAAGTTAACATAGAAGAATCTCCAGTATCCTATCAATGAGATGATTTTCTAGCTCTGATTTTGATTTGATGGCAACAATATAATGATATATATCACATGCTTGATATATATCATAAGGATATAATAACATAGTGAAGAACTGTGGTTCAGAAGTGGATTCCCTTCCTGTTGATATTTTGTGTCTTGACCCTAGTCAGTTAAATATCCAAGTCATGTCGAGTCGTCTCAAAGCAAGTGCACCTTGTGGGAGCATGTTCTGTGGCTGACATTCTGGAAGGGGTTCTTTTGCAATAAGGCTTTGCCATAGGGACAGCAGCTGTTCAGGGAGGGGATGGTGTCGTAGGAGATGTGTGTGTGTGTGTGTGTGTGTCTGGAAGGCATGTGGAGTGGGGTTGCATTGCAGAGACAAGGACAAAATGGCAGAGGCAGAAGTACAGTCCAGGAACCATACAGGTATCTTTGCTAAACTGGAGAGGGCAGTTGGAAAATTCAGTGGTAAAACCTTATCCCGTATGGTGGCCTGTGTGCATGGCTTCAGATATCAGGGGAAAAGTTTGTTATGTAATGAAAGTAGCTACTTCCTTCCTGCTGCTATAGAGAGTGTATGAGTCAAATGAAGTCAGGTGTAAGACAGCTTTGTTTATATTTTTGATGTCTGTCTTCCATTTCACATACTGATTTAATTAGTTGGAGTATACACATAACACATGCAGCACTCTCTTCCACACGTGGGCTTTGTTTCAAAGACCCCCGTGGATGCCTCAAAGCAGGAGGGTATCAAAACTGATAAGTATGAATATCCTTTTTATAGAGACATTTTAGTGTGGCAGTTAGGCATAGCAAAAGAATGGCACTAATGACTGACAAAGCAGAGTAATTTTAAGTAGAATATAGTAAAATGTATGTGAATGTTCTTCCTCTCCATAGCTCGTCTGTGCAAAGCTTAGTTGGGCCTGGGTGACTTGGAGTGCAGAGCCTGTTGTTTGGAGGGCTTTGTGCATGCACTGACAGCGGAACAGTGGGCTGAGCCTCTGCATTTCTCTCTGGTTTCAGCATGGTATGGGCATTCCTTCCATCGGCATCATGTTGCATGAGCTCATCAAGATGCTGTACCATGCCAGGTGCTCCAACATCACCATCATCCGAATTGGCACTTCAGGCGGGATAGGTGAGGACTGAGGAGGGATTCTGGCCATGGGTGTAGAGTAGCCAGAGCCCAGTACTAGGTCCAGCAAGGTGTGAACACATACAGGGTTGATAAAGGGCCTTCTTTTCTGCCTGTCTTCTCTTATTCCATTAAAGTGTGTGTGGGGGTGGAGCGGGATATAAAACTAACAAAGGGGTTCTGAAATTAGCTCAAAGCTTCCTAATCACTGATCAAAACAAATCCCAAACAAACAAACAAACAAACAATCTAAGAAGTAGAGAGGATTTGAAGACTGCAGTACACTGAAGACTAGTGTCCTGATTGACTTTATGTTATACAGACAAGGTCTGCTTGGCCTCTGCGATTATGCTCAGCTGAGTGAAGTCTTCTTCCTGGCAGTCTGGTGATGGCATAGGTTTCATCAAGTATGAGAGACGGCAAGTCCTGCGAGCACTCATCCACCATTAATTTCAGAATTGAGTCAGTTCATTCCTTATGGCAGAGTCACAGTCATTTCTCAGCAGTCCCACCTGCTCGAGGCTCTCTATTTCATTCACAGTGGCGACTATATTTTATTGGGGCTTTTTGGCAGTAAGCTGTGTGTGTGTGTTGGCCAGTGACATTCCCTAAAGTCTCTGAAGCAATTTTATTTTAAAATAAGGGTTGCCATAGGAACTGGTTTCTAGCGATTCTTGTTCCTACCAGGAACATGATAGGAATCAAAAAACATTGATAGGAAACTGTATTGGCTCCAGGGATTCCAGCATCCAGGAATCATCTCTACATTATTCTTGGGAGGTAGGATTTCAAACTCCCTAAAAGCGGCCATATTGCACAAGAAAATAAAATCCCAAGAGAAAAGAAGAGCAGGGTATTGACCTTATAGACAACAGGTCCTCCGAGAGGACCTGCCTCCAATGCGAGTGCAGTGGAGGTGGTTGTTACTGATTGGAGGCAAGCAGGCTAGTTAGGAGTTAGAAAAGCTTGAGGCGGTGTTTGGGGGAACATGTCGGGTTCCTATACTTCTCTCTGCTTTTGTGTCCAGTTGAAAGTTTACAAAATATAGAATCTGGAACTATTAAGCTTACATGGTCACCCAGTTGGTGGTGTGCTAGTCAGTGGCAATGCCTTGAAGATAGAAACGTTGGACAAAGGCTGCAGAGACTCTGTTGGGTTCTCTGCTAATCTCTGCCTTCAGCAATGGTCTGTACAAATTCCTACTCAGGGAAAGCTTAGTAGGAAAAGGGATGGATGGCTTTGAGCATACGTCGGGTGCCTCAGTACTTGGCTTTGCCGATCCTGTTGGCTGCTGCTTTGTCACCCCGTGTAACCGCGATCTGTGCATCTTCCTCAGGTCTGGAGCCTGGCTCTGTCGTCATCACGCAGCAGGCAGTGGATGAGTGCTTCAAGCCGGAGTTTGAGCAAATTGTTCTGGGAAAACGGGTGATTCGCAACACCAACCTGGACGCGCAGCTGGCTCAGGAATTGGTGCGGTGCTCCTCAGACCTGAATGAGTTCCCCACGGTTGTGGGCAACACCATGTGCACCTTGGACTTCTATGAGGGTGAGAGGAAGTGAGGGCATGTCTGCTCCAGGGATCGCTCGCCCACCCCAAGCCTGCTGTGCGATGGTGTGGTGCTATCTCTGTTAGAGTGCTGACCCACTCAGCATTTCTGTGATGGCTGTAACAGTGGGTGGCCCCCCTCGGCCCTGGATCTTAATGGCATATATAGCATGGTGCCTAAGTGTAGTAGGCTTTAACTGTGTGTCTGTGGTTCTATTCATGTGCTACAGGGCAAGGCCGTCTGGATGGCGCCCTCTGCTCCTACACAGAGAAGGACAAACAGGCTTATCTGCGTGCAGCCCATGCTGCGGGTGTCCGAAATATCGAGATGGAATCTTCAGTGTTTGCCACCATGTGCAGTGCCTGTGGCCTGAAAGGTACACCGATATGGCATGGCCTTGCTGTCCTTTCTCTGTCTCTTTTGCTGGACCATCATGGAGGGGTCCTCCTGAGAGTACCCCAATGCTGAATTCTCAGTTTCTGACCAAGGCATCATCCCTGTAGTCCGGGTACACATATATATGATGAGTTGACTGTCACACAGAAAAGCACGGATCCTCAGGGTTCTTGCAGATTCCACTGAGAGGGGTCAGAAAGATGGTGATGGGATTTCCTGCTGCCCAGGAAGCTGCTCCAGCCCTGCTGACAGCTTGGCTTTCTGAAGGACTAATCCACCCTGTTATCTAGTCCTGAACATCCTTCCAGTTCAGCATTACTCCTCAGAAGTGCCTGGGCTCCATGGTCTGGGACAACATATGCCCTCACTCCTGCACAGGGCAGCCAGGTGCAGGCCCTGGAAACAGCTGGAATGTTTTTGGGACCCAAAGGCAAAGGCATGAGTGGTAGAGCTGGGCCCTGCCAGAGCTGCTGGAAGTTCCACTCCATCCACACAGCCCTCCCGACTGTCCCTAGCCTGCACACTGCTGGTTTCCCGAGGTATTGCAGGCTGATCCTCAGCTCCAGAGCCCTGCCCTTCCTTCTTGGTGAGCTAAGGAAGGTGTCCATCCTGCACTGATGAGAAGCCTTTGTTCTTTGCAGCGGCTGTGGTGTGTGTCACCCTTCTGGACCGTCTGCAAGGAGATCAGATTAACACTCCCCACGATGTGCTTGTGGAATACCAGCAGAGACCACAGCGGCTGGTGGGCCACTTCATCAAGAAGAGCCTTGGACGGGCCTGAGACTTGTGCCTTTCTGCCCAGGAGAAGCCTCTGCAACTCCTGGACAATAAATCTATTTTTTTCATAACACACTGTGTGACTTGCAGTGCACTCTGCGGTAGTGTGTGGAACTGGGCTTCATTCGCCAGTTAGAAATCCGAGTTAGACACACAGATTGTTCTTTTATACATCATTGGAACATTTTCAGACTATTCAAGCTTAATTGGGGGTGGGGTGGGGTGGGGTGGGGTGAGGTCCTTCTTCAGGACCATTCTAAATAAATGAAAACTTTCTGACTTTTATTTCAAAGGTGGTCACTAAACTAAGACATTGGCAGTCGTACCATAAAACATTTCCATAGGTATTTAAAAATTTCTATAGTTATTTCTTGATAGCTGCAGATGGAATACAAGAGTGACTTTGTTGTCAGGTAGAAAGCCTAGGAAAGACATTTTGGAACCTAGATCATAACTTTCCTGTGGGGTTGTGGGATTTGGCAACACATATCTCACTCCCTCACCCCCATTTCCACAAGTATTGATGACCAAGCTCAGGGTAGATCCAGGCAGTGCTATACTACCCTCTGCTGTCCAATCCAGGTAGTGCAAGCTGTCTAACTAGAAATGTAAAGGCTTGATACATCCTGGCCACTATTGGTGCCACTATTGTGTGGTACAGCTACAAGGACCAGGCCAGGGCCAGGCTTGATGAACGGAAGCATCTCATTTGCATCTGATGAGCACCAGTATGCCTGTGCTGTCACAGCTGATCTTGTGGAACTACTTGGGTTGGTTACTGGGGTCTCTGAACCTTGCAAATACTGTCAAACATGTTTCTGAATCTCTCCACATGCCACCAAAGATTAGGCCTCTCTCTTACCTCCACTGGTCTGGCCCACTCTGGCCATTGACTTTGTCTTCCTATTACCTCTCACTCTGTTCCCAGTACTGATGGTAAGACTTTCCTGAAGGAGGAATGACAACAGGGTGTCTTCCAAAAGCAAGTTACACAGAACTAAGAATGTGGCTGGGTTTGTCCTGATGGACCAGTTCCTCCCATTTAGAAATTCCCAGGGCCCTACTCTGTCTTGGGGCATCCTTTGGAGATGGTCTCAGAGAATGGCACTCCCCCCCCCAACCAAGTCAAAACTGCTAATCATCTTGCAGATAGAATTATAAAAGTGTTACCACGACACTCCAGAGTTTACTCCAGAAACCTTGACATTTGTTCCCACTGTTTCCTATGTCCCTTTCCTTCCTCCTGTCCAGCCCAGATGTCTAACAGTAACCATATTGGTTAGAGCCCACATTGCTGTATTCATTGTTTAACGTATAGAGATGTCAGAAACAGGCAAAACTAAATGATACCACATTATTCGATAAAACACCTCATCAGAGATAGAGAAACCATCCCTGGGAATTTCCTTTGTGGGGAAGGTGGGCTGGTTTGGGGAGGTTCTCAGGCTCTAGTGCATTAGGCATATTATATATGATCTTTGCCACACACCCTGGTACACAGACTTAACCTGTGTAAATGTGTGGCTTGCTAACTCACCTCTTATCCTGAGCCTGCTGTCTTCACCGCTTGGAGAAATCCTGCATGGTTCAGAAGATATGGGAAAGAATGATCATGGTAGCAATGCTCTCCATAGCAAAGCTGGGAGCAGTGGCTAAGAGCGCCTGTGGAATGTTTGATGTCCTTAGGTGATGCAATATGGTAAATCTGAATGTAAATGGCTTCCCTCTTTATGCAAAATGACCTCAGATGATGAGCCCGCATTGCTGTATTCATTGTTTAACGTATAGAGATGTCAGAAACAGGAAAAACTAAATGATACCACATTATTCGATAAAAAAACCTCATCAGAGATAGAGAAACCATTCCTGGGAATCTCCTTTGTGGGGAAGGTGGGCTGGTTTTGGGAGGTTCTCGGGCTCTAGTGCATTAGGCAAATTCTGTTTTTTTTTTTTTTTTTGGTTTGGTTTGGTTTTTTTTTTGGCTTAGGTACCTTGGCACTCAGATGTGTATTGTAGAATGAGGACATATGTACACAGGTGCATATGTTCACACCCATGTTCATGACATGCAGTCATGCACACACCTGTGCCAACATGTACATGCATACTCATACACAGACACATGTATCTACCCAACAGGAGAAGAATGGAATTCAGTTCTCTCAAGTTCATATGGTAAGAAGGATAGAGCAGGCCCCTCTGCCACTCTGAAGCCTTCTGACATGCTCAGTGGTATGGCACAGCAAAGCTTCATGAGATGCACACTAAACGAGCTGTCAGCCAGAGCCCTTTTTGCACCACTGTCTGAGTGAGAACTCAAAGATATCCAGGGGCAGATGCTGCAAACATGGAATCCTGCTCTCATTTATCCAGTGACAAGAGCTAAGACCAGTGAAAACTTCGGGGCTTGAGGTATTGCTCAGTGATAGAGTATTTTACTATACTCTATAGAGCTACTATACTATAGAACATGTTCAAGACTCTGGGTTTTGTACACACATGCGTAGAACACACCAATAATGTAAACTTCAATATCTCCCTGTGAGGTGACTGGTCTACATCCCCTTGAGAACTCTTGAGTTAGTTGGAAGTGGAGTGTGGAGCGTGACTTTCCTGTCTAAAATAAAAAGACTGAACTCCTTCTGTTTGTGCTGGAAGTTTTTATGTTAACTTGAGCCAACTAAAGTCTCAATAAAATACCTGTATAAGATGGGGGTGTAAGCAAGTCTGTAGGGCATTTTTAAGATTAGTGATTGCTGGGGAAGGGCCTTCGTAGATGGTGCCATCATTAAGCTGGTAGTCCTGGGTTCTGTAAGAAAGCAGGCTGAGCAAACCAGTAAGCAGCACCCCTCCATGGCCTCTGCATCAATTTCTGCTTCTAGGTTCCTGCCCTGTTTGAGTTCCTATCATGACTTCCTTCAATAAGGGACTACAACGTGGAACTGCAAGTCAAAAAACCCTCCTCTTTCCTGTGGTGGTTTGAATGGGAATGGCCCCTGTAGAATAAATATGTTTAAGAACTTGGCCCATAGGGAGTGGCACCATTAGGAGGTGTGGCCTTGTTGGAGTAGGTAGAGCCTTGTTGGAGAAAATGTGTCACTGAGAGGGCAGGCTTTGAGGTCTCATATGCTCAAGTTACGTCCAGTGTGACTCACAGTCTCCTACTGCTGCCTTTGAATCAAGATGTAGAACTCTTAGCTCTGTCTTCAGCACCATGTCAGCCTGCAGGTTGCCAGCATTCTTACCATAACAACAATGGACTGAACCTCTTTACTGAAAGCCAGCCCAATTAAATGTTTCCCTTTATAAGAGTTGCCTTGGTCACAGTGTTTCTTTTTTTTTTTTTAAAGATTTATTTATTTATTATATGTAAGTACACTGTAGCTGTCTTCAGACACTCCAGAAGAGGGCGCTAGATCTCATTGCGGATGGTTGTGAGCCACCATGTGGTTGCTGGGATTTGAACTCTGGACCTTCGGAAGAGCAGTCGGGTGCTCTTACCCAGTGAGCCATCTCACCAGCCCCGGTCACAGTGTTTCTTACACCTTGCATCTTAGTCAAGTTCACAGCAATAGTGACCCTGACTAAGACACTGATGTTTTTGAAAAGCTTATGTGGGAACAAGTCACTCACTGCCTGGAAGCAAGTGCCTCACCTCGCAAACAGGTGTTGGAGACTTGACTGTACTCATTAGGAGTATTCTGGCTGGCACTGGTTGAACTGGAGGAGCAGTCAGTTATGGGAGACCACAGGGAGCAAACTCATGGCTTGCCATATTTGTGGAGTCAGGACATGGGCATTGTAAGGTTGGCTGAGTCCTTGTATGAAAGTCATAGTGGCTCAGATGCAGACAGTGGTTGTGTACTCGGAAATGGTTATTTATAAATACAAGGACTGTCAAGGGCTTTGGTGGGTACAGAGTTGGATGTTGGGATAGGTTCATGCAGTCAGCACAGGACTCTTTCTGAGGTACCCTGGGTCTTTTGTGGTATCTTATGGTAGCCATAGGAGGACCCAGGGTCTCTGGTATCCTGTGACAGCCACGGGAGGAATAGGTACACAGTTTTTACCCCAATCCATCTCTTCTTCCCTAGGATTTCCTACAGATGGACCCTGAACTGCAGGGAGGGTTCAGGTAGGGGATGGTACTTATGAGGGCTTGTGGTAAAGATCTAGTTTGTTATCAGAGAACTGAGTTAGAGGTCTCTGTGTTCTGGAACCCATTCTAGCTCCTGTTGTCCTCCTGGGTCTGTGCTCCTTGGACAATTGTCACTGGCTTATAAGGGCCAGATTTTCATGTTCCTGCAATTAAGCTTGCCAGGAACAGAACAGTGCCATCTTATTTGGTGTATCCTGGGTTGTCACACTTCTGAGGATACCTGTGCTAAGTGTTGTTCTCACAAGGACAGGATGCAGAGCAGCATGGCTAGGGAGAGGTACCCAGTACTCGAGAGAGGTAGCTATATCCAGAGGGGGAACTGGGGGTTCCATGTCAGTTGGGAAAGAAGCAATCAGAAGAGATGGTGACAGAAGACATGAGGGTATGCATGGCACTGGTTGTCACTTCATGATACTAAGTAGTGAGGTGGTAGGTGGCAATTCCCAGACGACAGTGAGGCATGAGAAAATACCTGTTTCTCCTGGAGTCTCCTGCTAGGTCCCCCAAAGGATAAGGTTATTGATAACCAATAACTAATAACTAAGATGAGGACTAGATGAATCTACAGACTGAGGCTTGAAAGACATGGAGTGAACAGGATACATTTGTGACACAATTTTGGGTACAACCAGGGCAGCATTGAGCCCTCAAGGAAGAGGAACCCACGCAGCCCAGCACTTTTCTGTTTGTTGGTGTTTCTCCAGCCCCACCCCATAAATTTGTGGACATATCTTGTGAATAATACCTTTAGTGGAGGGCAAGTATCTCAGAGCACTCAACAAAGCATCGCACTGGGTGATATCACTGTGGGCTGTCTCATGGTGCTGGTGCTACAAGTTCAAGGTCAAGGTACTTGCAGTGTTGGTTCTCCCCTGGCCTTGTAGATGGCCTCTTTCCTCTAGATACCTTGGCTTATAGATGGAGACTTTTTGATATTAGTGTACCTGTGCTCTCATTGATAAAATGAAACCAGGAATGCTTCTAGAGTCATCAGACTTGTGTGGGGCCCTTGTGTGATGAAGAGGCAGGAAAGATGGAGGAGCAGAGTGATGCGTACACTCCAGAATTGGAGACATGATAGCTGTGATGGGTGTGAGAGAAGCCAGTTGACAGAGAAGCAGGTCCTTACCCACATGATCGGTAGGATGGTGTGCTGCAGCCCTTGAACAAGCTGCCCAGCCGTGTGATCGCCCTGCCTCTGAACATTGACAAGATGTTTGTGATTAAGAATAGTCCATTTACTGGATTGGGCCTCCTCAAAAGACCTCCATAGTTTAGGTTTCTCCTGGAAGTCATGCTGGGCAATGGTCTATGCTTTGGCAGAGGGCCATGCACTGCCACTGGAGTCCAGGTGGTGATCCTTGGCTGCTGCTGGAGACCAAGTGAATGTTTGTGGTCTGAGCTGTTGTCAGAAACCATGTAGGAGCATAGTGTCTGTGCTCCCACTGACTGTGAAGGGCAAGGAAGCTGCTTTTGCAGTGTTATTAATGATAGCAAATGCATGCATAATTGAGAAGAGGAACATAAAAGGCTTCTGTGACAACCCTACCTCCATCTCCTGACTCTCCCTCCACCCTCCAACACTCCACCCCTGTCCAAAAAAACAAAGAGGAAGACATCAAAGAGAACTAAAAACAAACAAACAAACAAACAAATAAACAGTATGCTGAGGTGGAGGTCTCTACAGTTCCAGAGTTGATGGCTTCTGACAAGGGTTCAGGTAGAGAAAAACTCAGTGTTCCTTGGTGGGGTGGCCACTAGCAGTTTGAACAGTGAGTACGTAGAGAACACAAATGGACTTGCTTGTTTTTTTCTTTTTTCTTTTCTTTCTGTTTTGGTGGCGGGGAGGGTGACATGGGAGGGGTGGACATGGGACTACTGGGAGGTGAGGGCAATTGGGATGCATGATGTGAAATTCCCAAATAATTATTAAGTAAAAGTATTATGGTAAAACGGTCAAAACAGGGTATGGTATCTCAACTAGATGCTTAAGATTATTAAGTTATAAATCCAACTTATGAATACAATGTCAGTAAAAATAAACTTCTTGATTCACATCAAACATAGTAGTAATAAAACAGGTTCTGTGGTATAACTCAGTTTGTATTATGCTTGCCTAGCATGCATAAAGCTCTGCGTTTGATCCATTATGCCACATGAACGACATAGTGGTGTGTACCTGTAATTTCAGCACATGGGCTTTAGAAGCAGGAGGATCAGAAATGCAAAGTCATTCCTCCAATGTACAGTGAGTTCTGTGCCTGCCTAGGATACTTGGAAAACAACCAACCAACCAACCAGCCAGCCAGCCAACCAACTAACCAACCAACCAAACCAAACCAAACCAAACCAAACCAAACCAAACCAAACCAAACCAAACCAAACCAAGGAAGGACCATATGGTGAATGTGCTATGCCAGAAACAGACAGATTTGTGTCTTTCCACAGTCAGAATGTATTGAATAATGAAAAATTCATGAGCAGTTAAAAGAAGATTTTATTATCTGTATGTTATGTGTTTGAATGTTGCATGCATGTATGTGCACCATGTGCATCCCTAGTGCCCACAGAGACCAGACAAGAGCATTGGATTCCATGGAACTGGAGTTAAAAGCAGCTGTGAGCCGCTAGATGGGTGCCAGGAACCCTGGTGCTCTGCATGAGCAAGTGTTGTTAACCACAGAGTCATCTGTGCAGCGCTCTTAATTGCAGTAAAGTGTCAGAAAATCCTGCTTCTTTTGGTAACCTGGCTGAGGCAAAGGCAGATTTATTCCAATCTTAACTACTAATATCAGCTTCTCAGATCACATAGTAAATTCTGTCTGCTATATATGTGTGCTTTACAGAATAAATACAAGTTAAAGAGGCAAAATCAGAGTTCAAAATTTTTATCAGTGGGAAGTGTTAAGTAGAGTCTTTGTTGATAAGATAATGAACCCACCACCAGCTCAGAGCAGGAATGGTGGGTTCAGGCCTAAAGAGGTGAATAAATGGATGGGTAGACCACACCAACAGCAAGGGCCTGAGCTGAGCTAACGCTCTAGGGACAGACAGGAGTTCTGTGGTCCTACACATACACATACACACACACACACACACACACACACACACACACACACACACACGTTATCAGATAATAGGCCCATGTGGGACTATTGTTATCCCAATGCATACAGGTATTCATCACTTTATGGGGTCCAGGTGAGGAAGTTCTACTGTTTCCTGGTCTGTTATGTTCAATCATTTTACCCATGAGAAAACTTGTCCTCTTTGCTCAAAATGGAGTCAAAAGTTCCATTGTAAATGGACTCTCTCAGGGTAAGGCATGGCCTGAAGGGCGTTGTTTCACACAATGTGGAGTAACTCAGAGTAGATCACAGTGAATTTCAACAAACCACTTTTACCTGTTTTGTATCCTTACTTTTGTAATTTTTTTCAGTCATTCCTCACCTGAAATGTCAGTGTCAAACTGTCTACATAAGATGAATAATAGCTCTACTTAATATTTCATGAGATATTAAGGAACAACTCAATCATAATGTCAAGAGTCAATAAATTAAATAAATAGGAATGTTATAATATTTTAAGTGAACTTTAAAAAGAATTATATTTTGCAACTGCTTAAGAAAAGTTTCCAGGTGACCTCCTCCTTAATTTTTTTTTTTTCTTTTGTAATTTGAAACTTCCCAGTGTACTAAACTGAGGAGTAGGTGTTCCTTAAGTGTTTGGGTTGCTGTTAACTGAGATAAACTACTTAGCATTAATTACCAGATACAAGTTTAGAATAAATTTTTGAGCACTTTGGTACTCTGTTTTAGTATGGTATAGGGAAACCAAATGCATTTGGGTCTCCCAATAAATGCTGACACCATTGCATACACTAGCAAGATTTTGTTGAAAGGACCCAGATAGAGCTGTCTCTTGTAAGACTATGCCGGGGCCTAGCAAACACAGAAGTGGCAGCTCACAGTCAGCTATTGGATGGACCACAGGGCCCCCAAAGGAGGAGCTAGAGAAAGTACCCAAGGAGCTAAAGGGATCTGCAATCCTATAGGTGGAACAACAATATGAACTAACCAGTACCCTGCTGGAGCTCATGTCTCTAGCTGCATATGAATCAGAAAATGGCCTAGTCGGCCATCAGTGGAAAGAGAGGCCCATTAGTCGTGCAAACTTTATATGCTTCAGTACAGGGGAACGACAGGGCCAAGAAGTGGGAGTGGGTGGGTGGGGGAGCATGTGGGGGACTTTTGCGATAGCATTGGAAATGTAAATGAAATAAATACCCAATAAAAAAAAAAGAAAAAAAAAGCATGAAAAGTTGTAACAGGCATGAAGTAGTGTGCAAAGTAGTATGCAAAGAAAATGTGTTTCAATAAAGAAAGATGGTGAAATTGTTTACAGAAAAAGAAAATAGTTTTGTTCTAAAGTAGAATGACTGGTTGTTCCAGAATGAGAAACAAGAAAGAATAGGAAATTGTCTTAGTTTGGGTTTTACTCTGTGAACAGATACCATCACCAAGGCAACTTTCATAAAGGACAACATTTAATTAGGTAGGGCTGGCTTATAGGTTTAGAGGTTCAGTCCATTATCATCAAGATGGGAGCATGGCAATGTCCAGGCAGGCATGGCACTGAAGGAACTGAGAATTCTGTATCTTCATTCAAAGGAAGTCAGGAGCAGACTGTCCTTAGGCAGCTAGGAGGAGGGTCTCAAAGGCCACCCCCACAATGACACACTTCCTCCAACAAGGCCACACCTCCTAATAGTACAACTCTTTGGGTCAAACATATTCAAACCACCACAGAAACCAAAACAAACCTAGTTAATATATATAAAATAGTGTTGCCGGGTGTGGTGGCGCACGCCTTTAATCCCAGCACTTGGGAGGCAGAGCAGGTGAATTTCTGAGTTTGAGGCCAGCCTGGTCTACAGAGTGAGTTTCAGGACAGCCAGGGCTATACAGAGAAACCCTGTCTCAAAAAACCAAAACCAAAACCTAAACCAGACGAAACGAAAACAAAACAAAAAAAGTTCTAGAGAGTTAGAAGGTATGGTCGTTTAAATATGCTTGGCCTTGGGAGTGCCACTATTAGGAGGTTTGGCCTTGCTGGAGTGGGTGTGACTCTGTAGGAGGAAGTGTGTCACTATGGGGTGAGATTTTGAGCCCCTCCTTTTAGCCACATGGCAGACAGTCTGCTCTTGGCTTCCTTTGAATTAAGATGTAGAACTCTCAGCTCCTTCTCCAGTGTCATGCCTGCCTAGATGTTGTCATGCTTCCTGCTTTGATGATAATGGATTAAACCTCTGAAACTGTGGGCCAGCCCCAATTAAACGTTGTCATTTATAAGAATTGCCTTCGACGTGGTGTCTTTTCACAGCAATGCAATCCTAAGACAGACAAAGTTTTGCACAAAGAGAGAGTTGAGCAGGTGCTCAAGAGCAGATGTGTTTGCTTATATGTTAAAAACAACATGAGATGCAATGTCTTAGCTATTTCTCTTTCCCTCTGGGACTCACATTGAATTTGGCCTGCCTACTGTGGCAGTGTTGAGAGGTGGGCATGTTAACAGGTGGTTAGGTTGCTAAGGGAAATTTTGTGCTTTCCCATGGAACCAGGTTAATTGGAGTTATTAGGGTCAGAGCCTATGGCCTAGCAAGTTTAACAAGTCAGGCTCAGCTACTTGTCATCAATATGCATTAGTGCAGAGCAGAAAAAGATTTATTGACTGTGGCCTGCTGCACCTCATTACTATGTCTGGACAGCTTTCCTGAGCTTGGCACAAAATGGAAGACTTCCTTTTCTTAGTGGGGTTTCCTCTTTTCCACCTGATCTGGGGAGCCTGACTCTCAATCTTCTACCTGAGGAATGTCACATAGTTCTTGGTGAAATTACAGGTTCAACTTCCTGGAATGCCTCTCTATGCAAATGAGGTATCCCAGAATCTTAAGCCTCAGCCAATGAAACTTCACCTCAAGAAGAACTCCTTCCCACGCTCCACGGTTCATAAATATAGCCCTTGGTTCACACTGAGAAAAGTATATGAGCATAAGCTGTTTCATTGAATATCATCTGTAGCCTCCCCCAGCCTTGAACAGGCTGGCTCAGACCTGTTCTGCCACTGTGAATGAGACTACCTAGCGTGGAGTCTTCCGACCTAGAAAGGTCTATTGTTCTGCCACTTGCACTCTTCTCCAAGACACCCTACCTGCTGAGTGGCTGAACCTGTCTTCCTGAGATAAGCAACAGCCTGGTGAGCAAGTGCAGACAACATGGGGACAAAGCATCAAGAGCCTTGCATGGCAGGTGATGGGCCTTCCCCCTTTATAAGCTCAGGCTCTTAGTAAACTCTGGAGCCTTGATCAGTATCTTGTCTTGGTCTCATTATTTCTCCCACCATCTTATCTCCATATAGCCCCAGCTTCCCCTTCAGAAACCTGGTTCATGTGGCCATGGGTGGCTATAATCATCTAATAGAGCTGTTTCATTGAATATCATCTAATAGAGTTGTTTCATTAATGTTGTCTGAAAGAGCTGTAACACTGAAGATCTATATAGAAATCTTTGGAGAAGATGCCCTCCTTCCCTACAACATTTACTCCTCTCCAGTGTGCCCAGACACTCCAAGGGAAGAGATCCCAGATCCACTCCATCCCTCCCCACCTGGTGTGCAGCACCTCCTGTGCACCTCAAAGAAGAAACAAAAAAAGGAACCCCCGAGGCGAAGTGGAAAGAGGAACAATGAGATCCAGTGATCTCTTCCCTCAGATCCTCTCATCCTCCTGGGTCCTAACATGAAGGCAAAGTTTAACTAGAAGGCAAAGTATGCTCAACTAGGCAGTGCCAGTCAAGGTGCTGTCTTGTCTATCATCATAGTGTAGGGACCAACTCCTTCCTCCAAAGTCCTTTGAAAACTTGTCTGCAATGTATAAGTGTAAGGTAGAAAATTCAAGTTTGACCCCCTAGACCAAGTTGGAGCCAAGAAAGAAAAATAGTTGGTCCCTGAAGCAGCCTGTTCTGAGAACTGGCTGACCACAGAACAGGTAATTACTCAAGTGACCTTGTTTCAGGACCTGGCTGACCACAAAATTTAGATTAAAATCTTGAGAACAATCTTGAGAAGCAAAGAGTTTCTACTTGTGATTTTTAGTTCCCCCTTGTGATTTTTCACTGGTATTTTCCAATAATGCCCTCCCTACCCCCTTGGGTTATGGTTTTTCCTTTAAATACCCCCTTTCTCAGCTACTCATGGTCAAACTCCTCTACCCCTGCATGGGATACAAGTTAGCCCCAGTGCGCTGGTTCCTATCAAGAAACCTCTTGTAATTGCAGCAAGGACAGTCTCTTGTGAGTTCTTGGGGGGCCGCATCATCCCGACACTTGAGTGAGGGTCTCCCCTCTTTGGGTTTTCTTTTTTATAAGTTCTCTTTCTAGGAGACAGGATCTTCTTCTTGCTAATATTATGATCCAGGCTTTTCTTTCTCCCAGTGTGAGGGTTCCTTGGGAACATTTAATTCCTTGGGGAGTCCATTGTTTCAGTAACTTGATTGCCAGAGGAGGGGTACAACTGTTTCTTTAGAACATCTTCATTCCTGCTGAGAGGACCATATCAGGATGTGGGGGTCTCACACTCCTCAGTTGGAATATTTACAGGCGAGCAGGTTGGGCTAAAACCAGACACCCATCGTCACATGCATTACTTCTTTATCACAGGACTACTTCTCTCTGACATCTATCATGTGACAAAACAACATAGGACTCTAAATAAGCAAAGTTCCCTTATAAATTGCTCAATATCCGACATTTTGGCTAGCAACAGAAGTCTAATCAAGACACAAACCCTACTATCACAATCTGTACTTGTTTCCTTATATTGTTGGTTTATTTTTAAGAATTGTGAAAATATTCTCCTTCATGTTTTAACCTTTGTGCAACTTGCCAAGAAGACAAAGCTTTTGTCAAAATATATATTTTTTATATTCACGTCTTCAATTACTCAAGAAAATGGAGTCTGGTCAATACTGAAGAATTAGATTTTGATCTAATCTATGTATCCTTCTGTCTTTCCTTTGTCCCACAATTATATGTAACCCTATTACATTGTTAGGACCTGCTTGTTTTGGATAACATCTACATTAGTTACTTTTCTCATCACACAACAGGAAGCAATGCAAGACAGGAAAGCTTTATTCTGACTTGAAGTTCAAGGATACAGCCTGGAATCCTGGCAGGTTAGTCACCGCAGGAGTAACCGGATCCATGTTGAGATAAGAATGGGAGATGGAAGCTGGTCAGCAACCTCAACATATTGTCCTTGTCCAGAAGCTGAAAACATCTTTGGCTTTTGGGCTCAAGCGATGGCTTAGGGGTTAAGAGCACTTTCTACTCTTGCAGAAGACCTGAGTTTCCAGTACCCACATCTGGCAGCTTAAAACCACATAAAACTTCAGCCCTGGTTTTTTTTTGGGGGGGGGATCTGATACCTCTGGTCTCTGTGGGCACTCACTCTCATGTGCACCCCAACACAGAGATAATTAAAAATAAAATAAACATTTAAAGAAGGAACTCTAGAAAAGGAACCTGATTTCTATGACCATCTCTCCCTCTAAATGAGCAGTCATTTCTAGAGTCTGAGTGTGAGGATGTTAGGAAGTGCATCATGATTGGGCCAGCTGATGACCAGCACATTTCCCGCCTCACACCTTATGCCAATGTCTGCCACAAATACTACTTAAAGTTCCTACACTAGCAGTTTGATGGTGTTCCATTCCCAGGGTTGGTTCCTTCCCCATAGTGGGGGCTCTCTGCTTTCTTTCTATTAATCTCGTAAGCACGAGTCTATAATAAAACTCCTTTGTAAATGTTCCTTCCCATCGCCCACAAATCCTATTTTTTAAATTCATGAAACAAGAATGCAGACAGAGGCCACTGACTTGGTGGAAGTTTTGTGTGACCCCGAGTATCTGGTATTGTAATTCCTGCACTAAAGCCTACCTGAGTCAAGAGAGACAGCCTCTGTCAACTCAACAATTCCTGTATTGAGTCCACAGTCAGGAAGCAGAAAGCAGCCAATGCTGAGACCAAGCTCTTCCTGCCTTTTATTAAGTTCTGGACCCTAGCCCAGAGAGTGTGAGTTTAGGGGGTCTTCCTACCTCAATTAACCAAATATAGAAAACCCCTTCTCACACATGTCCATGTTACCTGAGCCTGAAGATCTCACTGACAGCTGCCTCTACAGAAACAAACCAGGAGACAGAATGGTGGAGGAGATGGTTTATTCAGGTCTGGGCTTGGGAAAACACAGAGTATGAGCCTCATTGGAAAGCAGCACCCAACTCCCCAATTAAAGGAGAATTATCTTTGTAGTCTCTCTGGAGTGATAGGTTGAAGATGCACACACTGGAAAGCTAAGGCACAGCTCCTTTCTAGATTTATTTTTATTTTCTTTCTGTAATTTGTAGTCTGCCCTGTTAGACACAGAGGTTTTGTTTATCCCATGGTGAACCTAACTCTTACCATATTGACACTTGGAATTAATGCTCACAACATCTCAACATCCAAATATCCAATTCTGAATGGCTCTCTCTCTCTTTTTAAACTTCGAATGAACTCTGATATTTCCCAGGAGGCTCCGGGAAACCCTGAAAATATATTTTCTCTTTCTCAAAGGGAGAGCTGTTAACTAGTTAGGCTCACGTGATGTGTTGAATTCCTTGAGACCCCGCCAAATAAGAAGTGGCATTCTCTCTTCTTTAGGTAACATCTGCATGCTTATGCTAGGAACATAGCAATTTCAGAAATGTGTGAGCTGCATGGAGTTTTGCAGATTCCCTACCTGATGAAGACGTGTTTGATATAGTGTCCACTGAGGACTCCTAGGACTCCCTAAAGCTTCCATTTGTAAGAGACACCAAGCTGGAGTGCACTGAGGAAGAGAGACAGAGCCATCCCAGGGTTTGAGTTTTATAGTGATCTTTGTATAGACTCTTTGCTGGCTCTTGTAACATTAATATAATGGATAGCAAAACATCAATGCATCGTTTCTTCAAATCTTCTTTATGATTATAACTTGTAGAACCCTGGAAGTATTTTCCTTTAAAGATTGGCTTATATCCAAAGCCTGCTTCTTAGGAGAAAACACGTGCCTCGTGTATTTCTGGCCAGGAACTTATGCCTGGGGGATCTCAGGCCACAGGGTAAACCTATTACTATTTTTCTGCTACACGGAAGTAGTACCCACTACTCTCTAAATTCAGATCTCTCTACCCATAAATCAGTGCAGCTTTCAGGCCATGTAAGAGAAATTTCTTTGTACACTGGTCAGAGACCAGAGAATACTAGGCAGTGTCAAATGGGATATCTATATTACATCCATCCCCAAGGCTCAGTGACTATCACAGAAGAGGGGACAGAAAGATTATTAGTGATTTGAGAGACCAGAAGTGGAATAGTGTCCCCTTGTCAAGTCAGGACCACTATACTCATGAATTCACATCTGCTGTGGTTGTCTGCCTAAGATCAATCCAGTCAGCATCCCTGTATGGAGTGGGAAGGGACTCCTGAGTTCTCACCTCTAACTGAGTTGTTATATACTGGTTATGGCTTTTGGGGAGGGGAGATCAGTTTTCTTTAAGTGTGTGGCTCTTGGTAAGTTGGGCATGCTACACTGAATGGCATTGTGGACAGGAGTATATGGGAAGCACAAATTGGGCTTGGTTGGTTATTAAGACCCTAAAAGACAGGGTGTGAAATTGGGGGATAAGGAGGTGGGAGTGAACTTGGGAGAAATTAGTGGGAGGAGGAAAGGGAGGAGGAGAGGAAGGGGTGTGAATATTATAAAAGTGCATTGTGTAAAAGTTACAAAAAGTTAATTAAAATACTTTAAAAATTAAAAAAAAACTTTGAAAATTAGTAGGATTGCCTACTGAGTAAAGATATTTCTTGCCAATCCTGAGAACCTGAATTTGATC
This sequence comes from Mus caroli, assembly GCF_978045245.1. Classification (NCBI taxonomy): domain Eukaryota; kingdom Metazoa; phylum Chordata; class Mammalia; order Rodentia; family Muridae; genus Mus; species Mus caroli. The sequence continues at coordinate 114,267,328 of NW_028227268.1, read as the reverse complement.
CCTGGGATCTACATGCTCAAACTAAAGAACCAATTCCCACAGCTGACTGTCCTGCATGGTGGCAGGCATCCACATGCACACATAATAAATATCTGTTAAGAAAATTGTCATAGGTGATGAATACATTGCTCTCTTGAGTTCTTTTTTTCCAGAACTACTCCTTAGCTGTCTTCATACTTTAAGTAGACCACAAAAAAGCAAAATGGATCAGACCATGGAGTCTCTGCTGGTCATTGATCATTTCTAAGCAGCTCTGACCATCACTCCTGCTTTGAAAATGGCCAACAAACAGGTTAGAACTCGTTAGAACTCCTCATCTGTGAAATTGGAATTGAAATTAAACTCTACAGAGGCAACCTAATTAACGGTCATAAGCAAATAACTTGGTGAGGGCTTGGAGCAAGGATTTCAAGTCATTTATAGGAGATCTTTTAAAAAAATGTTTCAGGTTAGTCTAATGCAAAAACTGGGAAGAGCAAAGACAGTCCCAGAGTCTATATCCAATCATCAGTGTTTAAGATGAGGAAATTACATTCCAAGAGTACATGGATTGCAAAGAGCCTTTGTCTGGCTCTCTCTCTCTCTCTCTCTCTCTCTCTCTCTCTCTCTCTCTCTCTCTCTCTCTCTCTCTCTCTCTCTCTCTCTTTTTGGTTCAGGGTAGAAACTTGAATAACAGGAATGAGTAATGGATCACTGTAATCCATTCAATTCTTCTTTCTTTTACTAGAGAGACGTTGGCTAAGAAAACATAACCATGGCCTTATTAATGTTCTCAAGGACACCTGCCATGACCAGTCATATTAGCAAGGGGAACAATATTTGCTTGAAGGTTTATTTTCCCTTGAGGAATTCAAAGGAAGTAAATTCTTTCCCTTAAGAGGTTGTCAGAGAATCTAGAATGACAGGCTGGGGAGGGTCTCCACCCATGAGTGAAGGTCTCACCCTCTGCAGTGAGCTGGGAAAGGGAAGGCACAGTTCTTTTCAGTTTGAATTTTACAGTGACTTTTGATGTAGTGGCATTTCTGGGCTCTTTTGACCTCCATTTCATGGGAATCAAGTGTCAAGGATGGCTGCAGAAATCTCCTTTCTGACGGCAGTCTGTAGAATGGGCAGTCATAGTACAATTCAGGGCAGTTTGGACCCAGGATTCTGGCAACTGGGTGAGGTGATGCAAGACCAAAAAGAGCAATGGAAGTATGGGAAAACTTCCTGTGTGTCCCCCCAAATCAACTCCACACGATCTACAAGCAATTAGATGGGAAGACTAAATATGATCACATTCTGTGTCTGTGTTCTATGTATGTGTATGGTGCTATGAGCTGTGAATGGCATTCTGGGTAATAGATTGCTATTCTACACTCTCCTAGAGGTCATAGCCATGATGAAGAGAATAAGTTTATGGTCTATGAGGAGGTTTATGATAAGTTTATGATGCAGCTCACTTGTACACCTTGTGCTTATAATGCATAAGTCTCTGGCTCAATACATAGCATCAAAAGAGAAAATGAAAGAAAACTTACGAACTATGATCCCTGATAAGAATAGGGCAGTCTTTTATTTATAATAGCCAGAAGCTGGAAAGAATCCAGATGTCCCTCAACAGAGGAATGGATACAGAAAGTGTGGTACATTTACACAATGGAGTACCACTTAGCTATTAAAAACAATGAATTTATGAAACTCTTAGGCAAATGGATGGATCTGGAGAATATCATCCTGAGTGAGGTAACCCAATCACAAAAGAACACACGTGGTATGCACTCACTGATAAACAGATATTAGCCCAGAAATTTAGAATACCAAAGATACAATTTGCAAAACACATGAAACTCAAGAAGAAGGAAGACCAAAGTGTGGATACTTTGTTCTTTCTTAGAATGGGGAACAAAATACCCATGGAAGGAGTTACAGAAACAAAGTTTGGAGCTGAGACAGAAGGAAGGACTATCCACAGACTGTCTCACCCAGGGATCCATCCCATAAACAACCACCAAACCCAGACATTATTGCATATGCCAACCAGATTTTGCTGACAGGACCCTGATATAGCTATCTCTTGTGAAGCTATGCCAGTGTCTGACAAATACAGAAGTGGATGTTCACAGTCATCTATTGGATGGAACACAGGGTCCCCAATGAAGGAGCTAGAGAAAGTACCCAAGGAGCTAAAGGGGTCTGCAACCCTATAGGAGGAATAACAATATGAACTAACCAGTACCCCCCAAAGCTTGTGTCTCTAGTTGCATATGTAACAGAGGACGGCCTAGTTGTCCATCAATGGGAGGAAAGGCCCTTGGTCTTTCGAAGATTATATGCCCCAGTACAGGGGAATGCCAGGGCCAGGAAGTGGGAGTCGGTAGGTTGGGGAGGAGAGGAGGGGAAGGGTATAGGGTACTTTCAGGATAGCATTTGAAATGTAAATGAAGAAAATATCTAATAAAAAAAATTGGTTTTGGCCATCTTGTATCCCGGGTTCCAAAGAGTCCAGTCTGCACAGGAGAGCGAACAGGCAGCAGAAGCGACCTAGCTTCTGGGACAGGGTTCCTTCCAGGCCTTCATCTTCAGCCATGAGGCAAATCTGAGCTCCATACCTCTGTGCACCTTCCCTGTAGAGAGTACTCTGACAACTGAGACTCAGGAGAGAGGTGCACTCCAAGGAGTGCTGACAGAGGCTAACAGAATCACAGGAGGAACAAGCTCCAGCCAGAGACAGCTAGAACAACTAATGCCAGAGATTACCAGATAGTGAAAGGCAAATGTAAGAATCTTTCTAACAGAAACCAAGACCACTTAGCATCATCAGAACCCAGCACTCCCACCACAACGAGTCCTGGATACCCCAACACACCCAAAAAGCAAGATTCACAGTTAAAATCATATCTCATGATGCTGGTAGAGGATTTTAAGAAGGACTTAATAACTCACTTAAAGAAATACAGGAGAACACTGCTAAACAGGTAGAAATCCTTAAAGAGGAAGCACAAAAATCCCTTAAAGAATTATAGGAAAACACTGCTAAGCAGGTAGAAGTCCTTAAAGAAGAAATCATTGTGTCCTGGATTTCCTGGATGTTTTGAGTTAGGATGTTTGTGCATTTTGCATTTTCTTTGATTGTTGTGCCGATGTTCTCTATGGAATCTTCTGCACCTGAGATTCTGTCTTCTATCTGTTGTATTCTGTTGTTGATGCTCGCATCTATGGTTCCTGATTTCTTTCCTAGGGTTTCTATCTCCAGAGTTGTCTCACTTTGGGTTTTCTTTATTGTTTCTACTTCCATTTTTAGGTCTATTATGGTTTTGTTCAATTCCATCAACTGTTTGGTTGTGTTTTCCTGTAATTCTTTAAGGGATTTTTGCATTTCTTCTTTAAGGACTTCTACCAGTTTAGCAGTGTTCTCCTGTATTTCTTTAAGTGAGTTATTAATGTCCTTCTTAAAACCCTCTACCAGCATCATGAGATATGATTTTAACTCTGAATCTTGCTTTTCGGGTGTGTTGGGGTATCCAGGACTGGCTGAGGTGGGAGTGCTGGGTTCTGATGATGGTGAGTGGTCTTGGTTTCTGTTAGTAAGATTCTTACATTTGCCTTTCACTATCTGGTAATCTCTGGTGTTAGTTGTTATAGTTCTCTCGGGCTGGAGCTTGTTCCTCCTGTGATTCTGTTAGCCTCTGTCAGCACTCCTGGGAGTCCAACTCTCTCCTGTATCTCAGTTGTCAGAACACTCTCTGCAGGGAAAGTGCACAGAGGTCTGGAGCTCAGCTTTGCCTCATGGCTGAAGATGAAGGCCCAAAGGGACCCTGTCCAAGAAGCTATGTTGCTTCTGCAGCCAGCGCACTCTCCTGCACAGACTGGTTTCTGAGGGACCTGGGATACACTATCATCAATAAGCTTTTTAAATTCTTGGAAAGTTGTATATATTCATACAATGTATATTGGTAATATCCATCCTTCGTTACCTTCGTCCAATTTACCCTAGTGTCTTTACCCCATTATCTCCCTTCCTAAATCATGTTCCATTTTATTGTTACTCATATTTCTCTTTAGTGCTGACTATATGCACATTGGTGGGTGGCTACCAATCGAGCAACCAGCCAGGTGCCACATCCCCAAAGGAGAGAGACTCTCTGCCCCTCACTAACCTTCAGCTACGGTTGGTACCTAGAGACCCTCTTTCCCATCCACACTGGGATTTTAACTTCCTTTATCTTGTGAAGGTCTTGGGCAGGCATCTCCAGCTACTGTGGGCTGATGTGTGCATCAGTCACATCATTTCTGAAAGTCAGCATTTTATGGCTTCTCTCCTGCCATTCTCTTACATTCCCTCTGCTGCCTGTTCCAGGAAAGTCCCTGAGCTTTGGATGGTAGAGCACTGATAGAGATGACTCACCCACAATAGAGCATTCACTGTTATTTATGCTAGACCTATTGGCCAGTTGTGAGTCTCTGTATTAACCTCTACTCCCTGCAAAAAGAAGCTTCTCTGACCAAAGTGGGGGGAAGCATTATCATGTACGTAGAAACTCAGGTGTTTAAAATGTAGTTTGACAGCCTGAGCATTTAGCAACAAATAAATAAACAAACAAGAGTAGGTATTTCCCAGGTGTTGGAACATGGTCCCAGAATGGAGTTATGTGAGGAGAATTCTGAGTGCTTGTGAGAACACTTGAGGAAAACAAGACAAGACTTTTGTGACCTCAGTTTCTTCAAAAACTTAGACTTGCTCTTAGAATGTATTTTTGTGTTCCTCCCAGTTGTAGAGGCTAACAGTGAGTTTACTTCCAATTCTTCAATAGAACTGGTTATTGTTATGTGTTTATATGGCTCTATGGAAAAGTATGGTTTAGCCATGTGTGGCTTGTCCTTGGGATTAGACACTCTACTCCCGATTCTTCTTAACCCTCAGAGTATAAACTGCCTGATACTCTGAATAGAGTTGGCTACTGCATGAGAATTTAGTCTGCCTCAATTATTAGCTTCATTTTTCCTGGCCCCACCATGTCTAGAAAGGCAAACAAGTATGGGGCCATGAATCAGGGACATGACATCAGCTATGAGACAAGAGAGTGGGGTCTCGCAGGAGGTGAGAATGGTTCAGAATCCAGGGAATGGTTGGCCTTATGTTAAGCTCTTTTTTTTTTTTAAGAAAGGCGAATAAGTATCAAAATTACAACTCTTAGATTGCTTGCAAGTTGTTTATGATTATAATCTCTGGATTCCAGAAGAAGAAACTTTAGATGAAGAGGTATGGGGCAGAATGAATATTGAAAAGGCTTATAAACAATGGAGGAAAAACATCATTATTCAATTTTGGGTCACTTGGGTGTTACTTTGGACAGTTAGAAAGATATTTAAGGAAGACAAAGAGGATATTAATTATGAGGAAAAGATGACTAATTTCTTGCATAAAAATCAATTGGATAATCAGACCTTAAAATTGGCAAAAGAGGCAAGAGAGGAAATTTTCCCTGTTGAGGCAAAATTGAAAGTGAGAGCGGGGATGCTGGTAATGGTTTCCTCAGCTCCCTGACTGGAGCCTCCTTTACATCGAATCCTCAGTGCCAGAAAACGCTCTGAAGCTTGGGGTAAGGAATTTGATATCAACCTAATTTTGAATTAATTCCACTTTCTGATGAGGGTTTAGGAGAGCCTATGAAGACACTAACTATGTAGTCTATGAAGCAAACTAGGGCACAGAAAAGAAAAGAAATTTGTTTACAACTGATTATGCACTAGCCAGTCTATTTAAGTCTAGAAGTAGAGGCAGCATTGGGCTGTCCTCCCATATGACCTCTAGCGATAAGAACTGCAGCTGTTTGTATCTAGGCTAAAAAAGTCATTTGTGTGTCATGTGGATCCCTCACTGCTTTTAAACTTACCTGTTTTTCCCATTAAATTGTTTCCTACAAATATTTTAGCATAGGAGGATAAACCTTTGGAGTGGATTTATTTTTACTATGAGGACCATTAAATTCTAACTGCTTATCTTATTCTTTTTGCTCAATTAATAAATCAGGGAGGCTCCGATTTCAACAATTATATGGATTTGATTCTTGCTGTATTATAACTTAACTAACAAGCAGCTTAAAAGTGTATGACAGAACTCTGTGGATTGTCAAATTTCACTCGAAGATTACTATGGAAGGATAGAAAAATCATTATCTAGCTGGTAAGCTATGGAATTTTCTCATATGAACTGAATTTGTGATTACAAAAATTTTCCAACCTTCTCCCATTTTATAGGCAGATACTTATTTTATTGATGGCTCATCTAGTGGTGTAGGAGAGATTCATGGTCCAGATATTCATCAATCTATTAATACTTTCTTTTCCTCAGCCCTACAGGTGGAACTGTTTTGATTCATCTATTATCTCTAATTCATAACTCCTTAAATATTGTTTTAGATCCTCTTTATGTTATAGGGTTATTTCCAGCCAGAGACTCACATACATTTTAAGCCCCTGGCTTTATTTCAGAAGGAAATAAACAAGTTAATGCATTGACATGCTCCGTTTTTACTTCTCCAGAAAAAGATTGGGGAGAAGAACGCCTTATGGACTCCTCTTTGGCTCCTCTGGTCCTGGGCCATCAAGGACAATGGCAGAGGGCAAAGAGACAGTTGAAGTCACCAGAAAGATAACAACTATCTAGCTAAAGGGCAAAAGGAGATATTCACAATGTCATCAGAGGTGAGGTATGCCCACCTTGATCCAAGTTAATGCCCTATGTATCAAGGGAGAATTTATTCTACAAAATTGAGTCCTATGTCAGCTGAAAATCTTTTTTTGGCAATGCTACCTGTTTAACCTGTGGATCTATAATGAGTTTCTCTGAACACATGTGTTATTTTATACTCCTCATTCCCCTTTGCTTCAACTTGTAGTTTGGATGGATGGATAGTGCTCCTGCTTTCTTTACTAATGACTCTGTGTTTATTACAGGACCTTGGGACTATAATAAATGCTCATGACTTGACCTTGTGACTATAAGAGACTCATCTATTCATCTGGAGAAGGAACCAGATTTAATTTTTCCTTGTGATTTAAATTACTTCCCTTTGCACAGGACATCTAAACATCTGTATTTCTATTAAAGGCAATATCCTTGACCAAGAAAACATAGGGAAGTGTCCTGTGCCTTGCAATAAGATTTTCATTTAATAATTTATGTCCTCTGGGTGCAGTGTTTTCAATTCATCCAAGACACATGTTTCTTTTTTAAAAATTATATTCATTTATTTGTATGTGGGACACTCATGCCATAGGAATATGGAGGCTAGAGGACAATTTGTCTAAGTTTTTTTCCCTTCTATCGGGTGGGTCCCAGGGATCAAATCTCAGATCTCGAGGCTTGGTGGCAAGCTTGTACCTACCTAGGTGTCTTACTGGTCCTCTTATAGATATTTTATCTAACCAAGGAACGAATCATAGGTTTCCATGGAGATTTGCTGAACTATTATTTAAATATGGCATAATTGTACCTACAACTTGAGAATTAGCTAAGAAGGAAGGAAATCCCTATAACCATTTAGTTTTCTAAAAAAAAAACAAAAACAAAAACAAAAAAACAACAAAAAAAACCCAAGTAAAATAAGAGATATTATAGAAATGAAGGAAATGAGCCTCAGATAGAACCCCACTGTTTTATCTAAAACCTTTCATTTGAAATATTCTTGGGGAAAAATGATTAACTTCTTGGAAATGAGGCAGAAAGGTGGGTGACATAACCTTTCAGTGTCACGTGCAGGAGACCACACAAACACCCACGGAGGGAAGTGTACTTGGTTTGACTCTGTTATTCTTGGTTAAGGTTCTTGACAGAACACAGTTACATGTTAACTTAAGGATATGTTCCAGTTGTGTCTCAAATACTTTCTGCCCAGTGGGAGAGCTAAAATGAAAGGTCACTATTTATGGTCTATGGCACATGGCCAAGTTTATATGTAAACCTTCTAAAAGTACTCTGCCTTTATAAATTCTTTTTGAAGCGGCTATAGCCATCTTACTATTATAATTAAGAAGAAGAATATACTGCTTAATACACATTTATTCCACAGATGGAACAGTATTAATTGTACTTATTTAATTTATTTTCATGTCATAGAACTATAGAGATTTTTTTCTATCAGAAATCTGGAGTCCAGAACCCCAAATCAATTATCAACAGGGTTTCCTGCTCAGACGGTTCCAGAGAAGAACCCTTTGAGTCTCCCCCAGTTATTCCCTAGCTTATGGCCACAGAATTCTAACCTCTACCTCCATGTTCACATTTTTCTTTTTGCTTTTTGGTTTAAGCCTTTTGATTGAAAATTATACATTGACAACACATCTTATGATGCTAATATAGTGCATATACATCACTCATGGGCCATGGGTGTAGCTATGAGAAGGAATCAGGTACCACCTCCATGGAAACACAACGACTATATACAGAGACTTGTTATTGCTAGAAAAAGAGATCACCACAATTTTATTGTTAAAATTGGTTGAATTTCTGAATTTTAGGAAATAGTGTAGGCCTACATCTATAAAGAGCTACTAACAGGCTTGACACGATGGACATCTTGACTCTGTATAGCTGGATTTGATTATGGAACCTAAAGTTAATGTCTGGTCCTTTGATGGCTAATTTTAATCTTCATTGTCAACTCCAGTGTATTTAGAATCATCCAGAAGACATACCTCAAGGGGTGGCTGTGAGGATATTGCCAGAGAGGTTGGGAGGGAAGACCTACTGTGTGTGTGTGTGTGTGTGTGTGTGTGTGTGTGTGTGTGTATGTGAGTGATCATTCCATAGTATGGGGTCCTGGACTGAGTGACAAAGGGAAGATGAAATGACAGCATACAATGCTTTCTTTTTCCTCTCTGCCCAGATACAAAATTCCTGCTGCTATGAACTCGACCAGGCCTTCCCTTTCACCATGGGACACACCCTCTTAAGCTGTGAACCAAAAGGGATCTCTTTTCCTTTCAGTTGCTTTTGTGAGACACTTTATCACATGTAGTCTACTGGTGACCACCAGTCAATGTATGTACCTTGAATAGAAGTCTGGGAATTAAAGGACTAGGATGAGAGAAGAATAGAGCCAAGACAAAGTTCAAGGCTCAACTTTATTGCAAAGCCAGCAGGCTTCTAATGGTAAAAACCACAAGCCCAACCCCTAGACGTGACTGATGATGTTAATCACCTCATGCCGGCAGCCAATGGCATAGGTTTCCATTTCTCAGCACAGGTGTCTCTTCAAGGAAGGCAAAACTGAGATCAGGCCCAAAGCAGAACTGTCAACTCAGGTGGGGAAATTCAACCAAGTGCTGTAATAGTAAAAATAACTGCTGCGGCAACTCCTGCTATGCAGGTCGGGGTAGAACCTCCACAGTCACAGCTACCAGAAAAGTAACTGATCCACTCCTACAAGCTAAGTGGAGGGTACTTGGCTTGGTACAAGGCCCTATTGGAGATGTCATCTCAGATGGGGTCAGCTGGCCAGTTATAATTCTGTGTTTGACTACACATCTCAGGGCTTCCAGAACTTGCTTGGGTCCAGATTCACTACAACTCAGTACACAAAGCATTTTCCTTCAGGTTTATTTCTTTAATGAAGGATACAAAAAAAAAATACCTAGATGAACAGATGAACAGAACAAAGCCTGAAAGATCCCAAGTATAGGAGCAGCCAGGGCACACCATCTTCACATGACATTGATAGGTTCGCCCACCAGGCTGCTCTCTGAAGCTTCTGTTTAGAGTTCAATGTAGAGGCATGGGAGCCACATGTTTGAACTCCATCACTACTCTTCCTTCCAGAAGACAGAATGAACATGCTAACCACTGGTAACCTGGATCATAAAGTGCTACAAATTCACTTATGTTAGAAGGGGGCTGTTCTGACCAATAAAAGACTCTCATACATTCAGGAAATATTAAATTACTTGACAAAGAATTGGGGATAAACAACAACAACAACACACACATACCATTTTCTTATGTAATAATACTATATAGTTTTTATGATTTTAATAAGCCTAGGTATCCCAGGCAAAGTCAGTGGTCATTAAGTATTTTCAAAAAATCATATATTCTTGAAAGTAATCTGAAAATTTGTGAATTCCTGTTGATTATGCTAAGCTTCTACCTAACTTTTATCATGTATTTAATAGAGGTGAAGGATGTAGTTTTTGGCATCTCTTGTCATACTCTCTGCTTTACATCAAACCTCAGAATTTAACTCTACATCATAAACATGTGGCCTACCACACATTACAGCCTTCAGAATTAGATAGGATAATGTATTTGAAATGCACTGAATGCTACACAGCGCCAAAGAACTGGTAGACATACCAATATAACTTTCCCAAGTTCTAAGTATGAACTCCTTCCACAGAGGGCCTCCTCAATCCCAAGATCCCACCTGTAAGTGAGGTCTACAGAGAGGTTCAGAGCACCCACTTTATGGCCTTCTTTCCTTCTCTCCTTCACCTCTCTCTCTGATTCCCCTCATCCCATAATCTCTCTTTCTTCCCCACAATTGGTATTGCACTATAATATACTTGCAACACTTGAGTCTGTAACTTTTTAGAAAATTGAAGATGAATAAACTGTGACATACCTCTAAGGTTTTAAGTCTAAGAACTGAAATAGTTTTTAGTCTTACAAACAGTTTATAATAGTAGAGGGAGTTTCTAATGGAAAGAATTGCCTTCACATCCAATGGAAACAAAATATATTGTATGAAGAGTGAGCCACAGAATGGGAGAAAAATCCTTATTATCTATACACTATCCAGAGGATTAATAACTAGAATGTATTTAAAACTAAAATATCCTAAATATAGAAGCCAAAACCCCAACTGATAAATGGACAATGAAATGAACAGATAGTCCATCCATGCTTATAATACACTAAGTCAAAGTATAGTACAGAAGTCTAGTCAAGGAATCAGTCTAGATGTCTGTCAACAGATGAATGGATAAAGAAATGTGAAGTATATACACAATGGAGTTTTATTTGATCATAAAGGAAAGCAGTATTATGCAATTTGCAGAAGAATCAATCATGTTATGTGAAACAAGTCAGACTCAGAAAGATAGATATCAGATGTTTCTCTTATTTATGGACCTTAGATTGTATACAGATACAGAAAAGCATTTATATGCAAGGTTTAAATGTAGGAGGGAAAATGGGGAGTATGTGGCTGGATCAACACCATCAAAATACTTAGTATTTTGAAATAGTTTCTCTTTATGAAACCCATCACCATATTCAATGAAAATCCACCAATAAAAATTGTTAGAAGTGTTATCACTAGAATACAAAATATATAATTTATATAATAAACATGTCACTTAAAATGTAGGCTAGGCATGGTGGCACATGTCTATAATCCCAGCACTCCATTATCTAAGTCAGGGTGATCATGAGTTCAAGGCCAGCCTGCCTATGTGGTGAATTCTAGGTCAGTCTGAGCTACATAGTGAGACTGTGTCAAAACAAACATGCATGCACACATACACAAACAAACAAAAAAACAACCACCTCCACTCAACACAGTTAATAATGCAATCTGGGTATTTTAAATGTAAGGAAAAGAGGGTCATTAAACAGATTGTGAGGCTCAGTGGACATAGCTCCCTAGTGGAAATACATCCTTAAAGAGGCTTCACTTTCCTTAAGATACAACAGGAAATGAAGACACTTGTTCGTCCAGCACTGAGTCTGTTGTTTTACTCCAAAAGAAGGCTATCAGCTTTCTGTGTCATAAGATCAGAAAGCCACCTGGAGATTCAAGCTAGAGACTTAATCTGCCTGGTCCTGGCTTTCCATAGGTGTTCTATGTATTCTCCAAGGTGACTTGCTCTTAATGGTTGAGTCTACCTTTTTCTCAGCTATCTGCAGATATCAAGGCAGTGACCCTGAGGGTCCTTATTTGACCAAGCTTCTGTGAACCACTGAGTTGACAGGAACACCCTATTGACAGGCTGGGAGGAAAGGTGTGTGCACCAGGAGTCTCTGTCCACTGTCGGTAAGCTCTCAGAGCCTCAGTTTATCCAAGGTTTGATGAAATGGGACAGGTCTTCTTGCCCTTTCTGCTCTTTGGGATCATTGTGGGAATGGAAGAAGGCAGAAGAAAAGCAATTTGTGCAAAGTACCTTGATGATAGCTGTCCATGCCAAACTTCACTGATGTGTCTCCAGTCTCCTGGAGCTACATGAGCTGATTTCAAGAATGCCTCACACCATGGTTGCTCAACTCGCTCAGCTGTTATTGCAGAGTCTACAAAAAGAGCATCTTCTATACAGTACTCCTAATGTGGGGATCTGTTTGTGGCAGATGGATGAGGCAGTGGTCCTATTGTAACAGGGTGCTGGTGGTCATCCTCTCATCTGCTGAGCTAGTTCCCTGGGATAGACAAAGAACTGAATGCCTGGGAAAAACATAAAACATGAGCCACAGATAAAAAACGAAAAGTCACACAGCTTTGCGCATTTGGGAGGGGCCTCAAGGCTTCAAGTTTAGGGAACAAATTCAGGGTTGGTATTTTATTGTTCCCTGGGTCCCCCTTTCCCCTTTAGACCCTGTTTAGACACCCAGCCCTGTATTTCCCCACCATTTTGCCTCACAGTGTCTGGGCCCAGGAAGCAACTGCCTTACCCAGCATGATTTCCTTTCCATAGTTACCTGTGTCCTCCTCAGTCAGTCAGGACCTAGCAAAAGACAGTTCTACTTGCTGGCACCCCAGATGACATCTATTCTTTCTAATCCCCAAACAATCCCACTCTGCATGTCTTGCTTGGTAATAATTTTCTTCCTTTGGAATCCTTTGTGCAATGATAAGAGGACACTGTCCTTGAAGAAAAGCATTTCCTCCAACACCATGGTTCTATGATAATTTTGCCTTTGGAGTCTGGTTGCTTGACTCACATGTCATTCATGTGTGTTTCTCACCAGCAGAACAGTGCCCTGCAGGAGCACAAACTCATTTAAGGATCAGGCTAGTCTAGTTAACTCCAGTCAGAGGTTCCTGAAATAGAAACATGAACATCACCCAAGAACTTATTAAGACATCAAAGCCTCAGGCTCTGATGTTTTGAAAGAAGTAGAAAGTCTGTGTGGGTTACAGAAACCTCTGGGTATATCTGTGAAAACATTCCCTAGGAAGCCTCACGGAGGGGGGAAGACATAATCTGAACCTGGGTGGTACCAATCCATGTGCTGGGATCCTGAACTAAGGAGGAAAGAGAAAGAGAAAGCATAGAGGGTCCACATCCATCTCATCTCCCCATGCCCCAACTTTCTGACTGTGGGAAGATGCAATGGGAGCAGCCACCTCAAATGTCATGGCTTCCGCAGCCAGCCAGGCCTTCCTCTCCATGGTGGACTGAATCCTGTTCAACTGTAAGATGAAATGAACCCTTCCTCAATAACATAGTGTATCAGGCATCTGGTCACATCAATATAAGGGATGAATTCAGTTCAGCTAGTTCCTGGCTCACAAAGGGGTTCCCACCCTGACTCAGGATTGCTGCCCCTCACTGTTGATGGGTGCTGCTCTGGGAATATAATTTACTATTGCCAAATTCATGCTGAGGCTCTCTTCAAAGTGAGAAGGGCTTGGGTGGTGGTATTTCTAATGAGTGTATTCTCATGGGAATGACTGGCTACTGTAAAAGTGGGTTATTATATTGTGAGCTGGATTCTCTCTGCCCTGCCACCCAGTGTTCCTTTGTATGTACTGGCTTCCCTTGCAGCTTCACCCCAGTGGTACAGCAGGAGACGGTCCTCATCATGAGCTGAGAAAATGCTAGTAAAAAGCAAGCAACCAACTAACCAAACAAAGTCCTCTGTTTTTATAATTTTCCCAGCTTCAGATGTTTTGTTATAAGAAAATGGACCAGAACATTTGGCTTCATAATGAGCAAGTTTATATCTCACATTACAAGGAATTCAGGTGGAGGGTGTGTCTAGTATCAGCGTGTAATTGGATAAGGATTCAATTTCACTCCTCTGTGGTTCTTTCCACTTTGCCTTTCTTTGTGGGTTGTTCTCATCTTTGTATTGGTAAATTGCTATGACTGTTTGAGGAGTTGCATCCAAAGGCTTCTTTAGAGGCCTTAAGAGCCAGAGAAAGCTTTAATGAAGCCAGAGTGGGATACTCCATCTTGTGTCTATTGGTAAATACAAGCCACATAAGATCCCTAAGCTAGTTCTATGGGAGAGAGTCCAGGTAACATATACAGAATAGCTGACTTTTGCTTTTTAAGGTAGGGACTGGGTTCTTCTGAATTCCCATATGTAATGTTCAGACACCAGAACAGAATAGTCCTGATGCTCAGCCAACAAGTCTTATATTTGTTAGTTTTATATGGTGCAATTCATAGTTTTGATGTACATGCACATGTTCCTTCTGGATTTATTTCTTTTTAAGTAAACACACACACACACACACACACACACACACACACACACGAAGTTGCAAGGAGCAATTCCTATGAAATCTCCATGTAGGGTTTCTAGGTAGCCATTCCCAATGCAAACATCACCACAATATTCACCCTGAGCCCCTCACCATGTGTGCAGATAGATACTTGTCCTGTTATCAAAGTGTGGAGATATCCCACCACTAAAACCTCCAGCATGCTGCCCCTATATAGTCATGCATGACCCTCTCCATCCCTACTTCCACTCAACTACTCATATGCTCCCCCTCTTTGTACTTTGTCATATTGAGGATGATAAATGGGATCATGCAATATGCTTCTTATTGCTGTGTAGTATTTTGTGCTATGAACATGAGATAGTATGTTAAGCTGTTTTCTTACTGAAGGGCATGTTGACTATTTATACTTTTGAATTACTACCAATAAAGCCACTGAAACATCTTATACAGGACTTCATGTGACCAAGTTTTAATTTCTGTACAATATGTGCAGGTTTGTGATAGCTGCATGTTGTGGAAAGTATGTGGTCAGTTTTGAAAGAACACATCAATTTCTGAAGCTGTTTTGCCACCTTGCTCACCAGGAATGACAGGTACAATTTCTTTGAATCTTTCCCAGAATTTGGTATTTTCCTTAATGGTGCTTTTAGTGGTTATCCTAAGATCAGTATAATTGTGCCAGATTTTGATTTTAATCTATGTTTCCCTGAAGGCTGCTTTTCAGGTACACATTGTAGGGGGCTTTGTACTTGGGCTGGGCTCCTGCAGTCACTGAGGCCAACATATCAAACCACAGTGGAAGGAATTCACAGGGCGAAAGCCCTGCAGCCAGGTAACTGGTTGGGCTGTAAACACTTACGAAGATTAATTTGGCTTTAGTCAATTTGTTTCCTAGGACTCATTTTTTATTCCTGTAGGTGCCTCTGGACATGTGGTTGATGGTTTCAGAAGCCGTACTGGGTCTGGAGGCATCATTTGATTTTGCTTTGCCCAAATAAATTCTCACAATTATAACCAGTCTATGCAACGTTCCTTTAACTGGGCTGGTGCTGAGTACATTCTCATTTGCTCTCATAGGAATTTATTTCTTTTATCTCTGTTCACATGTTTGCATACTTCCCCAACTGGGTGGTTTTTCCTATTTTGAGTTTTGAAAACTGTTCGTACATTCAAAGTCTGAGTTCTGACTCCAGTTTGCAAATATGTTCTCCCAGGCTTTGTTCTGTTATGTCATTCCCTTAGGGTCTTTCAGAGAGTAAGTGTTTTTAATTTTGATAAATTACAGGTTTCTCGTTCACAGATATTTTCCATGTTACAACCTTCTGACAGTCAATATTTTCTACACTAACACCTTATTTTCTCCCCTTCTCATCCATTACAGGTTTCAGGAGCTTAGTTTATGTCTTCAATCTTTTTGCTTTTGTTATTCATGTCAGCTCTCTCTCTCCCTCCCTCCTCCCCCCTTCCTCCTTTCCTCTCGTTTTGTTTAATTTTTGTTTTCTGGGACAAGGTGTCTTAGTTTCTGTTCTATTGCTGTAAAGAGACACCATGACCAAGGCGACTTATGAAAAAAAGCATTTAATTTGAGGCTGGTTTAGTGGATTCATGATCATCATGGCATGGGGCAAGGCAGCAGGCAGGTGGGAATGGTGCTGGAGCAGTAGCTGAGAGCAGGCAGAGAGGGAGAGTCAGGACCTCCTGAGGGCTTTTGAAATCTCAAAGCTCAACCCCATTGACAGACCTCCTACAACAGGGCCATACTTTTTTTTTTTTTTTAATTAGGTATTTTCCTCAATTACATTTCCAATGCTATCCAAAAAGTCCCCAATACACCCCCCCCCCAGTCCCTCACCCACCCACCCCCACCCCTTGGCCCTGGCATTCCCCTGTACTGGGGCATATAAAGTTGGCAAGTCCAATGGGCCTCTCTTTCCGGTGATGGCCGACTAGGCCATCTTTTGATACAAATGCAGCTAGAGTCAAGAGCTCTGGGGTACTGGTTAGTTCATAATAATGTTCCACCTATGGGGTTGCAGTTCCCTTTAGCTCCTTGGGTACTTTCTCTAGCTCCTCCATTGGGGGCCCTGTGATCCATCCAATAGCTGACTGTGAGCATCCACTTCTGTGTTTGCTAGGCCCCGGCATTGTCTCACAAGAGACAGCTATATCTGGGTCCTTTCAGCAAAATCTTGCTAGTGTATGCAATGGTGTCAGCGTTTGGAAGCTGATTATGGAATAGATCCCTGGATATGGCAGTCTTTAGATGTTCCATCCTTTTTTCACAGCTCCAAACTTTATCTCTGTAACTCTTTCCATGGGTGTTTTGTTCCCAATTCCAAGAAGGGGCACAGTGTCCACACTTTGGTCTTCGTTCTTCTTGAGTTTCATGCGTTTAACAAATTGTATCTTATATCTTGGGTATCCTAAGTTTTTGGGCTAATATCCACTTATCAGTGAGTACATATTGTGTGAGTTCCTTTGTGAATATGTTACCTCACTCAGGATGATGCCCTCCAGATCCATCCATTTGCCTAGGAATTTCATAAATTCATTCCTTTTAATAGCTGAGTAGTACTCCATTGTGTAAATGTACCACATTTTCTGCATCCATTACTCTGTTGAGGGGCATCTGGGTTCTATCCAGCTTCTGGCTATTATAAATAAGGCTGCTATGAACATAGTGGAGCATGTGTCCTTCTTACCGGTTGGAACATCTTCTGGATATATGCCCAGGAGAGGTATTGCTGGATCCTCTGGTAGTACTATGTCCAATTTTCTGAGGAACCGCCAAACTGATTTCCAGAGTGGTTGTACCAGCTTGCAATCCCACCAACAATGAAGGAGTGTTCCTCTTTCTCCACATCCTCGCCAGCATCTGCTGTCACCTGAATTTTTGATCTTAGCCATTCTGACTGGTGTGAGGTGGAATCTCAGGGTTGTTTTGAGTTGCATTTCCCTGATGATTAAGGAAGTTGAACATTTTTTCAGGTGCTTCTCTGCCATTCGGTATTCCTCAGGTGAGAATTCTTTGTTCAGTTCTGAGCCCCATTTTTTAACGGGGTTATTTGATTTTCTGGAGTCCACCTTCTTGAGTTCTTTATATATATTGGATATTAGTCCCTTATCTGATTTAGGATAGGTAAAGATCCTTTCCCAATCTGTTGGTGGTCTTTTTGTCTTATTGACGGTGTCTTAGGTCTTTTTTTATGGTCACTAATTCTTTGTCAGGAATAACCACCTGATTACTTTTCCCCTTTCTTACTGGAACATGGTTGTATTTTCATGACAGCACTTCCCTAATGATGCCAACATCTGAATTGTTTTGGGGACTGTTATAGTTATTCACCTTTCCCCATGAAAGCTTTAGAAAACGCTTTTCTTAACTATGGATGTTGTATACTTATGGGATTCTACTTTAGATATTTCGAAATAACATAAGACTATGGGCCCTTCTAAACTCTTCGCAAGAGTCTTTTTATGGGAGGACAGTGATCTGCCCTGCAGGGAATGCCATCTTGGCTCCGGGACTCCGCCGAACTTAGTCTGCAGAGGTGAGAGTGAGGACCACAGAGGCAGACAGCTTCTGGGACAGGCGGGAGCCACAGAGTCGCTGAGGCAGCACCCTTTTGGGGCTGCAGACATCCAGCACCCTCCCAGCCGGAGGACAGTGATCCGCCCTGCAGGGAGCGCCATCTTGGCTCCGGGGCTCCGCCGAACTTAGTCTGCAGAGGTGAGAGTGAGGACCACAGAGGCAGACAGCTTCTGGGACAGGCGGGAGCCACAGAGCCGCTGAGGCAGCACCCTTTTGGGGTTGCAGACATCCGGCACCCTCCCAGCTGGAAGACTGTATTCTGCCCTGCACAGGAGCCCTCTGCCTCAGGAGCAGGGAGCACATCTTGGATCCAGGACTCCTCTGAACTTAGGAACGTAGTCTGCACAGCTGAGAGTGTGCACCACAGAAGCTGACAGCTTCTGTGACCTGCCAAAGCAACACAGCATCTGGGAAAGGTCCTGTTTTCGGCCTTCTTCTTCGGCCAGGAGAAGGTCCAAACGCCAGATATCTGTACACCTTCCCTTTAAGAGGAAAGCTTGTCAGCAGGGAGTGCTCTAACCACTGAAACTCAGAGGAGAGAGCCTGTCTCCCAGCTCTCCTGACAGAGGATACTCAGAATCACGAGAAGAACAACCTCTGAACAGAGACAACTATAACAACTCCAGAGATTACCAGATGGCGAGAGGTAAACGTAAGAATCTTACTAACAGAAACCAAGACCACTCACCATCATCAGGACCCAGCACTCCCACTTCGCCCAGTCCAGGGCACCCCAACACACCTGAAAAGCTAGACCTGGATTTAAAAGCATATCTCATGATGATGATAGAGGACATCAAGAAGGACTTTAAAGAACTACAGGAGAACATGGCTAAAGAGTTACAAGTCCTTAAAGAAAAACAGGAAAACACAACCAAACTGGTAGAAGTCCTTAAAGAGAAACAGGAAAACACATCCAATCAGATGATGGAAATGAACAAAACCATACTAGACCTAAAAAGGGAAGTAGACACAATAAAGAAAACCCAAAATGCGGCAACACTGGAGATAGAAACCCTAGGAAAGAAATCTGGGACCATAGATGCGAGCATCAGCAACAGAATACAAGAGATGGAAGAGAGAATCTCAGGTGCAGAAGATTGCATAGAGAACATCGGCACAACAATCAAGGAAAATGGAAAATGCAAAAAGATCCTAACTCAAAACATCCAGGAAATACAGGACACAATGAGAAGACCAAACCTACGGATAATAGGAGTGGATGAGAATGAAGATTTTCAACTCAAAGGACCAGTAAACATCTTCAACAAAATTATAGAAGAAAATTTCCCAAATCTAAAGAAAGAGATGCCCATGAACATACAAGAAGCCTACAGAACTCCAAATAGGCTGGACCAGAAAAGAAATACCTCCCGACACATAATAATTAGAACAACAAATGCACTAAATAAAGATAGAATACTAAAAGCAGTAAGAGAAAAAGGCCAAGTAACATATAAAGGCAAGCCTATCAGAATTACACCAGATTTTTCACCAGAGACTATGAAAGCCAGAAGATCCTGGACAGATGTTATACAGACACTAAAAGAACACAAATTCCAGCCCAGGCTACTATACCCAGCCAAACTCTCAATTAACATAGATGGAGAAACCAAAGTATTCCACGACAAAACCAAATTCACACATTATCTCTCCAGGAATCCAGCCCTTCAAAGGATAATAACAGAAAAAAACCAATACAAGGACGGGAACCACGCCCTAGAAACAACAAGAAGGTAATCCCTCAACAAACCTAAAAGAAGACAGCCACAAAAACAGAATGCCAACTTTAACAACAAAAATAACAGGAAACAACAATTACTTTTCCTTAATATCTCTTAATATCAATGGTCTCAACTCCCCGATAAAAAGACATAGACTAACAAACTGGCTACACAAACAAGACCCAACATTTTGCTGCTTACAGGAAACTCATCTCAGAGAAAAAGATAGACACTACCTCAGAATGAAAGGCTGGAAAACAATTTTCCAAGCAAATGGTATGAAGAAACAAGCTGGAGTAGCCATTCTAATATCTAATAAGATTGACTTCCAACCCAAAGTCATCAAAAAAGACAGGGAGGGGCACCTCATACTCATCAAAGGTAAAATCTTATAAGAGGAACTATCAATCCTGAATATCTATGCTCCAAGTACAAAGGCAGCCTCATTCGTTAAAGAAACTTTAGTAAATCTCAAAGCACACATTGCACCTCATACAATAATAGTGGGAGACTTCAACACACCACTTTCACCAATGGACAGATCATGGAAACAGAAACTAAACAGGGACACAGTGAAACTAACAGAAGTTATGGATCAAATGGATCTGGCAGATATCTACAGAACATTTTACCCTAAAACAAAAGGATATATCTTCTTCTCAGCACCTCATGGTACCTTCTCCAAAATTGACCACGTAATTGGGCACAAAACAGGACTCAACAGATACAAAAATATTGAAATTGTCCCATGCATCCTATCAGATCACCATGGACTAAGGCTGATCTTCAATAACAAAATAAATAATAGAAAGCCAACCTTCACGTGGAAACTGAACAACACTCTTCTCAATGATACCTTGGTCAAGGAAGGAATAAAGAAAGAAATTAAGGACTTTTTAGAGTTCAATGAAAATGAAGCCACAACATACACAAACTTATGGGACGCAATGAAAGCATTTCTAAGAGGAAAACTCATAGCTCTGAGTGCCTCCAAAAAGAAACTAGAAAGAGCACACATTAGCAGCTTGACAACACACCTAAAAGCACTAGAACAAAAGGAAGCAAATTCACCCAAAAGGAGTAGACGGCAGGAAATAATCTAACTCAGGGGCGAAATCAATCAAGTGGAAACAAGAAGAACTATTCAAAGAATCAACCAATCAAGGAGCTGGTTCTTTGAGAAAATCAACAAGATAGATAAACCCTTAGCCAGACTCAATAGAGGGCACAGGGAAAGCATTCTAATTAACAAAATCAGAAGTGAAAAAAAAGACATAACAACAGATCCTGAAGACATCCAAAACACCATCAGATCCTTCTACCAAAGGCTATACTCAACAAAACTGGAGAACCTGGATGAAATGGAGAAGTTCCTAGACAGGTACCAGGTACCAAAGTTGAACCAAGATCAGGTTAATGATCTAAACAGCCCTATATCCCCCAAAGAAATAGAAGCAGTCATTAATAGTCTCCCAACCAAAAAATGCCCAGGACCAGATGGGTTTAGTGCAGAGTTCTATCAGACCTTCAAAGAAGATCTAAACCCAGTTCTTCACAAACTATTCCACAAAATAGAAACAGAAGGTACCCTACCCAACTCATTCTATGAAGCCACAATTACTCTGATACCTAAACCACAAAAAGACCCAACAAAGATAGAAAACTTCAGACCAATATCCCTTATGAATATTGATGCAAAAATCCTCAATAAAGTTTTTGCTAACCGAATCCAAGAACACATCAAAACAATCATCCATCCTGACCAAGTAGGTTTCATCCCAGGGATGCAGGGATGGTTCAATATACAGAAATCCATCAACGTAATCCAGTATATAAACAAACTCAAAGACAAAAACCACATGTTCATCTTGTTAGATGCGGAAAAAGCATTTGACAAGATCCAACACCCATTCATGATAAAAGTCTTAGAAAGATCAAGAATTCAAGGCCCATACCTAAACATGATAAAAGCAATCTACAGCAAACCAGTAGCCAACATCAAAGTAAATGGTGAGAAGCTTGAAGCAATCCCTCTAAAATCAGGGACTAGACAAGGCTGTCCACTTTCTCCATACCTATTCAACATAGTACTTGAAGTCCTAGCCAGAGCAATTCGACAACAAAAGGAGATCAAAGGGATACAAATTGGAAAAGATGAAGTCAAAATATCACTTTTTGCAGATGATATGATAGTATATATAAGTGACCCTAAAAATTCCACCAGAGAACTCCTAAGCCTGATAAACAGCTTCGGTGAAGTAGCTGGATATAAAATTAACTCAAACAAATCAATGGCCTTTCTCTACACAAAGAATAAACAGGCTGAGAAAGAAATTAGGGAAACAACACCCTTCTCAATAGTCACAAATAATATAAAATATCTTTGCGTGACTCTAACTAAGGAAGTGAAAGATCTGTATAATAAAAACTTCAAGTCTCTGAAGAAAGAAATTCTAGAAGATCTCAGATGATGGAAAGATCTCCCATGCTCATGGATTGGCAGGATCAACATTTTAAAAATGGCTATCTTGCCAAAAGCAATCTACAGATTCAATGCAATCCCCATCAAAATTCCAACTCAATTCTTCAACGAATTAGAAAGTGCAATCTGCAAATTCATCTGGAATAACAAAAAACCTAGGATAGCAAAAACTCTTCTCAAGGATAAAAGAACCTCTGGTGGAATCACCATGCCGGACCTAAAGCTTTACTACAGAGCAATTGTGATAAAAACTGCATGGTACTGGTATAGTGACAAACAAATAGACCAATGGAATAGAATTGAAGACCCAGATATGAACCCACACACCTATGGTCACTTGATCTTCCACAAGGGAGCTAAAACCATCCAGTGGAAGAAAGACAGCATTTTCAACAAATGGTGCTGGCACAACTGTTGTTTTCATGTAGAAGAATGCGAATCGATCCATTCCTATCTCCTTGTACTAAGGTCAAGTCTAAGTGGATCAAGGAACTTCACATAAAACCAGAGACACTGAAACTTATAGAGGAGAAAGTGGGGAAAAGCCTTGAAGATATGGGCACAGGGGAAAAATTCTTGAATAGAACAGCAATGGCTTGTGCTGTAAGATCGAGAATTGACAAGTGGGACCTCATGAAACTGCAAAGCTTCTGCAAGGCAAAAGACACCATCAATAAGACAAAAAAACCACCAACAGATTGGGAAAGGATCTTTACCTATCCTAAATCAGATAGGGGACTAATATCCAATATATATAAGGAACTCAAGAAGGTGGACTCCAGAAAGTCAAATAACCCCATTAAAAAATGGGGCTCAGAACTGAACAAAGAATTCTCACCTGAAGAATACCAAATGGCAGAGAAGCACCTGAAAAAATGTTCAACATCCTTAATCATCAGGGAAATGCAAATCAAAACAACCCTGAGATTCCACCTCACACCAGTCAGAATGGCTAAGATCAAAAATTCAGGTGACAGCAGATGCTGGCGAGGATGTGGAGAAAGAGGAACACTCCTCCATTGTTGGTGGGATTGCAAGCTTGTACAACCACTCTGGAAATCAGTCTGGCGGTTCCTCAGAAAATTGGACATAGTACTACAGGAGGATCCAGCAATACCTCTCCTGGGCATATATCCAGAAGATGTCCCAATCGGTAAGAAGGACACATGCTCCACTATGTTCATAGCAGCCCTATTTATAATAGCCAGAAGCTGGAAAGAACCCAGATGCCCCTCAACAGAGGAATGGATACAGAAATTATGGTACATCTACACAATGGAGTACTACTCACCTATTAAAAAGAATGAATTTATGAAATTCCTAGCCAAATGGATGGACCTGGAGGGCATCATCTTGAGTGAGGTAACACAATCACAAAGGAACTCACAAAATATGTATTCACTGATAAGTGGATATTAGCCCAAAACTTAGGATATCCAAGATATAAGATACAATTTGCTAAACGCATGAAACTCAAGAAGAATGAAGACCAAAATGTGGACACTGTGCCCCTTCTTAGAATTGGGAACAAAACACCCATGGAAGGAGTTACAGAGACAAAGCTTGGAGCTGTGATGAAAGGATGGACCATCTAGAGACTGCCGTATCCAGGGATCCATCCCATAATCAGCTTCTAAACGCGGACACCATTGCATACACTAGCAAGATTTTGCTGAAAGGACCCAAAGATAGCTGTCACTTGTGAGACAATGCCGGGGCCTAGCAAACACAGGAGTGGATGCTCACAGTCAGCTATTGGATGTAGTACAGGGCTCCCAATCGAGAAGCTAGAGAAAGTACCCAAGGAGCTAAAGGGATCTGCAACCCTATAGTTGGAACAACATTATGAACTAACCAGTACCCCGGAGCTCTTGTCTCTAGCTGCATATGTATCGAAAGATGGCCTATTCGGCCATCACTGGATAGAGAGGCCCATTGGACTTGTAAACTTTATATGCCCCAATATAGGGGAATGCCAGGGCCAAAAGAATGGGAATGGGTGGGTAGGGAAGTCGGGGGCGCTATGGGGGACTTTTGGGATAGCATTGGAAATGTAATTGAGGAAAATATGTAATAAAAATATTAAAAATTAAATAAAGAGTCTTTTTATATATTAGATGTTTTCTTCATTTATATTTCAAATGGTATCCCCTTTCCTAGTTTCCTCTGAAAATCACCTATACCCTCCCGCCCCTGCTTCGCAACCCACACACTCCCACTTCCTGGTCCTGGTATTCCCCTATACTGGGGCATAGAATCTTCGCAAGATCAAGGGCCCCTCCTCCAATTGATGGCCTACTAGGCCATCCTCTGCTAAATATGCAACTAGAGACACAGCTCTGGGGGGTACTGGTTAGTTCATATTGTTGTTCTTCCTATAGGGTTGAAGACCCCTTTAGCTCCTTAGGTATTTTCTCTAGCCCCTTCATTGGTGACCCTGTGTTCCATCCAATAGATGACTGTGAACATCCACTTCTGTATTTGCCAGGCATTGGCATAGCTTCACAAGAGATAGGTATATCAGGGTCCTGTCAGCAAAATCTTGCTGACATATGCAATAGTGTCTGGGTTTGGTGGTTGTTTATGGGATGGATCCCTGGGTGGGGCAGTCTCTGGATGGTCCTTCCTTATGTCTCAGCTCCGAACTTTGTCTCTGTAACTCCTTCCTTGGGTATTTTGTTCCCCATTCTAAAAAAGAACAAAGTATCCACACTTTGGTCTTCCTTCTTCTTGAGTTTCATGTGTTTTGCAAATTGTATCTTGGATATTCTAAGTTTCTGGGCTAATATCCATTTATCAGTGAGTGCATATCATGTGTGTTCTTTTGTGCTTGGGTTACCTCACTCAGGATGGTATCCTCCAGATCCATCCATTTGCCTAAGAATTTCATGAATTCATTGTTTTTAATTGCTGAGTAGTTCTCCATTGTGTAAATGTACCACATTTTCTGTATCCATTCCTCTGTTGAGGAACATCTGGGTTCTTTCCAGCTTCTGGCTATTATAAATAAGGCTGCTATGAACGTAGTGGAGCATGTGTCCTTATTACAATTTGGAAAATCTTCTGGGTATATGCCCAGGAGAGGAATTGCTGGATCTTCCAGTAGTACTATGTTCAACTTTCTGATTTCCAGAGTGGTTGTACCAGCTTGCAGTCCCATCAACAATGGAGGAATGTCCCTCTTTCTCCACATCCTCGCCAGCATCTGCTGTCATCTGAACTTTTGATCTTAGCTATTCTGATTGGTGTGAGGTGGAATCTCAGGGTTGTTTTGATTTGCATTTCCCTGATGATTAAGGATGTTGAACATTTTTTCAGGTGCTTCTCAGCCATTTGGCATTCCACAGTTGAGAATTTTTTGTTTAGCTCTGTACCCCATTTATATATATATATATATATATATATATATATATATATATATATATACACATATATTGGTTTTTTGAGACAGAGTTTCCTGTACCCCATTTTTAAAATAGGGTTATTTGATTTTGTGGAGTCCATCTTCTTGAATTCTTTATATATATTGGATATTAGTCCCCTATCTGATTTAGGATTGGTAAAGATCCTTTCCCAATCTGTTGGTTGCCTTTTTGTCTTATTTGTCTTTTGCCTTACAAAAGCATTGCAATTTTCTGAGGTCCCATTTGTCAATTCTCCATCTTATAGCACAAGCTGTTGCTGTTTTGTTCAGGAATTTTTCCCCTGTGCACATTTCTTTGAGGCTTTTCCCCACTTTCTCCTCTATAAGTTTCAGTGTCTCTGATTTTATGTGGAGTTTCTTGATCCACATAGTCTTGAGCTTAGTACAAGGAGATAAGAATGGATCAATTTGCATTCTTCTACATGATAAACACCAGTTGTGCCAGCACCATTTGTTGAAAATGCTGTCTTTTTTCCACTGGATGGCTTTTGCTCCCTTGTCAAAGTTCAAGTGACCATAAGTGTGTGGGTTCATTTCTGGGTCTTCAATTCTATTCCATTGATCTACCTGTCTGTTGCTGTACCAGAACCATGTAGTTTTTATCACAATTGCTCTGTAGTATAGCTTGAGGTCAGGCATGGTGATTCCACCAGAGGTTCTTTTATCATTGAGAAGAGTTTTTACTCTCCTAGGATTTTTGTTATTCCAGATGAATTTGCAAATTGCCCTTTCTAATTTGTTGAAGAATTTAGTTGGAATTTTGATAGGGATTGCATTGAATCTGTAGATTGCTTTCGGCAAGATAGCCATTTTGACTATCTTGATCCTGCCAATCCATGAGCATGGGAGATCTTTCCATCTTCTGAGATCTTCTTTAATTTCTTTCTTCAGAGACTTGAAGTTCTTATACAAATCTTTCACTTTCTTACTAAAGTCACACCAAGGTATTTTATATTATTTGTGACTATTGTGAAGGGTGTTGTTTCCCTAATTTCTTTCTTAGCCTGTTTATCCTTTGTGTAGAGAAAGGCCATTGATTTGTTTGAGTTTTATATCCAGCTACTTCACTGAAGCTGTTTATCAGGTTTAGGAGTTCTCTGGTGGAATTTTTAGGCTCACTTATATATACTATCATATCATCGACAAATAGTGATATTTTGACTTCTTCGTTTCCAATTTGTATCCCCTTGACCTCATTTTGTTGGATAATTGCTCTGGCTAGGAATTTGAGTACTATATTGAATAGGTAGGGAGAAAATGGGCAGCCTTGTCTAGTCCCTGATTTTAGTGGGATTGCTTCCAGCTTCTCTCCATTATTTTGATGTTGGCTACTGGTTTGCTGTATATTACTTTTATGGGTATGGGCCTTGAATTCCTGATATTTCCAAGACTTTTATCATGAATAGGTGTTGGAGTTTGTCAAATGCTTTCTCAGCATCTATAGAGATGATCATGTGGTTAACATTTCAAAGCTATTTCAGGGCAGCACTAAAAGCCACAGTTGGTCATGTTAGGTCTGGATAGTGTTCTGCCTGGTAGTTTGCTCTCAAAGCATTTTCTCTGTGAATTCATGTTCTTTTCATGGATCCATAGCTCAAGGTTGGCCAAGGATTCTGTAGATAGACGCAGAGGATCTTTCTTCTTCTCTCCACTCTGACATTTCTTACATGATCACTGTTCCTGGTTTCTTAGCTAAGGCTGGGGCTCTGCCTTTCTGTACTGTATTTTTTATGCTGGACTCTGTTTTGAGCCATGAGCACAAGATACTGAATATGTGGGTTTGCTAACCACAGCTGTTTACTGTGTGAACCTTTCAGAATTAGGCTTGGGAGACAGAATAGGGGCTTTGATTGTAGGGTCTCCATGGAGAGTTTGGCTTCTCCTTCCAGTCTGTCTGCCTGATTTCAGAGTTCCTAAATAGTTTATTTCTGTATTATTTCCACATGTTTTAAAAATAGTAACTGCAAGAGAATACAGAACAGGCTTAATCCATGCTATCAAGTCTTAAACCCCAGTCTTTAAGTAAAATATTATGTTCTAAATGCAAAGGAGAATAATTAAAACGTTAATTATTTAATTAAAATATATCATGCAGGACTCTACAAAAACTTGTCTCATGTACAGATACAAGACAGTGTTTGGAGAAAGTGATTGAGAAGATAATCTAAGATCAAACTCTCTACCTACCTCTTATTCAAGGTAGTACTTGAACTACAGAGCCTTCAAATGGCACAATGGGAATCTGAGATGGTACTCCATTTCCACCAAAGCTCTTGGAGAAGCCAGAGAGACCATCATGGCTTTGGTATGGGAGAGGTGACTTAGGAAGTTAAGGCAGAGATAGAGCATGAGAGCTAGCCTGTGAGAGCAGATAATCTCTAGTTGTTTGCATCTCTGAGACTGTGAAAGAAGAGAGGGATCTTAGGCTCCAGATGAAAGGGTATAGCTACAAAGGCCAGTATGGACCTAGAGATACCGAACCCAAAACAGGCATTTCAGAGAGGCACAGCAGCGAGGCACAGTGTCAAGGACTGCCTAGGACAGTCCACCATTGTACCTCAGTGAGAGAGGAATCTTGGAGCTACTAGTGTAGGGATGTTATTTATCCAGAGACTGGATGTGGCTGTAGGAACAGATGAGAAGCCAGTTAAGGCTGAGCCTTGTAAAGTCCAGAAGCTGGAAGTACAAGGAGTATCAGGCAGCGGAGAGTGAGGTGAACAGACTGAGAAAGCAGGAGAAGCAAGAAGAATTAGTGAGGAAAGACAAGCATCAATCTGAAGGCATTCGTGAAGGTTCTTGTTTGTCTTGGACTCCACATTCAGAATCATGGAAGTCATGTAAGAAATGTCAGTGAAGCAGTGGACACAAAAGATTGTGAAGGGCCTAAGGAAGGTGGTGTAAAAACTGTGGACAGAGAATTAGGCATCGACACTGAATGATTTTGATGTTAATATATGAAGTTGTACACCTGTAGCTGGTGTAGCCAGCTCTTACTTGATGGCAGCCACTTTAGCATATGGATGCTTGTGAAAATGATTCACTAGAGAGCAGAAAACCAGCAATGCTGTCAAGGGCAGGAGTCATTGCTGGCACACAGGGTCAGGAAGCTGTCAGTACCTGGGAGTAAGGTGGCCACACCTGCTTGTCTGAAAGGGAGGAGTTTCTGAATAAAGAAGAGGAAAAGGAAGAGACAGAATGGATACAGAAGAGGCCACTGGCCCATTTGGTGGCAGAGTTGTGTCAAAGGTTTATTCTAACTCTATTTTCCTAAAAAAGCCCTAAGCCATAGTTTAAGCATCAGTAATAAAGTGAAATGTGCTCTACCTACTTGCGTATCTACCTTCCTGCCTGTCTATTTCACTGATAAGGTGCGCTTAAACATAGTTTGAAACTCATAAGACATTCTATGAAGGATTGTTGTTTGAGTCCTTGGAGAAGTTGTTCTCTTTTTTGAGGTATCAACATCTCTTCCCTGAGGTCTTCAGATTCTGAAATGTTGACTTGAGAGTTGTGGTCCCTTACTGCTCTAGCCTGACAGCACTTGTTGCTGGGAAAACTCTCTTCCATGACTCTGATTCTGAAAGACGCTTAATTTTCAATGTTAATGTGACTGGATTTAGAACTGTTGTGGAGACACACTCCTGGGTATGCCAATGGGAGTGTTTTTCTGAGAATCCGAGTGGTAAAGACGGTCCCTGGGTGTGAACAGCAGCATCCACGGGCTGGGACTGCATTCAGAGAAGAAACTGTGTTTATTTTAACAGAGCATTCATCTTCCTGTGGCTTCTGACCGTGCGTATACCATCACTGGCTATCTTGTGCTGTGGATGACTCCCTTTCCATGAGGGTCTGCATTCTTTTTCAAGCCTGAAGCCTAAATAAGCTCTCCCCTTTAAACCACCTTTGTAAGGTATTTGGCTGCAGCAACGAGTAAAGGAATTTATATAGACAGGTATGCATGTGCCCATTTCTATCTTGACTTCCACCTTCTCATTTCAAATTAGCCCTAGCCCCCCAGACACTGACAGGAATAGACCCATGTCTATTTGTGGCACCTGATAAAGCATAGTTCAGCTCAGACAGAGGATGCAAGAAGCAGTCCTTGGACAGAAAGTCTAAATGGGAAATCTAGAGCATAGGTGGATCATTTTCTTCTCCATATTGTTGATAGATATTTTTGGACTTTTTCTCAATTTTCCTGGCCCAGTGGACACCAAATAGCGTTAAGAGACAAAAGCCATTTTTCCCCCCTCTGTATTCATTGTCTCTTGAATAGATAATCTGCAGACACAATTTGGAGTTATGTTTTTCTATTACAGCAAAAAGAGAAGCTAATTTAGATTCATGAGAAATTGTTGGAATTAGCAAGTTAGAATTTTAGCATCAGAGAGGGAAGTGAGTTATTTAAATTACCTTTGAGGCGGTTAATTTTCAATATTTATAAATTTCAATTAAATAAGAAACATTTGGGTCAGGAAAGTTCTTTAAGCAATGAAACTTCTAATTGCTTATTGCCCCTGACTTTAATAAAGCTTTTAAACAGAGACAAAGAGGCAATTTTACCTGAAAATCCTGAATAATTTACATTATAACTTTTAAACTACATTACCATAACCTTTCAAAGGAATCAGTCAAGTGAGTGTGTGTGATAATCGCCTGTATTCAAGTTGGTCTCATGCTAATCTGACGGTTTCCTTGGCTTTTGGGGAACTATTGAGCTCTGACTAAAGTAATTTCTGCTTGAAACTTATTCTATCTAAGAAGCACAAGGTGAGTGTAGCTAGGAGAAAAACAAAGTTGGTTTGTAGCCTTCTGGGGGCCTTTCTTCACTCCCTTCTGTCTGGATCAGTCTTCCTTCCTTTCTTCCATATTCTTTCTTTCTTTCTTTTTTTTTTTTTTTTTTTTTGGTTTTTCGAGACAGGGTTTCCCTGTGTAGCCCTGGCTGTCCTGGAACTCATTTTGTAGACCAGGCTGGCCTCGAACTCAGAAATCCACCTGCCTCTGCCTCCCAAGTGCTGGGATTAAAGGCGTGCGCCACCACCGCTCGGCTTCTTCCATCTTCTTGATTTCACATCTTCTTACTCCATCTACCTCTCTGAGGAGTCAAACTTTAAGTTGAAGAATCTGGAAGATTCTGTGGGATGGGAGGGTGGTGCCTGAGGTGGGAGTGACAGAAAGGTGCTGGGAGCAAGTTCTTTTATGAACTGGAAAGCCAAATACAACTTTCATAAAACAGTATCAGTTGTCTGTAATGGGGACCCCGTAGACATGGAATTGTGATTGGCACTATTGGGTGTGTGAGGCCCATAGTCTGTTCTGTGTAGATGTTTCTCGACTCTGATAAACCCAGGGATCAGTTCCCCCATGGTAGAAACGCACTTCAGTTAAAAGCTAGTCAAGTTAGTTCTCAGCTCCTTTTATACAAAGATTTTATTTTTTCTTTTTGAGACAAGGTCTTACTACAAAGCTCTGACTGGTCTTGAATTTGATATGTAGACCAGGTTGTTCCCGAACTCACAGAGATCTACCTGCCTCTGCCTCCCAATTGCTGGCATTTAAGGAGTAGGCCACAGTGGCTTACCCAAAGATTCTACTAACTCCATGGTTTCCTCAGTGTATTTCCTGATCTAGATAACGTGCAAGCACAAACCTTAGATTCCTGTCTAGTGACCCAAATAGAAATGTAGGTTCCATAATAGCTTCAATTGTCAACTTGACAAACCTGAGAAGAGGGAATCTCAATTGATGAACTGCCTCTATTGAATTGGCCTGTGGGTATGTCTGTAGGGATATTTTCTTAGTTGCTAATTTATGTAGGAAGGCCTAGATCCCTGTCGTCAATGCCATCCCTTGGCAGGTAGCCCTTGGCTATATAAGAAAGGTAGCTGAGGAAGCCATGATGATGCAGAGTTAGAGAGACACAGGTAGACAAGGAAAGAGAAAACAAGATCCCTGAGATTATGGTGTCTTGTTCCTAGAAAATATTGCAGGAGAAACTGTGGGGAGGCATGGGGGTGGGTACCTAAACAGGACCAGTAATGGAAAGAGGAGGGCCCAGAGGTCCTAAAAATATACCCAAACCAGTTTCTTTTTAACAGGCTTGAGCCACAGGTCTCTT
The DNA here is from genome assembly GCF_978045245.1 of Mus caroli. Lineage (NCBI taxonomy): Eukaryota > Metazoa > Chordata > Mammalia > Rodentia > Muridae > Mus > Mus caroli. The sequence goes on along the minus strand of NW_028227268.1, from coordinate 114,235,556 downwards.
CCATCCTTTCTCTGAGGGTCTTCTGCCTTTCTTGTCTCTTTAATTCTTTTTGCTCATTAAATCACTAAACACCTATCAGCACCTCTGTTATATTTCTTGAGGGTCACTCACAAAGAACTCCAGAAGGTCATATATTCTGAGTAAAAAACAAAAAAATCAGAAAAATATTCAGAAATAGCCATGGTTTGTCCAGTATTCCAAGGGCCCTGTCCAAAGAAGGAGAACCAGCACGCATTCACCACCAACACAGTGGGAACTCCAGTCACCTCTACCTCCATCAGTAGGGAGAGTATGGGCTCAGGGTCTAGTCATGGAGTAGACTTCTAGCTTTTATGGCTGGAAGGAGATTGCTCTCTTGAGAAGCAAGACAGAGGCTTCCACTGTTGCCCCTTGTAGGGTTAGTGGGGTCTGTATCTGCTCCGACATAGGGCTCAGGCCACTCAGGAAGGCAGGACTCCGGAGTTTTGACCTCGCTTATCCCATGCTATCGCCCGGCCATAGGGAAGTCGAGAGACACTGCTCCAGGGGTGGGGAAGTGCAGTCTGAGGTCTCAGGGACAGCCGGAGATGAGATGGCTGGGGGTTCCCTGGGGCCTGCAAAGAGGCCTGGGCTGTCTGGTTCTCAGGCTCTCACACCCAGGAGCCACTGGGAGCCACGGAAGAGCTGAGGATGGAGTGGGAGGCAGCAGGCTGGATCTAGCCTGGGGCTGAAGGGGAAAGTGGGGGAGAGCTCTGGCAGCAGGTGGCTTGGGCTTGGCTTGGTTGTGGCATGAATGAGGGCTCAGAGAAGCCTACTACAGGAGATCAGACAGCAGCTCTATAGGCAAAGGCCTCCACAGCTCCCCATGGCAGCTCCTGGTGAAAAGAGGCAGTCCATGGCTTTAAGACTTTTATTGTCATGGCAGAAAGTGGATGAGTAAAACCATGCCCCACTTCTCAGAGCGGGCCTGAGGTTAAATACCTTTTGGAGGGAGGAGTGTCTGGGAAGGAGAGTTTATTGGCTAAGCCAGGCCATTAGGTACCTCATTAAAATGGAGATCTGCCATGAGGCTATGTGACCACAGGTCATGTCCTCTACCTGGGGAGGGGATTGGGGTGTTTCCCTTATGTGACTATGGCCACAAATCTATGGAGGGCTGCAGCCTCATGCCAGGAGCCTGGTTCCCTGAGAGTGGGACAAAATGCCTTCTGTCCCTTTAGGGTCATTTTGATTTCTAGCCTTAGCTCAACTAAGAACCAGGCTGCCTTTCACGGTCCTATAGCCCCTAAGCCAAGAGACAGGACAAATAGAACCCCAAGGAACTAACAGTCTTCCTAGGAGGGAAGGTGGGAGAAGGTAGATTCTGACTAGATACAGTTCATGGGAAGAAAAGTTAACGGGAAGAGGTCACTGCTCTGCCAGAAGGCTTCCTTACCCAACTCCTTGAGGGACAAATAGCAAGTCAGGGACTTGAGCAGCTTTCTCTGTTTCTTAAGCCATTCTATCACCAAGGCAAAACCTAGAGAAATCCAGTTGCCGTGCTTGCTTTCAGTTCAAGGTGGGGAGTGCCTAAGTCTCAAATGGAGGTGCTACAAGTAAGGTAGGAGAAAATTGTGTCTCCTGTAAGCTGGCACATACAACATATCCTCTAGTCTTTCCTCATTGCTGACTGCATTTGTTTCTGCCTCACCCTGCCATGGACACTCCCTCTCTTGGTTTCACTCTCCAGTTGCTGTGATCTAGGGAGGCTATGGGAAAAAAAAAAAGAATCCCATATTCTCTAGATTATAGATACATGTGGTAAATCATTCACCCTGAGTGTAGATCATGCTTAGTTGCAGACTATAGATTTGAGAGAAAGGGGCCAATGGGAACATTTACTCTGGAAGTTTTTATGAATGGTAGATTATGAATGATTATGAATAAGGTTAGGAATAAAGAGTTACATCCATGGGAGCAAGTAATTCCCCTCCCCTTGCCTTTTATGCTCACTAATGAGGAATGGGAGGGCTCAGTTAGTCATGCTTGTGGTCAGAGCTCCGAGAACACTTTGTAGATGGAGACAAAGAAGATCTGGAAGATGCTCCAATAAATCTTCTTTTGTCTTACAGTTGGCTCTTCATCAACAAAGGCTCCCTTCTTCTGTGTTGATCCCTGACTTGTTAGGATCTCTTCAATGCATGGGCCTTAAAGGGACAACTGATATTTATTGTTTTATGAAACAAGTAGCCTCTAGTGGAAAATAATTTGTAAACTAACAGGACAGAAAGTCCCTATGGTAGGAAGTAGATCCCAGCTTGGGTTGAGAGCTAGATGGATCAGTTTCTTCCTAGGTGAAGTTTAAGAGGCCACTGCAGGTTCCTATGTTTTCCAAGCAGGTCAAATTTATGCCAAATGCTGTCAACAAAGAAAGAACCACTAGGGAGGGCCCCACAAGCATCAGGTGGGCATATTAGGTAGAGCAGAAGTCACTCTGAGAAACTCTGGCTTCCTATATTTAAGAGTGGGTATATAGCATCTGGTTTCCTCTTTCCTGATGTTTTTTTTTTTTTTTTTTTTTTTTTTTTTCTGCCCCTGGTCTGATTGCTACAGCCAGGGCATCTCCAGAGAGCAGAGAATATCGTTATACCTGCTACCTGACCAGGAATGGCTTTCAGACCTCCCTTCATTGAGGATTCATCCACTTGGTGACTGCTTTCTACATTACAGGTTTTTACTGCAACCTTGAATCCTTGGCCCCATGGTTGTTTAATGAGTTGTAACAGGGAGGGAAAATAGGAATCACCAGTTCCTGTTGAAAAATGATCAACACAATTGTAAAGTAGCAGTCTCAATGCAGGTCCAGCATGTGTCTGAAACCTCGTGGACTGAGTCTAAAAGGACCCATGAGCTGAATGTAACCTACTGGATAATACTAGACTCAGGCCAAGTCACAGGTGTGACTTTTATATAACCATGAGTTGTTCCCACAAAAGATCCTTATCTGCTCATAATGGGGCAAGATAAGAATGTATTGAGTTCCAGAGGCAAACCTGTGAGTCAGGGTACCCAACCCTGTCTGTCAGCTGTGGCTGATAATGGCCTGGTAGACCTAGCTGTGATGGTCTCATGGGGATGCAAAAATAGTATTAGGGCTGATAGTGATTGTAATGGTACCCTAGTTCTTCCCTCTTGGGGTGAGAAATCATGCCATTCTCATTGTTTCTTTAGAGTCTCTGGAAATGATTGACAATTGATGACTTTCTTAATTGATAGTTAGATGGGTTCCAAAATGAGGCAGATAAATCTTGTCTACTGGGATACTCCAAGTATACCCTTGGGCATTTGCACTATAGACTAAAGGTCTGGTAACTTTCTGCCTCCTCTATGCATATGTCAGTTTGGGTGAGTTACTGACATTGGAAATGTCTCAACTTTGGCTTCTGAGATCAAGTGAGGTTGGAGCAGAGCAGAGCCCATCACATAGTGTGTGCCCAATGAGCTCAGTAAACGAGGCTTTTGGCACTTCTTAGAGTTTGTTTGGTTTCAATAAGGAGTAGCTCTTAGGGCAAATCCAGTGTTTGGAAAAATGTATCTCAGATATTGGATATTATGACCTTGGCTCAATTCAACACTGCAGTGTTTACTTATATGAGACATGGGCCCACTCTTTATTTCAGCCTTAAATCAAATTGTGGCTAAATTTCTTCTTTCCAGCCTTAAATCAAATTGTAGCTATATTTCTTCTTTCCATCCTTCTCTAGAACCTATCTTAGGGACTTCATACTTTTTCTAGTCACCCCAGTAGCTGACCCCAATAGTCTCACCACTGTCTTTTTTTTTTTTTAAAAAGATGTATTTATTTATTTTATGTATGTGGGCACACTGTCACTGTCTTCAGACACACCAGAAGAGGGCAATGGATCCCCATTACAAATGGTTGTGGGCTACCATGTGGTTTCTGGAGATTGAACTCAGGACCTCTGGAAGAGCAGTCAGTGCTCTTAACTGCTGAGCCATCTCTCCAGCCTAGGACTCATCACTCTTGAGACCAACCTTGGACATATTGCTATCATCCCTTTGTTTGCTTCAAGCAGCTTTCCTGAGATGGTGGCTTCTTTTTCTGCAGAAGACATGGAGGGGCAGAAATGAAGAGAGAGCCTGGGGGCAGATCCTTAGCAAGACCAATAGGAGAAATGGGAGGACCCACTGGCCCTATAGGGTACTCAAGCCAGTTTCTGCTTACTGGAGCTCCTTTGATTTCCAGATGGAGCCCCAGATGCACTACCTGCCAGAATTTTACCACAGCCCCTGGGCCTGTCTTATAGGAGTCCCCTCTCTCTTGGACTAGTACCCCATAGTGTACTCACGAACTCTGTCCCTTCTCAGCAAGAAGCAGCTAGAGTGGCCATGCCCTTCCCCTGTCAGCAGTCAGAGTTGATCTCAGAGTGGAATGAAACAGTAAAGAGACACAAGTAAACAAGGAAATTGAAAACAGCCTTTCAGAGATGGCTGTTCTTTTTCCAAAGAAGACATTGAGGGGCAAAATGGAGAGAGAGCCTGGGCCAGGTTCTAAGCAAGACCAATAGGAGAAATGGGAGGACCCATTACCCTATAAGATACTCAAGCCAGTTTCTGCTTATTGGATCTCAGCCTTAGGCCTCTCAATTTGAAGTGATAAACCTGTCACTGACCGTTTCTCCACAGTCTGGCCTTTTGTTTTCTCCCGTTGCTCAATTCTTTGTGTCAGAGGATGAATTTGGTGAACAGGTGGGAGCAAGCCAGTAAGCAGCACTCCTTCACGGTCTCTGCTTCAGTTCCTGCTGCATGTTTCTGCCATGGCTTCCCTTAATGATGGACTGGAACATGTGAGTCAAATAAAGCCTTTGGTTTTTTCCCTACGTTGCCTTTGGGATGCTAGAGCAGGCCCCCTTGTCTTCCTGGTAGTTCTAGGCATTATAATGCTCAGATTGCCACAGTAAAAGACCACAGACCTGGTGTTCTCAACAAGATAAATTCATTTTAATTTTGTCAGTTCCTTTCCACCAGAGTAGTTTCTAGCAAGGTATCTTTCTGGAACAGCTTGTAGAAGCCTGTGTTTTTGCTGTCCTTGTGTGGCTTTTCATCTGGCCACACATTTCCATTGTCTCTTCCTTCTTGTATAAACATTGATTTTCCTAGGGATTCTATTGCTGAGACAAAAATATCATGCGTGAAGCAACTGTGGAGGGAAGGGCTTATTTGGCTTCCATAGCACAGTTTATCATCAAACATACTCAGAAGAGGAACTCAAACAGGGTAGGAACCTGGAGCTAGGAGGTGGTGCAGAGGCCATGGAGGAGTGCAGCTAACTGACTTGCTCATCATAACTTGCTCATCCTGCTTTCTTATAGAATCCAGGACCACCAGCTCAGGGATAGTATCACCCACCATGGGTTGGGTTCTCTACATCAATCACTAATTAAGAAAATGCCCTACATGTGGATCTTATTTGAGGCATTTTCTCAACTGAGGTTCCCTCATCTCATAGGTTGTGTTAAGTTAACAAAGCTAGCCAGCAAACTGGTATTGCTATATTAGGATCCCACATTGATAATTCCATTTAACTTTAATTACTTCCCTGAAGGCCACACCTGCAAACACGTTGGGGGAGGGGTCACAGCTACAACACTTGGAGGAACAGAGTTCAGCCCATAGTACTTTCTTGTCCTTTCATTGTGAAACAGGTTTCATTGGAGACTTCCCATTTTATAGTCTCTGTTGAACTAGTGTGCCAGCTGATGAATTTTTTTTCTCATGGTTTCCTTTTCTGATTGTCCTGACTATAGTTGCTCTTCTAAGTAATTCCCTCTGTACCTGATTTCTATTGAGTAGAAAAATGTAGAGCAAACGATTGTGTTGGCAGCTAGAGGTAACATCCTATTGAGTCAATGAGATGCAGCCATTTATTACAGAGACATCAGTTTCCAGGCAAGGTGAGTTTGGAGAATCTGGAAGCAGATAGCATTGTGAGAAGTTGCCTATTTTAGTTGCTGCTTATGTCACCAGAGCTGTTACCTGCACAGGTGTGCTGATTAACACAATGAGACCAGGGTTAGTGCCTGCACCTGGATAACCACAGGCTGACCTGGAAAATCATTCAGGGCTGTGTCCAGTCCCAGAATCTTTTCTTTGCTTAGAAATCCAACCCTCACCTGGCATTCCCATGCCTGTGTCTCACTGCTACTTTATCCTGGGCTTCTTGTCTCCTCCTGCCATTAACACTCAGTACTTTGTACTCACCCCATAGCCCAAAGCCCTGTTGGAGTTTCGTTTCCTTCTTCTTGGGCACTGAAGAGCCTCCTTTCTGCTGTTTTTAGGTGATGGGGATTTGTAGTAGCTAAGAAAGCAGGGACTGGATAATCTCTTATGGACAAATATTATTCCCTTTTAGCCTGTTATTGAAAGAGGGTGAGAGGAATAATTGGGAGGAAGGGAAGGGGGAGGGAGGGTATTATTGGGAGGGAGGGAGGGAGACAAAGGCAGCCTAATGTCTGAGGGGTAGACTGGAGATGCTAACCTTGATCCAGCACTAGAATGCTTGCCTTGGCTCACCGAGACAAAAGGCCCCTACTGAATGCTCTCTCCATCTTTTGTGCCACTGTCCCCTCCAGTCTCTGCTCACTTTGAGCACATGGACTTGGAAGTGATGACTTCTGTTTTCCCTTTTTGGGGCAGGAGTGACCCATCTGACCTACTCCTGCTCTGGGGTTTGGGAGCAGGCACTGGAATGTCCCTTACTGATGACAGTTAAGTAAAGGGAGCATCTTCTTGAAGATAGTGTCTGTCCCCTATGCCCAATGGCCTTATGTCTTTTTTTTTTTCAACATCAGTCACTCCTACTTCATCATCATTATCATTTGAAGTTTGTGGCTTCCTTATGGGTCTTTGGGATCCAGAGGAAAGAGATAGTGGGTGGGAAAAATGCAACAGGCCCCAAGACCTTAGTACAACTGATGCCATGGTGGAAATAGCATCCAGGGCATGAAACTCAGCATGTAGACAGCACCACCTGGCAAAGTAAAACCAAAGACCTGATCCATCAAAGTCTGTAGTTCTGGGAAAGTCACTAAATGTACTAACCTTGATTTTTGGCATCTATGGTCCCACTTAACTGAAGCATGTCAACCTGGGACATGATTTTTGTGCTTTAAAACATTACCTTGAGAAAGGCTTGGGGCTACATGGCGATCCCAAATTCCCAGTCTAGTTGCTACCTGGCTTACAAAAGCTTTCTATTGGCTTAAGCCTATGTTCAAGCAGCCTTCTCTGGTAGATACCTCACAACAGAAAGTACTTAGCCTGGTCTACAAGTCCATCACCTGACTGCCTGGGCATAGAGCATCATTGTTAATGTTATGAAAACACAACAGTAAGGACTATGGAATGTTTATGGCAACATTTATCAATGATATATGTGTGAGGCAGTGTGTGAGACTCTGGGGAGAAGACTGTCAATTGATCATTAATTAGTTCCTGGGAGATGGTTTTGGCTCATTTTTTCTGAACAGAATGTTGAGGGACTGTCCAGCTTTCACAAGAAATTTACACAGCAATTTTGTTACAGCAATTTACAGAGTGGGGAAGCATAAGATAAACAGCAAAGAGGGTCCAAACTCTTAGGTTCTAAAAATGCAGACTTACCCAGTGGCAGCCTTTGTTCAGGTTGTGATAATCTTGTCTAAATGACTTAGGAGAGAGAATTGGGAAAATGTAAGATGAACCACTTTAAAATGAGCAAATATGCAGTGTTTGGTGCATTGTTCAGCCTATACTTCTACTTACTTCCAAAATCAGGCCCATCCTTCCAAGGGAAACCTTATACTCACCATGGGTTTCCGCTATTCCCATCTTCCACAGCCCTGATAACCACTAATTTATTTTCTCTCTTTGTACTTATTTATACTGGACCTTCCATGACAATGAATTCATACAGTATGTAACCTTTGGAGTTTGGTTTCTTTTACTCAGCATAATATTCCAGATTCATATATATTCTGGTTTGAACGAGTTCTCTGTTTATAGGGCTGAATAATGTTTCATTGCATTGAAACATTTATTTGTTTCTGCCTTGTGGCTATTGTCAATACTTTTGCCATGAAAAACCATGTTTATCTTTTCCATTCTTCTTTGTATTTAGGAATTTCATGGTTTGGTCTTACGAAAATCTAATGTTAACTAAAATTCCCTTTCTCAATCTTAAAAGTAAGACATCTGGATTAGGACAATTGTAAAGTTAATTACAAACTTAGGGGATTTCTGATGACTAATGGTAGGTATTAACTCAACTTAGCCACAGGGTTCAGACACTTCTTCCGTACCATTCTGGTATGCCTGTGAGGGTGTTTGGATGAATCTTAACATTCGAGTTAATAAACTGGATGTAGAAGATTTCCCTGGCTTGTGTGGGTAAGTGCCATCCAATTAAAGGCCTGAATTGAACAAAAGCCTTACCATCCCCTCAACAGAACAGAATTCCTCCTGCCTGGTGGCTTCTAAACTTATATTGTAGCTTTGCCATTCTCTTCAGTACTAGACTAAAATGTTAGTTCTTTGTGGGGTTTGATGGGACTTTCTGGTTTTCAGATGGGACCTATGCTATTGGATCTATTCCTATATTTACATCTATCTCTACTGACTCACTCTGCAGCTCTTGAGACATGCTTGGCTCCATAATTGTTTGAGGTAACCCTTAGAATAAATCAATTTATCTACGGTCATAAATATTATTTACCTGCTAGCCCATTTATTTTTAGTTTCATATCTTTTTTTTTTTCCTGTGATAAAACAGTCTGACAAAAGCAACTTAAGGGAGAAAGGGCTTATTTGATTTGCAAGTTCAGATTACAGTCTGTTGTAACATGCCCCTGGACCTCAGAACAACTCATGCCATGTCAGAGGCACCAGTCTGACCTTAAAAACCAGTGTGTAGGCCCTCAATACCTACCAAAATGTGAACAAAGACCTATTCTGTCAAAGACCCAGTGCATAGTTCCAGGAATGTCCCTAAATGTACTAACTTCACTTTCTGGCTTCTATAGTTCTACTTTTTGATAACTGAAGTGTGACAACCAAGGTGTGGCTTTTATGCATAAAAGACAAAGGTCTTTAATGCTCAGACGTGCATGATTTGGTAAAGTTTCCCATGCAACAATTGGCTGACAATAAAGACTTTCTTTTTGGCTTTAAGAGTGTCTGCCTGGTGGTCTCTGGTGGGCTTACCTTGAAACACAGTCATCCAGGAAAGTCAAAGTGTATTTGAAGTAGTTTGGCCTATTCTATCTATAGTCAAGAGCAGAAAGCAACAAGTTAATGTGTTCATGCTAGTGCTTAGCTTGCTTTCTCTACTCTTGGTTAAGCCAGTATCCCCTCCCCAGAGAATGGAGCCACTAGTAGTGAGTGGGTCTTCCCAGTTTGACTAATGTGATTAAGATGATCCCCTACAGATACTCCAATGTCTACCTAATAGAACTAATCCTTCATTGATGCTTCCTTTCCAAGTGATTCTAGACTGTGTCAAGTGTTGGCAATTAAAAGTTACTGTCACTCTCTATCTATCTATCTATCTATCTATCTATCTATCTATCTATCACCTATCTGCAATGTATCTATCATTTATTATATATTGCTATCATTTAGCATCTATTAACCTATCTTCTATTGTATATTGTCTATCTCTATGTCACCTATAACATATTAGATGTAGATAGCAGACAAAGATACACTGTACAAGGTTTGATGTAGACAGATACTAATACACCATCTATAAGCTCCTACTTCCCGAAAACTCTGGGTAATATATTTGTATATTGAGTATAGTTCTAGAGAAATAGAATTTTAGGGATAAAATTTCTGAATACTTATTTGGGTTTCTAGAACTGTCTCTCTGATCTGACTATATTTCTAAAGTGTTAATTACTCCATTTCAAATAGTGAAGAGAGTATCTATAGTTCATGGTATGAGCTAGCCACAGGCCAGGGATTCCCATTAGGTATTCCTCATCAAACAGCTTTCAAGTAAAGAGGGTCTCAGTGGCTGTATTTTATACTTCCCATTCCTTTCATCAAACTTATAAAAATACAAATATTACTGGTTTGTTTCGAAATGTCTCTGCACAAAACAGAAAAAGATGAGTGAATTCAGGCTTATACTCTGAGCTCAAGTGTTATGCGTTTTGAAAGCCTCTTCTCTTCATTTGTAGAGACCGCCTCTTCTCTTTATACGGGGATTGCTGAAAATCAAATCCACAATATCATCCTGAAATTGGCTGAAGCACAGTGTAAGTTGAACTCTTATCTTTCTGTGAAAATGTGAACAATGACTAAAGCAGTAGAACTCTTAGAGTGTAACAGGAACATTTATGAGCCTGCAGACACTGGGCTCTTTACCTGTGATTGTGTTCTTTGTTGGTGGATGACCTCACTCTCGCTCTAGTAAAAGTAGCATCTCCCCCTTACCTCTAAATGGATTAACCCTCGGTTTCGTAAAGACACCACGGTGGCCTTCTTTGAGGCAGTACCCCTGAACTACAGCAGCCACACTTTACCGTCCCTCTTTTCCTCTAGATCGATGACTACTTATACTTATCGATAATTTTTCATTCTATTCAGACAGAGGTCCAGGTGACATATTCGTAGATAGACATCATGGCCACGGAATAGCCAGAAAGAAGACAACTTAGGCCCATCACCAAATTTATCAATATGAGGTCCCTGCACTTAATAGCTCAGAGATGGGGAGAGGCTCTCATCAGTTGGCTGATTGGCTGAAACATGGGCCAAACATTATCCACCTTTGAGTAAATATAAATTGTAGATCTGCCTTGGCTTAACACAAAAGAAGATATTCAAAAATTTAAGGAGATTGAAATATTGAATGGTTTGTCATTTAAGCCCTGCTTACCTGTGAAGGTGCAGCAGAAATGCCTCCTACCATCATTATGAGAACTAAATTTGGGAGAGGAGTTACAGCATCCCAGAGGGTTCTGTGATTGCTGTTGTTTCATAGGCCGGTGGGAATCATAGCCACTCAAATGGATGGACAAACATAAATACAATGGGAATGACTAGATTCCAGAATGGCATAGGCCAAGTGTCTCAGCTACCAGAAGGTGAACATTGCTATGGCAGTACAATGACAAAGTTAAAGTATTCCATAATTCAGGTAACAAATAAGTTATCTGGAATAGAGAGAGCCCCTCAGGCATCTCTCACGATTACCATTCTCTGTGATTAAAGTGTGTGGAAAACTACAATCCAATCCAGACAGGGCTGCTGCTAGCGCTTTATTTAGTTAGGAACTTGCTGTGTGCATAGGAAAAAAAAAAGATCTATTCTCTTGCCAGTCTTACCACCTTCTCATGTAACATGAGATGAGGTTACATTGTAGTGTTAAAGTTATGGGATATCAGTAAAATGATTACATTTTTAAGAGTCTATATGGCATATATACTTGCATTTTCCATCCTTTTCACTTTATTGTGCAGCATGAGATGTAGTTGTATCACAATATTAAAGTTATGGAATGTTGAGGAAAAAAAGTAAATTATACCGTAGCAAACCCTGTCTGGCAAAGGGATTCGTATGTTTATAATAGTAGGCATAACAGTCTGGTCACATCAGATAGAATCTTGCCTTTAGTTGGAAATGTTGCCTGATTTAAGATATGTTGACATGCTGTGGCTAATTTCTATGTGTCCCACCTGAATAGACACTTAATCAGATATTCTGAGAGTATCTGTGGGATGACTAGATGAGATGAACACTTCAGTAGGTTGGCTGAGTGCAGTAGATGGACTTTTGGAGGTGTGTGTGTCTTAACCCATCACTCAAAAAATAACTAGGGAGAAACGTTGTTTTCTGTCTAAAAGAATTCCTCTTGTCTGATGGTCTTAAGACATAAGCCTTTCTACTGATATCAGATGTGGATAGAAATATCAGTTCTTCTGGGATTTCTCATTTTCCTTTCCCACTCTTCCTCCTGCCCTTGCTCCTCCCCCTGCTCCTCCCCCCCCTTCTTCCTTCTACTCCTCCTCTTTCCCCTGCTTCCCATGCTCCTTCTCTTTTCCCTGCTCCCCTTCACCTCTCCTTTTGTTCCTATTCCTCCTGCTCCTTCTCTCCCCGCTTCTCCTCCCTCTGCACCTCCTCCTGCTCCCCTTCTATTCCTACCCCTGTTCTTCCTCCTTTTCCTATGTGTCTCTTCCTCTTGCTCACCCTTCTACTTTTTTCTCTGCTCCTCCTCCTCAATTTTGTTTTTATTTTTTATTATTTTTATTTACTTTTGTTTGTTTGTTGCTTTTTGAGACCAAGATCCACTCTGTTCAGACTGTTCTGGATCCCACAGGCATTTTCCCCTTTCATTTTCTCAAATACTAGGATTATATGTGTGAGCCACCATACCCAGCATCTCCCTGGGACTCGAGCTTGTTTGCCCTGGACCAAGAACTGCACCATTGTCTCTCACCTGCGGGCTCGTCTTAAATCCGAGGCTTCACCCCCACCTCACAAGTATATGAGCCAATTCTGCCAACCTATCACTTACTCTGTGTTTCTCTGAGAAGTTTAATAGTACCTTTCATGAAATCTCTCAGTAAAACATAGTGTGTAGCACTGGTATAATTCTGGTTGCAGGAGCATAGGAACTCCTGCTGTAAAAGTCTTGTGGCTTGGGCTTTTTCTTATATTGAACAAACAAACAACCAACAAACATGGCAGCCATCTGTGATGTATAGAAATCTAAGTGTCTGTAAAGAAAGACACAGGCATAATGCTTGGATAACCCTGCATGCCACTGAGGAGGCAAGGCCAGGAAAGATACCCTGAGGGGATCAGGAGAACCCACTGACCGTGCACCAGGCTCCACTGTGCTATGTAAAGGCTTTCAAATCTCTGCCACTTATGTAATAGATGATAAGAAATTAATGTGTTTTAGATGATAGAATAGTTCCCTTTCTGACATCTGGGCCGCTGTTTCCTGTTGCAAAAGATACTTATAGAACAGCCAGATCTTGTGAAAACTGCTTTATGAAATGGAAGGCCACAGTGTTGTGTTGCCTGATATCCTGGCCACAACCAGGGGCCACAGGAATTGAGGAGGGCCTGGCCTCTGTGACAGTAGAGCAATCAATGGCTCTCAGCTAAAGGAGCACAAGTAGGTCAGCAAAGCCACCTAAGCATGAGGCCCTGAGTTCAAGTCCACGAACCCATATACGAAGTTGGGCATTGTGGCACGAACTTGTAATCCCAGCACTGAGGAGGCAGTGACAAGCTAGTCTACCTAGCACAGTGCTAAGACAAAGGCCCTGTCTCAAGAATAAAGTGGCTGGCATTCCTGAGAAATGGCACACACACACACACACACACACACACACACACACGGGGTGGGGTGGAGGGAGGAGAGAAGGAGAGGTCTGCCAGGAGCAAGAGAGAGAGAGAGAGAGAGAGAGAGAGAGAGAGAGAGAGAGAGAGAGAGAGAGAGTGAGTGGTGGGGATCACATGAGACATGAGGCTCAGAAGTAGCCTCAGGCTTGCGGAGCTTGTGCTTGCTTTCTGTGAGTAGCTTGCTCTTTGAGCTCTGAACATTTTATCCTAGCTCTCCGGCAGAGAGGGGTTGAGGGCGAAGAATGCAGTAGGGTACGGAAGCAAATTGAGCTACAGCCAGCCCCTCAACCCTTTTCTTTCCCAAGTGTCTGTTGCAGGACTACCAAAGTGTAAATATCTTGGTAAATTAATACGATCCTTGACAATTTATGAAAGAGGAGAAAAAACAGAGTTCCACAACTTACATCAGGGAGGTCAGTGGAAAACGTGGCGTTTGTCTCTCCTGCACATGCCTTTGTGTGGGGTCTGGAAGATAATGGGCATGCTCCGTCTTTACGTCCCGGGGAGGGAAGTCTCTTAGAGCCCAACCCTCCCTAACACCACACAAGTAGTGAAAAGCTATGATTTCTCAACAGAGGCAGAACACCAGGGGACATTTGATGCCTGCCTTATTCAAGTCACCAATAATCTGTCTTGCATCACCCACTTTTGTTAGAATTGGCTAATAGGCCACAGGCTTCTGCTGAAGGCTGGTGTATAAGCCACGACCCTGCAAGCTGACTTCCTGAACTGAGGCAGGGAGCAGCCGGCATGGGGCACGCTGGGCGCCAGTTCCAAGCCCTGCTCTGGAAGAACTGGCTTTGCAGACTCCGACATCCAGTAAGTGTCCTGTATTTCCAGAGGGTTTTGGGAGGGAGAAATGGGGTAGGAATCAGGGTCTTATCTGGACTACCCTGATTCTTGGAAGCTGCAAAATCCACAGGGGACCTGGGCTGCAGGGTAATTTTCCATCAGAACCTACCCTATGGGCCAATGTTGCTGAACCCTCATGGAAATTCCATTGCTGAATCGAATCTTATCAGAGAAGGGCTAATTTAGAAATAAAGTGATAAGCAGAGCTAGAAAAATTGGCATGTGGGGCATTTTTTATAAAATAAAACTGACCTGCAAACATTTAGGCTTAAGGAACAACATCAGAAATGTTTAATGCATAAAGAAGCATAAACAAGTTATGGATGTTAACTCTAAAGCCCAAGGACTAAGAACATAAATGGATTTCAAACGGCACACCCCTCAGTGTTGTCCTCTCTTAGGTAATTCGTATCTCCATCCCTCCTGTCCCCAGAACCGAATTTAGTTTAGAATAGCTAGGATTTCCTGAACAGATTGGAGTTGTACAAACCAAACTTATGCTAATATCTTAGTTTTTTAAAAAAATCACCTAAATGTGTATTTTAGTAAAGTATGGCCATGATGAACAGTCCTTTATTCCTGCTGCTGCTAAGGTCCTGCAGTAGAAATGCCTCCTTAGGCAGTGGGCCTGCCTGTCATGACAACTGAATTTCATTAGGCTCACTCCCTCAGCAGAGCATCTTTCCACTCTCCTCCAGATAAAGCAGATATTTAAAGGAACAGTCCTCTGTCCCCAGTCTGGGGACCCCAGAAGAATATAGCTGGGAATTTGATTGCACAGAGCTTTTAATATCAGAGATGAGCAAGTGAGACACTGGCTTCTGATGAACTGTGAATGTATTCTCTAATATATTTTCCCTTTTATGAACAGTGGGTTTCATTAACACCTAAGTTTTGGCATTTATACCTACCACTCCACAAAGCAGTGTTGCAGAGGAGGCCAGCTTCCCATGAACATATTGTTCTTTTCCTTTAGAGTATGTGAATTCTGTAACTTCAATAGCCTAGTGACTAAGTGATGGGTGGTACCCAGACTCCCCCACTCCTTAGAGGTAGCAAGGCGACCCTTGCTGTGGGGCACTATCCTCAACAGAAGTATTCTGCTCATGCATTTACTTATTTGGTGATTGCTTGTTTAAAATGGAGACTCCTGTATCTCGTCCTTTGCCACCTCTTTTTCCTTGCCTGTGTTTATCTTCTACAAAGTTATGCTGCAGAATTACTTGTCTATTGCTCGCCTGTGGGTTCTGTGTTAGAATGTACCACCACAGAGAGGACACATTTCCCAAGTTGTTCACCACATGCTTCTAAGCAGTACCTGCCACACAGAGGTATCCAGAAAACCTTGGCTGAGATAGGTGTGGTGCCACACACCTAGAATTCTCGTACCTTGGAAGTAGAGGCAGGAAGATAAAGGAGTTCAAGGTGCTCTTCGGCTACATAGTGAGTTCCAAGTCAGCTTGAGTTATAGGAGGCACTGTCTTTGAAAACCCATGATTATGACAATAAAAATACATCCTTAGTTGGATTAGTAAAGGAAGGAATACAGTGCCTGCTTACTACGTTTATATAGTCTCTACCAGGGGCCACAAGACAAATGTGAACCAGCTCCAGGGGCTATAATTAGGTCTGAGAAAATCATCCAAATAAGTAATTGAATGTTATTTGATTCCCTTTTCAGGGACTACCTCCCAAAGATGTCTGTGTCCAAATGGGAGATGTTAACTGCACAAAGTCACCTGTTGTGTCTCTGCCCTTCACACAGCAGAGTCTAAAGGGACACAGGACCCCACATAGAATGTGCAGTTTTTGACATTCCTTACCATTCACTAGTTGACTGAGACAATGGTTTTAGCTGGATTTCCTCCCCGTGAGATGGCCAGAGTGGTTAATGTATTTGGCATGTTCACGACAGGGCTCCTCAGATGAGTGGGAGCAATTCGTATCACAGCACAGAATGAAAGACACTAGTGCCTTGGACACCTAGGAAATGAGCTGTGGGCTCTGAGAGGAGAGTCTAGGGAGAGCTATAGGCTACCAGCTTGCAGGACCAGGGATAGGTCAGAGCAGAACCTCAGAGGCAATAGGATGGCAATGTATTTACGTCTCTTAATCAGTTGTAGTGGAAACGCTGAGGGCAGGCCCCTCTGGGTGACCTACATTTTCTAGCTTCCTGCTTTCCAATGATGATCTGTAAATTCTTGTTTTTGCATTATGGAAATAGAGCAATGGCGCAGATGGGGACAATCAACCTAAGTGATGAGACAGTTCCAAATACATGTTTATTCAGTTTATTATGTATGTAATAAAGGGAGCTTGTCTGTTTTACACACACTTAAAGATTGTTTATCCTTTATTTAAGGTTTGTATTTTTGTTTGTTTATTTTTTTTCTTGTTTTGCACTTTATTCTTGGCCTCTCTATATACCCTGGCTGTCCTGGAACTGACTATGCAGACCAGACCAGCCTTGAACTCACAGCAATCCACCTGCCTCTGCATCCTAAGGTACTGAGACTAAAGGTGTGTATAAGTCTGTTACCTTTACATTATGTGTATTTGTCTGTAGATATGTACATATGAATGTTGGCCTGGAGAGGGTATCAGGTCTTCTGGAGTTAGCATTACAGATAGTTGTGAGCCAAAGTTTGTGGGTTCTGGGAACTAAATTTGAGTTCTCTGGAAGAGCAATATAGACTTTTTATGACTGAGTCATCTCTCTAGCCCCCATTGTGCCTTTAAAAAGCATTTTGTTATAGATATTTCAGAAAAACCAAGATAATGGATAAATGCCATTCCTCTTCATTGATGGCTAAGATTCTACTACTCTTCAATAATTGTTTACCAAAAGTCTAATGTTATATTTATAGTCACTCATGTTACTATTCGTGAGTTTTCATTTATTGTGCAAGCATAAGAACAAGGAACAGTTTTAAATCCTTTGAAATTCCACTGTGATGATTCATATGCTTGTTTCCAAGGCATATACAATATACATATTTGATTGTTAATGTCATAGACTTTCCTTTTATTATTAAGCACTGAAGCCTAACATTTTAAAAGATGATGCATGGTCTTCCTATCCAATGGCTTTATTGTATAATAGTTCATTGTTGGAGGCACATAATGTATTTGATTATTTCCTTTATGCATGATGGTGTGTGTATGTGTTTGTGTCCATGTGGTGTGTGTGTGTGTGTGTGTGTGTGTGTGTGAGAGAGAGAGAGAGAGAGAGAGAGAGAGAGAGAGAGAGAGAGAGAGAGAGAGAGATCAGTGTATTTGTATTGCTCTCCACCCAGGTTTTGAGTCAAAGTCTCAAATGTGGCGTTCACTGAATCAGCGAGACTAGTTGGCCATCAAGCTTCAAGGATCTTTCTATTTGTACCTGTGTTAGGATCACAGGTGTGAACCACCCCATACAGTTTTTCCCCCTTTATTAAGTGGATGTTATTGTAGCAGAGAACTGATTAATTCAGGTATTGTGGTTCTAAATATAGTTAATTGTCAACTACAGGGAGCAAAGGACAAGCTGTATTGTAAATGTTCTTTGCCATGTACTCTTCAATACAGAACCCCATTACACATATTCTACATATTCTAGTCTCCAGACCCCTCTTACATATAAGTCTCAGTGTTGTTGATACCACAAATACTTAGTTACATGGAGATAGAGCTATGATGCCCTTTCCACGTTCCCCTTTTAGGCATGGCTTGAAGAAGTCTATGAGGATGTCAGAGTGCAAGTATAGCAGCTTCTGTGCTCAACACACGGTCAAGTTCAAGTCTGCTTTCATTAAAGAGCTCTCAAGCGTCCCAGCCCAATCAGGTTGAATCTCAGCCTGTGTCTCTAAATCAGAATCATCTACTTTCAGGCCTAACCACCAAGACATTCTTTTAAAATATTCTTCCTTTAATAAGGAAGGGAACACATTTTCAGGTTTCATTCCCTTAAACCTCTGACATTTTATGCTTGTGTGTCTGTGGTTTTGTCTCATATATAAAAAAGAATCTCACATTTATTTGAGATTTTCATTCGTCTCCGAGTTTTGTGATGCTTGAAGTTGACATGATATGAAGCATAACTTTCTTTCAGGGAAACAAAACCAAACAAAACAAAATTTGCTGGTCTCAATTTCTGTATTTTTTCTGAAACTGAAAACAATCACAGATACAAAGCACAGAGGTGGAGCAGCTCATCTTTCCTTTGGACATTATCTTAGAGGCTCATTCTATTCTTGTTACTACTTCTGTATAGTTAGAAGTTATCGTTCAATGGTTTCCAGACAAATCTACTTGACAAGGTTCTGTTAGCAGAAACCAGGGAGTCCTTGGTCAACCATCTAAATTCTTAGGTTGATTTAAAAAAAAGTCTTGATCTTGAAAGACCACTCCTAAAAATATGCTCTCATTGTGTATCTTTTAAAATCTTAAAATACCTTGTTAGTGGAAAGTACCTCAAAAGTTCAAATGTTCAAACATAATATTAGCAGACCTTGGGTATGCCTTAAGTGACCTATACATGGCTGAAGTGAATAATAGCATCTAAGGATCATCATTTCAATATTCGTGCTAAAACCAGTGTTCTCTGGATTAGGAGTCTTGCTGCACCCTGATACCTGGTAAGATATTTCGTATCCAGAGAGGTTTTCCAGAAGTGAGCATCTCCTCTTGCTGCAGGGCAGTTAGCCTAAGTCTGTGCTTGCCCACAGAGCATTTATGAGTCTGCTTAGGGTGCTATGATAAAATATTGTACAGAAACTGGTGTGAAGAGGAATGTGTTGCTGGAGGCCCAAGGTTGAGGATCACAGGCTAGCCTCTCTCGGGAGTAATGCACACATGCTCTTTTTATGCCTCCTTTCATCTCTATGTATCCAGAGTTCTTGCTAAAAAGGAAAAGGCAGGGTGCATGGACCAGACTTGTTCTACCCAAGGATGACTCTGTTCTAATAAACCATGTCCAATGATCCCTTTTCCACAGGAAATCACTGTGAAGTGCTGAGATTAAGAACTTCACCCTAGGAGCAGCAGGGGACAAGTACAGCCCCATTGGTAGACTGGTTGGGGCTAGGCTTACATCTTTATTATTACAACAGCTGCCTCAGGAGATAAAGCTATACCCTGGGCAGTTTAGGACATGTAAATAGAATATCTTAATCCCCAGGTACAATCATTCCACAGGGTCTACTTAACTAATTTGAGTCAAAGGAAAGATGCTTGATGTTTATAACTCCACCTGTCTCCAGGAATAGTGTCTGTCCGCTGCAAAGTGAGTTCAAGGCCAGCCTGTGCTGAATGAGGACAATCTGTCTCAAAATTCAAATAAAAACAAAGAACATTGCTGCTTTAAGAATCTGTTTAAATCTCCAATCATCATAAAGTAAACTACAATACCCTTCCTCTCCCAGGTTTGGGGTTTCTCAGTGGTTGGGTTGGGAGAGAGGTCCCCTGGTTGTAATTCTTGCTAACTTCTGGCTGACAGTATCATAAGGTTTAAAGGTGAATATCCATGACCTAGTAGTCTGACTTGTAGCAGAATATCTGTGTTGTATTTGAGTGGACAGACTGGACAAACCTGCTGAATTTCCTGGTCACTGTTAAGCCCTGAATATTCACATCATGGCTGTTCTCACCTTTTCACCAAAAGTCCTACGTATCCATTGGCTTTGTCCAGCTCACAGAATCCTCTCAAGGAAACACCTGGGCTCTGTGTGACTTGGGTATATGACCAGTGATCTGACCCTGCACAGATCTTTCTGATGGTTTCTCTAGCACTGTCCAGGGGTTGGTATAGATGTTGATTAGATGAGGTTTGCTTAGGCCATAATAGCTATTGTGTCAATGGCCAGTCCTATTCTCTGGGACATACTTGTCATTACCGGAGTCCACATCTGAGCACAGATATTCTCCAGGCTCAACCCATTCTCATGACCCAGTCAGTCAGTCATAAGTATTAAATGGCTGCCTATTGCAGATCTGTCTTCTTTGTCTTCCAGTGTCCAGCCACCCTAGAAGAGCTCTGGATGTAGGCACTGCTGAGCGAGAGCAGGGTGAGAGATGAGGGGTCCCCAGAGCAGTGCGTTTGCTTTTGCACTATTCTCATGGGTCCCAGAAATCATGAAGAACTTGTCCCTTCTCCATAATTAGGCTCCACAGACAGCCAGCTACATTCATATCTGGATGCCTTATGATAGTCTGAAGCCCTTACTGAAATTTGGGGCGATAATCTGTTATCCATGTAATAGACAAGAAGACTAAAAAGTACTTGCAGGGTTCTGTTGTGGCTTAAAGTTGTCTTCCCTGTTATACATTCACCTGTTCTTGACCCTGGGGAGAAAACTGCTGGGTCACTCTGAGGCTACTGCAGGTCATCTGGGTATGTATGTCTCAATGACCTGGGAAATGCAGCATAGAAATCTAATTACCAAGAAGCAAACATGCCTGGTGGATTTAAAGCTCACAGCAGGTATGCATTGAACTTGCTTGTTTTTCTCCTATTCATAATCACTGGATCACAGGAGCCCTTTCAATTCTGATTGATCTTAATTTCCTGGTAATCTGGCTTTGTTTTCCTCCCATCTGCTTTCTCAAAGCGCAGGTAAATATACAAACTAGTGAGAAGGAAAGAACAAAGTCTTTGTAGGACAGTGAGGGACCGCCTGTAGGAAGAAAGGGCTCAGGCAGTTTGGGCCCCCTTGTAGGTGTCCTTTGGATCCTGTCTATTATCCATGGTAGGAACCTGCAGCCTTCTAAAGGAACGCAAAATGGCTTCTTTGTAAATACTAGGCATTTGAATTTATCACTTCCCCATTTGACAGTTTGCCAGGGAAAAAAAGAAAAGAAACAAACACCCCACTTCTTTATGACATTCTTATTGAAATTGACACCAACATCTTGGGAATAAAATGCAAAGATCACCCAAAGGCTATGTCTGTTTTATGTAGGATGGCAGCTTCTGGAGAACAAAACGAAGGCCACATGAATGCATGGGATTTCCTTGCAGTGATTGTGGATTTGGGGTGTGGGTAGGCCCATTTTTGTTGTTGCATTGAGAAGCAATCTCACCATGTAACCCAGGCTGGCCACATTCATGATTCTCCAGCCTCAACTCTCCTAATGCTCCATGGGTAGGTCTAGAGTTTGTATGGGTCTGGCTATGGCTTTCCTATGTCAGGATCCCAGGACCATCTCAGGGAATGTAGCAATAGTGTCTGGTCTGAATGCCTGCTAGCGTGTATTGCTCTTTAGGCTGGCGTCTGGAGCTCTGGGGACAGCTGTACCTGTATGTAGTGGTGTTCATGTATCAGAAGAGTTAGCACTCCTTAGAGATGAGAGGGAAGAGGCAGAAGGCACTGAAGCATAGTTGTTGAGTTAGGGAGTTGTGGCTGAGTGTGGCTCAAAGGAGCTTCTGCAAAAGACTCAAGGTAGAAGCCATGTCATGAGCAAGAAGGTAGATACATGTAGTTAGTGATGTGTTAGAATAGTGGCTTGCATCTCTGGACGTAGCACACCAGGCCAAAGCAGTTCCACATGTAAGAGGTTTTACTGAGGACAAAGAGGGGAGAGAGAGAAAGATAAAAAAAAAAAAAAAGGAGTGAAAGTGGGGAAAGGTCTCTCTTTTATATATGCTGTGACATAACCTGTTCACAGGTAAGTGTGAAAAGTGGGCTCTGGGAAGGAATGTGGTAGTCATAGCAACAGGTACCACCTATGTGTGACATCTTGAGTTTGGGGCCGATCTGCAAAACTGATCTTTTGATGCCAACAGTTAATATAACAAAAGTTACATTTTCTTATGCTGAGGGTCATCACACAATGTTCACACTCTAAATTTCTGATTACAGTTCTAAGCCTGTCTCCCCAAAGCTGCTCACCTGTGCAACATATCTTAGCTGAAGGTCAGGTTCAGTCTCTGACAGAAGTCTCTGTGGGATATATTAAAAAAGAACATTTATATCCCTTGCTACACTGAGTACTGGTGGGCCACATGGCACCAGCAGGGTGTTCTCATCTCAGCAGACTCTCTGACTCACAACTCCAATTTTTCTACCTAGCTCACTAAGTTCCCACTGGTGGGTTGTTACCATGCCAACCCCATACTTCAAAACCCCCATGGCCTTTCTGGTGCACATCTGGCAAACCCATGCTTTGCCACTGTACCTTTCTCTCTTGAACCCAGCCAAACTGTCATGTGAAGAAAAACGCCACACAAACTTAGTTCAGAAACAATGGTAACCCAATCTCTGAGTGCAACAACTAGAATCCTAATCTAGTAAATCATATTAAATCTAAATCCTCCAGTGGTGAATTCGCCATATGAACCAAGAGACACTAGTAGCTACATCTTGCACTTTTGCTATCCCTGTCCCAAAGACCCACTTTCCTGCTCCCCCTCTACCTCTGTCCAACCTGGAAGTCCCACCTACTCACCCAGTGATTGGTCCCTTTATTCACTGGGGGAAGGTTAATAAGAAGTCACCTGAGTTCCAGAGGACTCCTCCTGGGAAAGCAGAATTAACATCAGAATACAGGCATCACCAGGGCCATCCACAACAAGTCTCCGATTTTTGAAGATTAGGATTCTGCCACAGGGCAGATCAAGGTGGCATCTCTTCAGATGTACAGAGCAGAACATTGCCTTTTGGTGTTTGCTTATCTGTACAGTGGGCATCATGGGGTTCTAGGACTGTGTCTGGTTTTCTGAGTGGGTTGGTGTCACTGGGTTCTGGCTATCAGGCGCAGCCTTGGGTATAGTAGGTTTCCTGGTTAAGCTATTTTTATATGTCTAAAAGGCTTCTTTTTTAAACTATGCTCATTACAAATCAGTTAGTGACTGGTGCTCACTTTGCCTGAGAGTCCTTCTCTCTCCTCTGGCAGCTGATCCCTGCTCTTCTGTCACACCACTACCCAGTCAGTGAATGAGTGTCAGAAAAGAATGATTATTTTTCAATAGAATGCTTTTTTTTTAAACGGAAGGAGAAAGACTTAATTCGTCAATTTTCATTTTTCTCAGTGGCCAACTATCACCAAGGTTTGCAAAGGTTTTTCTTGAGAAAGCAGAGTGGGAGCTCTAAGCTCTTGGGATGTCACATCTCCTTGCTGTACAGTACTTGCTGTGCTGTACCTGAAGTTGAAGATGGCATTTGGTACTGACTTTCTCTTTGCTTATTTGAGGTGTGCGAGGGCTAGATTGTTTTTTCTAAAGTAACGACAGCAAAGGCTGAGAAACACTTCTGGAAAAGTCCCTATTTTTTACAAGGTTGGCACTGGGAGGCCCAAAACTGCCCCAGACAGACACAGTAGAGCTTCACGTGTACTCTACAAGTCTTTGTTTTCAAAGGCCAGGGTAACAAAGCAATTATGTGCTTTGCTTCAATTTCTTTGACATTCTAAACTTAGGATGGTTCCCCTTCCTTCAGCCAATGAGATCCTGAGAGAAGCTTCTTCCCCCAAAGGGTCTTTTTCTATCTTAATTCATTGGCAATTTTATTTTACCTTTTGTGTAACCCAACCATATGTGGCAGGAGCCACTTGAAGGATTTAAAGATGGCTTTAAAATCAGTCTAGAGGGTGGTTTGTGCCAGTGAG
Organism: Mus caroli; assembly: GCF_978045245.1. Classification (NCBI taxonomy): domain Eukaryota; kingdom Metazoa; phylum Chordata; class Mammalia; order Rodentia; family Muridae; genus Mus; species Mus caroli. Next base: position 114,211,745 of record NW_028227268.1, on the reverse strand, counting down.
GTGGAATTGACTTGTTTACTCTACAGGCCTAAGCTTTGTCCAGGGTCCATCTGGAGTCAGTTCAAGGACACCAGGTAAAATAGTTAAGTCATGGTTTCCAAGGTGTTAGCCAGCACAGTGAAGCCTGTCCTATTGGACATCTTGAGGCTTGTGTGCTGTTTACAAATACCCCAGAATCTTGGGAGGAAGCCAAGAATGGGCTCAGTTGACTTCATCTCCAAGTACCCTAAAGAACATGACTCCTTTCATTTCACAGGCATAGGTATAACGTGATGTGTGAGGAATACCTAGGGCCTCAGACATATTTCAGATTTCTGATAATTTCCAGATTTAGGAAGATTTTTTCACACACATATAATGAGATCCTTGGGGAAGGAACTAAACCTTCTATCTAAACACAAGATTTATTTATATTTCATGCATTTTTTACACACAGCCTGAAGTGAATTTTATACAATAGTATGATAATTGTATACATAGAATAAAGTTTCATGGCATGCAGTTTTCTACTGACGAATCATATCATTGCTGTGAATTTTCTCCAGTTTTTGCATCAGAGACCTTCAGTTTGTCCACTCATTTTTGTCTATGAAGCAGGGCTCCATCTACATTGTTCACTGTGTCTCCAGTTTGTAAAACGGTGCCTGACATGATACATGCTTTCTACTAAGCAAGCAAATGAGTCTGTTAATATTTTTATTTTTAGTAGACTTTCTAAAGAAAACAGATGGTGTTTTTAATAGGGCTTAATTTTTCTTTTTGAAGTTTAAGGAATTTGTGTCTAAAGACGCCATATGATACATTCTGTTTCCTTCCACATATTCTTTTTTTTCTTCCCATTTTCTTTCATTTAGTTCTATGTCCTGCATGGTAGCAGGACTTCCCCCATATCAGTCTCCCGATTTAGCTCTCAGAAAGACCAGCCATAACCTGTATAGCAGGTTGTCCTATTGGTCTATTTGCTCTTTTTTCTCCTCCTCTTCCTCCTCTTCCTCCTCTTTTTCCTCTTCCTCCTCCTCCACCTTCTTTTTAAAATATGTTAGCTTTTCAAATATTTATGACTCTGTTTCTGGCCTACCTATGCCTGCCAAAGGGCAGTTTGTGTCTTGTTAATGAACAATACATTGTTTTATTATTACTCTGTACAAGGCTTTGATATGTTAGAAGACAAGTTCTGTGACTCATTTACTATTTACTTGCTGTGTACTTTTCATCTCTAAATAGTACCTGCCTGTATCTTTGAAAGAAAAGCCTGAAATCCCTGTCTTTCAAATAGTTTAATCCTAGCATTGTTTGGAATCTGAGCACATGATTTGAAAGCTGCTTTAGTGTGTTCTGAGATAGGATAACCTGGCTTGTTTATTTTACAATTATTTTTTTCTTGTGTTCTTGAGATGTAATTTCCTTGCAACACTATTCTAAACCAACTAACTTTTTCCTAGCAGTCCAAAGAGATGTAATCACACTTTAGTTTCTTGCTGCTGATGAGCTGAGTGGTTGGTGACTCCAGTTACCCTGTTGATAAGTGTCTTTCTTGATCTCTTGAGATCTTCTCTCTTTTTTTTTCCTCTTTCTCTCTTTTCTGAGAGTGCGTGTATATGTGCATGTGTGTGGGTCTGTGTAGGTGTCCCATATGGGTCTGTGTGGGTGAGAGAGAGAGAGAGGTGTGTCTTGGGGGTGTTGGTGTGTGTGTGTAGTCTGTATGCATGTGTGCACATGCTTCTCAGTTAGGGTTTCTTTCTATTGCTGTGATAAAGCACCATGACCAAAAGCGACTTGAGGGGGAAAGGATTTATTCCATTTTACACTTCCAGGTTACTTCACTGAGGTTAAGTCAGGGAATAACTCAAGGTAAAAATCTGTGAGCAGGAACTGAAGCAGAAGCCACAGAGGAAGGCTGCTTACAGGAAGGCTGCTTACTGACTTGCTCCTCATGGTTTTCTCAGTCTTTTTTCTTATACAACCCTGGGCCATATACCCAGCATAGCACTGCCCATGGTAGGCTGAACTCTTCCGCATTGACCATTAATGAAGAAAATGCTTGACTGACTTGACTATTACAGGCCAATGTTATGGAAGCATCTTCTCAACTGAGAGTTCCTCTTCCCAGATGTCTCGTGTGTGTCAAGCGATTAGAGAAAAATCCCAACCAGAACAGCATGTACGGGCGTTTATGTGTATGTGGTGTCTAGTACACAAGTATAGGTGGTGTGTGTGTGTGTGTATGTGGTGGTGTGGAATGTACACTGTTTCAGGGGATGTATACATTCTTGGTTGTACTGCATTTCTATTATCTCTAGATTTACATCTTTTAGCTGCTTGAAAAATAAATCCTTACACATAATTTTTAAAATATCACACTTTCTGCTTTTTCTCTTGTGGGGATTTTTCATTTTGCTTTGGAACTGGGACCTCAGCAGCAATACTCAGCTAGTTCCAGCCAGCAGCACTGAAAGCAGAAATGATATTACTGGGCTATAATCTGTCATCATTCTCATGCTGGCTGTCTGTCACTGTCATAGTTTCATCCTTCAGTGCTCATGGTCCCAAATTATCTGTCTTCTTTAGTCCCTGAGAACACAACACATATGTTGTTTGTTTTCATTCCAGAATAATATTAGCTAAGTGTTGAATATATTTTTATATAATGTATATGGTTTTAAAATCCATACATACTTTCTCTTTGGGTAATGTAGATCTTAGATCAGCAAGATTGCCCAATGAGTAAAGATACTTGTTGCCATTCGCAATGATCTCAGTTTGAGTTCCAGAGCCTACATAGTAGAAGGAGAGAACAGAATACTGCAAGTTCTTTCTGACCTCTACATGCATGCTTTGGTATGTACACACCCCACAATCAATCAGTCAATCAATCAATCAAACAAACAAACAAACAGAAATACTGTGGGTATTGATACACTGGCATTTATATGAAATATGTGGAGGACATATTCAAGGTTGGTGTGTGCCCAGCCTTTCTTTAAAAAAAAAAATGATTTATTTATTTATATATTTATTTATTTTTTAATTAGATATTTTCTTCATTTACATTTCAAATGCTATTCCGAAAGTCCCTTATACTCTCCCCCTCCAGCCCTGCTTCCTGGCCCTGGCATTCCCCCGTACTGGGGCATATAATCTTCGCAAGACCAAGCGCCTCTTTTCCCATTGATGGCCGACTAGGCAGGCCATCCTCTGCTACATATGCAACTAGAGACACAGCTCTGGGGGGGGGTGGTACTTGTTAGTTCATATTCTTGTTCCTCCTATAGGGTTGCAGACCCCTTTAGCTCCTTGGGTACTTTCTCTAGCAGCTTCACTGGGAGGCCCTGTGTTCCATCCAATAGACTGTGAGCATTCACTTCTGTATTTGCCAGGCACTGGCATAGCTTCACAAGACAGAGTTATGTCAGGGTCCTATCAACAAAATCTTGCTGGCATATGCAATAGTGTCTGGGTTTGGTGATTGTATATGGGATGGATCCCTGGGAGGGGCAGTCTCTGGATGGTCCTTCCTCTGTCTCAGCTCCGAACTTTGTCTCTGAAACTCCCTCCATGGGTATTTTGTTCCCCAATCTAAGAAGGAATGAAGTATCCACACTTTGGTCTTTGCAATGTGTGCTTTGAGCTTTACTAAAGTTTCTTTAATGAATGTGGCTGCCCTTGTATTTGGAGCATAGCTATTCAGAATTGAGAGTTCATCTTGGAAGATTTTACCTTTGATGAGTATGAAGTGCCCCTCCTTGTCTTTTTTGATAACTTTGGGTTGAAAGTCGATTTTATTTGATATTAAAATGGTTACTCCAGCCTGTTTCTTTGGATCATTTGCTTGGAAAATTATTTTCCAGCCTTTTACTCTGAGGTAGTATCTGTCTTTTTCCTTGAGATGGGTTTCCTGTAAGCAGCAAAATGTTGGGTCCTGTTTATGTGGCCAGTCTGTTAGTCTATGTCTTTTTATTGGGGAATTGAGTCCATAGATATTCAGAGATATTAAGGAAAATTAATTGTTGCTTCTTGTTATTTTAGTTGGGATTCTGTTCTTGTGGCTGTCTTTTTTTAGGTGTGTTGAATGATTACTTTCTTGCTTTTTCTAGGGTGTAGTTTCTGTCCTTGTGTTGGAGTTTTCCCTTTATTATCTTGGAAGGGCTGGATTCGTGGAAAGATATTGTATGAATTTGGTTTTGTCACGGAATACTTTGGTTTCTCCATCTATGGTAATTAAGAATTTTGCTGGGTATAGTAGCCTAGGCTGGCATTTGTGTTCTCTTAGGGTCTATATAACATCTGTCCAGGATCTTCTGGCTTTCATAGTTTCTGGGGAGAAGGCAGGTGTAATTCTAATAGGCCTGCCTTTATATGTTACTTGACCTTTTTTTTTTTTTCCTTTACTGCTTTTAGCAGTCTATCTTTATTTAGTGCATTTGTTGTTCTGATTATAATATGTCAGGAGGAATTTCTTTTCTGGTCCAGTCAATTCGGAGTTTTGTAGGCTTCTTGTATGCTCATGGGCATCTTTTTCTTTAGGTTAGGGAAGTTTTCATCTATAAGTTTCTTGAAGATATTTTCAGGCCCTTTAGGTTGAAAATCTTCAGTCTCATCTATACCTATTATCCATAGGTTTGGTCTTTTCTTTGTGTCCTGGATTTAATGGATGTTTTGAGTTAGAATCTTTTTGCATTTTGCATTTTATTTGATTGTTGTGACCATGTTTTCTATGGAATCTTCTGTACCTGGGATTCTCTCTTCCATCTCTTGTATTCTGTTGGTGATACTCGCATCTATGGTTCCTGATTTCTTTTCTAGGGTTTCTATCTCCAGAGTTGTCTCACTTTGGGTTTTCTTTATTGTTTCTACTTCCATTTTTAGATCTTGGATGGTTTTGTTCAATTCCATCACCTGTTTGTTTGGGTTGTTCTGTAATTCTTTAAGGGATTTTGTGTTTCCTCTTTAAGGATTTCTACCTGGTTAGCAGTGTTTTCCTATAATTCTTTAAGGGATTTTTGTGCTTCCTCTTTAAGGACTTCTACCTGTTTAACAGTGTTCTCCTGTATTTCTTTAAGGGAGTTATTAATGCCCTTCTTAAAATCCTCTAGCAGCATCATGAGATATGATTTTAAATATGAATCTTGCTTTTCAGGTGTGTTGGGGTATCCAGGACTTGCTGTGTTGGGAGTACTGGTTCTGATGATGCTGAGTGGTCTTGGTTTCTGTTAGTAAGATTCTTACATTTGCCTTTTTCTATCTGGTAATCTCTGGTGTTAGATGTTCTAGCTGTCTCTGGCTGGAGCTTGTTCCTCCTTTGATTCTGTTAGCCTCTGTCAGGGCTCCTGGGAGTCCAACTCTCTCCTGAGTCCCAGTGGTCATAACACTCTCTGCAGGCAAGCTCTCCTCTGGCAGGGAAAGTGCACAGAGGTCTGGAGCTCAGCTCTGTCTCCTGGATGAAGATGAAGGCCTGAAGGGACCCTGTCCAAGAAGCTTCTGCAGCCGCATGCTCTCCTGTGAGAACTGGTTTCTGAGAGACCCAGGATACAAGATGGTGCTCTTACCTGAGTCCCGGGGTCAGAGCTCTCCTTGGAGGCCAACTCTCCTCTGGCTGGGAAGGTGTGCAGAGGTCTGGGTCTCAGCTCTGCCTCCTGGCTGAGAATGAAGACCCCAAGGGCCCCTGTCCAAGAAGCTCTGTTGCTTCTGCACCCCTGTGCCCAGCCTTTCAAACTGCGCTTTCTTTGTCTAAACCCTACAGCTTTCTTCTTTTAGTTCATCTCGTATCTTTAATGAATAGTCTGAAGTTCACTAGCCACAGCTCAAGAATGGTTAATTTTCCAAAGCACAGCATAAAATTGCTCTTTAATCTTCAGATGAAGTCTTTTATAGCTTTGGCCATTTTGGGGTTCCATTTTTAAAATTCTTTTCCTTAGAGATGCTAATTCCTTTTCTCTTTCTTTCTTTCTTTCTTTCTTTCTTTCTTTCTTTCTTTCTTTCTTTCTTTCTTTCTTTCTTTCTTTCTTTCTTTCTTCTTCTTCTTCTTCTTCTTCTTCTTCTTCTTCTTCTTCTTCTTCTTCTTCTTCTTCTTCTTCTTCTTTCTCTCTCTCTCTCTCTCTCTCTCTCTCTCTCTCTCTCTTTCTTTCTTCCTTTCTTTTTTTTTTTTTTTTTTGGTTTTTCGAGATATATAGCCCTGGCTGTCCTGGAACTCACTCTGTAGACCAAGCTGTCCTTGAACTCAGAAATCTGCCTGCCTCTGCCTTCCAAGTGCTGGGATTGAAGGCATACGCCACCACTGCCCAGCAAGAGATGCTAATTTCTTTTTTTTTAAAAGATTTATTTATTATTATATCTAAGTACACTGTAGCTGTCTTCAGATGCACCAGAAGAGGGTGTCAGATCTTATTATGGGTGGTTATGAGCCACCATGTGGTTGCTGTGATTTGAACTCAGGCCCTTTAGAAGAGCAGTCAGTGCTCTTAACCACTGAGCCATCTCACCAGCCTGAGATGCTAATTTCTTATACTGCATAGTCTTTGCTTTTTCTGTTTGAAAAATGTTGCCTTTAAAATACTTCATAAGATAACTATTGCTAACTCCAGCTTTATGTGATCAAGGATTCATGTGTAGCTAGTATCTATTATTGTTGTGATTTTTAAATTTGTGCAGTTTCTTTTGTTCTCTTTGTTTAGTCCTGTAAGCTGATGTGCTCTAAGGAATGTGACTCACACTTTGGCAGCTTAGCTAGGGGACTGTATTTGTTCTTGACTCCCCAGTGATCATCTTTTCTAAATGCTTTTATTTTTATTTTTTATTTTTTATAACAGGAAATATGCTAGAGATGATGGTAGAGTTGAAGAGGGAGCTCATCTGAGATAGATGAAAGAAAATCTTTATTACATTAATTGGGCTCTGTGTTCTTCTGTGAATTTTGTTAGGTATTTTATTCTATGCTCATTCCATTTTTTTTGGGGGGGGGGGGATTCTGTCCTGTTGAGACTAATCAATTTGTAGGTCTTTAATAATAATAATAATAATAATAATTATTATTATTATTTTTAGGGATCAAGCAAAGACAATTTTTCCTGTTTCCTCTAACTTAGTGGTTCTTAACCTTCTTAATGTTGTGACCCTTTAATACAGTCCCTCATGTTGTGGTGATCCCCAACCATAAAATTATTTCATTACTACTTTATAACTAATTTTGCTCCCTTTATGACTTGTAATGTAAATATCTGATATATCCCGTATCTGATACATGGCTCTCTAAGGGGTCACGACCCACTGGTTGAGAACTACAGCTCTAACTGTTCTTTTCTACCCTCCTCCTTATTTTGTCTGAAGTTGGAAACTCTCACCATATTTTTATCCAGATCCTCTATGCATGTTCAGACTGTTGGGGTCTGCTAAATTCTCTCCCATCTGAGCTGTGCGGAAAGCAAAAGGAAAAATCTCTATTTGTGCTTGGGATGAGATGTGACAGGAGAATAAAATTGCGACCCTTCCACCCATGAAGGTCACAGAGAAGGGCTCTGAAAGTCCGGTGCAAAGGCAACTCTTCAGTTTCTCCTGGTGGGAATCGCCTCCTTGGACTCGGCTAAAGGAGCAGCGAGCTTTGCAGTTGCTTGGAAAGGTGACCCAGGGTGTTTCAAGCACTGATACGTTCTGGGGATGATTTATTCTTTTTCTTGAGAGCAGAGCCCACGGCACTGCTCACGCCTGGTGCTTTTGGACATTGATGGGCTTCTTCACTTAGAGCAGATCAGAGTGATCTGAAGTGAGAGTTTGAGGCCAGGAGGGAGCGCAGTCTCCCGCGACAGGAGGCATGCCCATTAGCAGGAGTGTGATTAAAAATGCCAAGCGAGTTTCTGGGCTAATGACATATGAGAAGAAAATCATGAGAATGTGAGGAGAAGGAGCGACTTTGCCCCCTGCAGAGAGACAGCCTCATGAAAGGAACCAATTCACGGGTGCACAGAGGACGATGACACAGCAGAATTTAGTGTCTCTGTGGATGCTTCCCTCTGGGGATAATTTCAGATTCAGAACAGTAGAAAGTTCTTCTATTTGCACTTTTCAAAAGGACAGTTGACCAGCTTGTAAATTAAAAAATCCCAGAAATAGTATTCTTTTAGGTTTAATTGGATTTCCTTTTGAATTTTAAAATCTTCAAAGGGTCTTCTTGAAGGGATGTGGAATTATAATACTTGCAGTGATTTTCATTTGCAACTACAAATTTGTCATTGGTTTAAGACTATATTGATGATATTTGTGGTCATGGCTAACAGAGTTTACTTGGCAAAAATTCCTTAAATTTCATTTTCTTTGCATCTAGAAAAGACAGTAAAGATACTAATGTTTTTAATTCATAAGTTGCTTGCACGAAAGATTTAAATACTAAAAAAAACAAGTAAGATGGGCATGCCTATAACCCCAGCTCTTGGATAGAGTTAGGAAGTCAACAGGTTAGGGCTAGCCTCAAACACATAGTGAGTGTGAGGCAAACCTGGACTATTCGAGACCCTACCTCAAACAAAAAGCAAAACAAAAAAGGCAAATGAAATAGAAAATATCAGGACTACCCAAGGCCAAGAGAGGGTTAAATTCTTTAATCAAAACCCTGAAAATGATGATTTTTACAAGGTAGTTAAAAATGACTTAATAGAGCAGGCAAGGAGTTGTTAGGTGCTTAAAAATACTGTATAGTAATGCAAGCGAATTATTTTTACATATCAACTTGAGGCTGGAGCTGTAGTTCAGGGGTAAAGTGATTGTCTAGCATGTAAGAGGCCCTGGGTGGAATTCCAAACACTACCAGAAAACAACCAACATAAAGCGAGTTAATTCCGCATGCTGTAGGGGTGAGATGGGACAGAGTGAGGGTCAGGCTTCACTCTCAATGCAAGAGTTACAGTTTTGTCTACCCAGACTCAAACCCAGGATCAAATTCAAGTGGACTTTTGCTTATGGATTGAACTTAGCTGTGCTCTTTCATAAGTCAGCCAGAGATGTAAAAAAACCATGGTAGCTTGGTCACCAAGTAGAAAGTCAGGCATATTTCTGTAAGTAGGTGATTGGTTAAATAATCTGATATTAGAGGATTAATTAGTATTTAAAGAAAAGTCAGATCTTTCAATGATGATATGAAAAATTCTCTCTGAAAGCCTTATACTTATATAATACACACACACACACACATATATATATATATATATATATATATATATATATATATATATATATAAACATGAATTAATAAACTCAAGGTCATTGACCATTTGGGACAATAATTATGTTCTAGTTTACTTTTGAAATTTTATACCCATTCATGTATTTATTTATAATATCAACTATCACTTTGTTTATTAGTCTATTTATTTTGAATGTTTTCTCTTTATAATGTTGTTTTTAAAAGCTAGCCAAACATAGATAAGAGAGAGATGCCCTCCTCCCTGCCTATAACACTCGGCATCTATGGCAGGCTGAAGAGTTGGCCCTGGAGTCATGAGAGTGGGAGAATTGGTCATATCCCTTACCTGCTATAAGCACTTGGGAGAGTGGGCCCTGCACCTTATCTGAACAGCAGGGTAGAGCTGGCCCTGGTTGTGAGTGATGGGGCTGGGGTGTTGCTGGTTCAGAGAGCATGAGAGCTGCCAGAGAACTCCAAGATCCAGGGCTTTGAATTGGGCGACCTCAACATCTACTCCATTGATGAACTAACTGAGTGTATGAAGGGACCAAACTTGGTCCTACAGTTCCAAAACTACATGATTTCCATGACACAGGGCAACAACAAGATATCCAAGGTTAGTCCCAGTGAGGTTCCAGTATCAGTAGAGTAGCAGAAACCAGAGGCCTTGAGTCAGACCAAAGACTCATTGTAATAAACATTTGCAAACAAGGAAGTATGGAAAAAGGATATATTGTGTGACACACTGTGACACACTACAGCTTCCATGAGATTTTTATTTTCTTTGTTGTTGGGAATGTTGCAAGGGTGGGAGAGGAGGAGAAGAAGAGTGTGATTGGGGTGCATGATGGGAAATTCACAAAGAACCAATTAGAAAATTTAAAAAGCTAGCCACTATATGCCATTTTTTTTAGTTTTCCTCTTTTTGGGGGGGTGGGGGATGGGGTGGGGGTGGGGGACAAGGGAAGCGGGTAGACCTGGGAGGAATGGAAAGTGAGTGTGCTCAGGGTTCGTGATGTGAAATTCCCAAATAATCAATAAAAATTTTATGAAAAAATGATGAATGAAAAAATGCTGCTTTTTACTATAAGTATATTTAATATGTTATATCCATCCATAAGTACAGAATCCTACCCTACTCAAAGTTCCCTATCCCAACATGCAGTAAATTGTTTTGTTGATACATACAGTGCCCAGGACAATATGATGAGTTGCAGCCTCTTAAAGTCTTATTTTTGGTCACCAGTTTTAATTGCAAGGATCAGCAAGTGTTAGTATCTAGTAGTATATACTATTAGTAACCGGCACACAGTAATGGCTACATGGCAAGTCTTCCATACATGCGCCTTTCCCTCTTGGATCATGTTCACAGTCCAGCAGGCTCCTGCCAGTGCTCTGGATCTTTCTCATTTCGCTTTAAGTGCGCCAGCCTGACGCTAGCCTGTCCAATCCTCTTCTCTTTATGTGAACATGAGTTATGAGTTCCAGTAGGGCTGTCAGAGGCTTCCTGCTCTCTCCTTCCTGGCTCAGGAAAGACTTCCTTGGAATGTATTTCAAAGGACTGTTTCGTTTCTGCAATTACACTGGGGACTCAACTGTGTTCTCTTTGCCCATTTGGGGGAACACTCACCTGGGTACACAGAGATTTGTTCTCTGCCTGTCTCCAACAAGCATATTGTGTGAGGGAGATGGTAATGGCAGGTTGAGAAATAAAGAAGCCAAAAAGACCAGAAGCTCATTTTCAGTTCAAGCATTAGAACTTGGAATCTGAAGCCATAAGACACCATCTTCGTTGTCTGACTGGAGACTTTAGCTTGCTGAGTTTTAGGCAGATTTTTTTTGTGCGCGTATCCACTGCCTTACCCATGTTGTATAGTAGAAAAGTGAGATGGACTGAAAAAACAATAAGGATTATTCATAATAATATTGGCTTAAAGATTTTATCTTTCTCACATCAGTTCCTTATTCCACTGTCAGTTCATTTCTTTCAATTTTGAAAATGTACGATTAGGGCCGTGTATGTCTCAGCGGTAGCACACTTGCCCAGCATGCATGAGGACCTGGGTTCCAGTCCTGGCAATGCAAAGATAGTCCAGCTTTCATTTTCCTGTACTCCTCTGGGCAGCTCTTTAGAGTGTCCAAAGACTTGACTATAGTAATCTTAGGTTGAGGAGTTTATTCCAATTTATCCAAAGCAATTCACAGGATGGGTTATTTTAACACAAAAGGTGCTGCTCTTTAGAAGCATGGGCCTGTGGCCTGTGTATATTCACTTGGTTGAGTATTGTGTAACCAGCAAAGTGAGAGCAGGGTTCTCGGATGGGGCCAGGGAATGTGGTTGAGAAAAATGAACAGGAGTTGATTTGTTGAAGCACAGGAGGTGCGGGTGAAGATTTTAATTCTTTAACTTCTTTAATGACACTTCTGAAATTTAAAACAATCTTGAAAATGAAAAGAAACAGGATCCAGGACAGGTGAGAAAGATGAAGAGGAAACATCATGTTATGGGATCTCAAGAAAATGAGCGAGAATTTCTCTCAGCCCCAGCTGAGCCTGGATCCTGGACCTTCTCTCAGCCCCGACTGAACCTGGATCCTGGGGCTTCTCTCAGGCCCCAGCTGAGCCTGGATCCTGGGCCTTCTCTCAGGCTCCAGCTGAGCCTGGATGCTGGACTTTCTCTCAGTCCCAATTGAGCCTGGATCCTAGAGAAAGATCAGGCTATGCTAGGCCTTCAGTTACTTTGTTTTATGTGCAAATGGCTTATTGACCTATAGAGTAAAATGTAGACATGGGATGACTGCATCTTGCCAGAGGCAAAGAGAACATCTGTTAGTTGCCACCCACAAGGCACAGTCTGATAAATAACTATTTCTCAACACAGAAAGGTACCACACTATAAATTTGTCAGAGAAAAATCAAGGTTGGAAGAACATAGGTAGACCACAATAAAACTGTCTCAGGAATACCAGGCCTGAGAACTTCATGGATGTGCCAGACCAAGAAAAGCGTGAAGGTTCCTCTTCTGGACCCTGTAAAGAGGAGGGCCCATAAGTCATGCCAGCCCCACCACCCTGTCAAACCTGACCACCCAGTGTTTGTGTCAAGAGACCCTAGGCAGAAAACTCCCAACTGTCCTAGCGTCTTCAGCATGCTTCAGTCCCTGATGCTCATGTGTCTTACTTGAGTGGTTGTCTGTCTGTCTACTGGCTCATCTGTCGGGACTTAGTCTTGCCTCCCCCTTTGACAGCGGAGCCTGTAAATATCCCGTACCTTGCACTATCTTGTACTTTGTGGCTCAGCTCTGTCTCTGTAGTCTGCCCCAAAGGGAATAGCTGCAGTGAGGACCTCAGGCACACACACCTGCCTCATTCCTTATGCTAGTACCCATGGGGACTATTCCCATCCCTATCAGACTCTATCTTAAGCTTCTTTGAAATTCTTTGGACTTGATTGAGACTTATAGCTCTTCTGTAGCCATTCTGTAATACACATAGAGATATATTTACTACATGATGTGTAATGTGTGATCCAATATTATTTTTGGTAATTGAGATAGGAATAAAGGAAACTGTGCTTGCCTTGGCCAGCTACCAAGAAGGGTGGGATTTTTTTTTTGACACATTGTTGCCAATAAAACCATTGTACCTTGTGAATTTGTTGTTATTCAATACGTTTTGATGCTGTGTTCATCTATGTTTCTGACAATCATGCTCACAACTCAGATAGGGGCAACAGTAACTTTCTATGAAAGTAGCCTGACATGGCTACCCACCATCCTTCATATGGTTAGAGTGCCTAGACACCTGTTCAGCATTTTGTCTTTTATATTTTCCAGGTCCTCTCCCTGGCTGAGTTCTTCTGGCCATGCATCCTGTTCATGATTCTGACAGTGCTTCGTTTTCAAGAACCTCCCAGACATAGAGAGAATTGTAAGTTTCATGTTTTTTAAAAATTATTTTATTTATTTACATTCCAGTCATTGGCCCCCAGCCCCCTCCCCCACAGTTCCTCATCCCATTCCTCCTCCCTCTTGCCTCTGAGAGAGTGCTATCCCTCCATCAGGCCTCCCCCTTCCTTGGGGCCTCAAGGCTCTCGAGGATTAAGCACATCTTCTTCCACTGACAGCAGATCAGGCAGACCTCTGCTACATATATCCCAGGAGCCTCAGACCAGCCTGTGTATGCTCCTGGTTGGCAGCTTAGTCTCTGGGAGCTCCATAGGGTCTGGGTTAGTTGAGTCTGCTGGTCTTCCCTTTCAGCTTCAATCCTTCCCCTAAGTCAATCACAGGGGTCTCTGACTTCAGTCCAATGGTTGGGTGGAAGTATCTGCTTCTGTCTCAGCCAGCTGCTGGTATGGCCTCACAGAAGACAGCCATGCCAGGCTCCTGTCTTTAAGTACATCATAGCATCAGTAATAGTGTCAGGCCTTGGTGTACTCCCAGGAGATGGATCCCAAGGTGAACCAGACTTTCCTTCAGTTTCCATTTTTGTTCCTGCAGTTCTTTTAGACAGGAGCAATTCAGGGTCAGGAATTTTTGACTGTGGGTTAGTAACCCCATGCTTCTACTTGAGGCTCTGTCTATCTACTGGATGTAGTTTCCTTTTCCTAATGTTGGGCATTTTGGCTAACGTCATCCCCATTGAGTCCTGAGAGGGTCTCATCTCCCAGGTCTCTGGTTTAAATACAATATAATAATCACTTTTCCATGGGAAGCTAGTAAATTAGAAATGTCAAAAGAAAAACAACCTCACTTTTCTCTGTTCTTTATTGACAGTGGGGTAGATGACTTGGGCTCTATTAAGACAACAGCAATATACTTGAGGAATGTGCCAGGAAGAGGCAACTCAGGTTTCTTTATTGCTTAAGAATGACATTCATAGATGTTTGCTCAATCTAGCAAATAGATTTATCCTTTCACCAAGCTCAAGTGACCTGGGCTTGGATGTGTAAACCTTTATTCATTTAGGAAGAGCTAGAAGCAGAGTTGTAAAGGAGACACCTTTCATTTTAACAGGGCATGATAGTGACGAGGATGTTGGAAGTAGAGACTATGATGAAGGACATTTACTAATAAACTTACAATAATGTCCATTCCTGTAGCAGCTTGACCACTCAGAGCAGTTTGTCTGTCAGATTTGACAGCTCAGTAGCCGTACCTCTTGAGAAATGGTGACACTGTTTTATTTTAACTATGTCACTTGAAATGTGTGGTTTGTTTTACTGTATCAGCTTTCCACAGAAAAATTATTATTAAATGTTTATCTGTAGTAGGTTGTCAGTAATATTTAGGTTTTGGATATTGAAAAGGCAATGGGCCCAATGACTCCTAGGTGTTTATGAGGATAGCACTGGGTGTTATAGAAAATGATGAAGCTAGGGTATTGTAATTTCAGTTATGAAGAGCTGAAAATCTTTTTCAGGATTTTTAATATTTTATTTATTCATTCAACAAATCTGTATCTGGGATCTATCTTTTATTCCCTCAAAGAACACTCCATCAGGATGACCTATTAGAACAAGATATGACACAGTGAGAAGTGTCATATGGGACTCCAAATAAGAGCAAGTGCACTCATGGTTGAATACCTCAAACTCCAATCCACCAAACACCCACTGGGATGACCTTTATTCTGGGTTCATTCCCAAGAAGGGTTATACAGCCATCTAGACAGATGTCTCTTTAGTTACTGGCTTATTACTCCAGCTTTCTCTAGGACCTTGTGCCTTGTATTTGCTAAGAATTTTACCTTTCTTTAAGCATTTATTTAAACACATTTATTTTCTCAGTTATCATCCACTCACCTTTGTTTGTTTATTCATTAAGTCATCAAATATTCAGTGAATGTCTTCTGTGTGAAAACCATTATGATAAATTCTTGGCATAGTGAATCTTCAAAGTCAGATGAAGGAGATCATTTCCCAGACTCAAAGTAATAGGAGAAAGCTGTTCCCTGGATTTTGTGAATGATCTATGAGCCACAGCACATCGATCAGGAGCTTCCCTATCACTGTCATTATCTCCACGCACTTGTGCAAAGAAAGGGCAGATAGGGTTGGGGTATGTTTTACCAGCACTTTATTGATTAAGATGTTGGCTCATTATAGGACTATTTTTCTGAAAGACTTCCTTTGCTTCCTTCCTCCCTCCCTCCCTTCCCTCCTCTTTCCCTCCCCTCTCTATCTCTCTCTTCCTTCCTTCCTTCGTTCATTCGTTCCTTCTTTCCTTCCTTCCTTGTTTCCCTTTCTGCCCTCTCTCCATGCCTTCCTCCTCTTCTTCATCTTAGTTGTCTTCTTTTCCTTCTCCTCCTCTGCTTCACTTTCTTCTTTTTCTTCTGAGACTTGGTCTGTTTGTGTAGCCCTGGCTGCCCTGAAGCTCACTATGTAGATCAGGATGATCTCACATTCCAGAGATCTGCCTGCTTCTGCTTCCCCAGTGCAGGATTAAAGGTGTGGACCACTATGCTAGATTCCTGAAAAGTTTTGATATTATTCAATAAAGTGTTTTTGTTCTATATGATGTTTAGAAATTTCATGTAAGCTGGATTCTGTCTGAAAGCTTTTACCCAAACTTAAAAGTATTCATTTTATTTTTCCTACTCATGGTTGATTTGTAGAGGGCTGTGCCTATATAACAGAAGAGTGATGACTACCTGATGAGGGAAAATGGTTAAATACAGCGAGAGTTGTATCATTTGCTGGGGAGGGTGTGTAAAGTATAAAAGGGTTTTATATTTCCTGAGCAATTCCTCAGATATCTTTTAAGTTAATAACATGGTAAATAATATAACATTATGGAGTGTAGATTTTTGGAACAGATATTCTGTTTTGTCTTTGCATGGCTTAGGTCCTGGAACTGTGAGTAGGGGCAGCAAGGGGTGAAGAAATGTTGCACACAGATGCTGCTAATTTGGAATTGGGTTTTCTGGGAGAAGCTGTATCACTCGCAAAGTGCAGCATTTGTTATATGCAGTTGAACAGTGATGTAGGTTATTGCATACAGCTGATCAGCTGGCAGGGTTAGTATACACAGCCGAATGATGGAGATAGGTTTATTACATACAGATAAATAAGGAAGTGTGGTTATTACATACACCTGAACAAGGAGGCAGGTTTGGCTAATCTCAATAGGAAGAGGGTCTGTAGGGAAGTAGTCTCTGTGCCATAAACCTCCAGGGGGAAAGCTATGGTGGACTCATCCACATCCACATCAGAAGGCTTTGCCATCTGTCTGAGCTCCACCTGGGGAAGGTGTTGCTATTTCCATGGAGCTGAGTCACTGGGGTCCTTGACATGGCTGTATCTTTGTCAAGTAATACACATTTATTCAAGATGTTACTTGCTCCCTACATTCCCCTATTCCTTTTTTTAAAGATTTATTTATTTTATGTATATGAGTTCACGGTAGCTGTCTTCAGACACACCAGAAGAGATCATCAGATCCCATTACAGATGGTTGTAAGCCACCATGTAGTTGCTGGGAATTGAACTCAGAACCTCTGGAAGAGCAGTCAGTGCTCTTAACTGCTGAGCCATCTCTCCAGCCCCATGTCCTTATTTCTTAGATGTTCAGCATAAATCTTCATGCTTAGTGCAAGGGTGTTTCTCTGCAGTGCTTGACACTAGACCACAAGAAGGATCCTACCACCTGTTATGCCCAACAAAAGCAAAAGGAATGCCTTAGCAATCTTAGGATTGAAGGTGAGAATGAATTTTGCAGTTTTAGCTGGAGAAATAATCTGGTCATAAGTCTTTTTACTTTTTAAGTATGTGCCAATGCAATTGGGCCTCATCCATGCTACCAAGGGCACACTTCCATATCAAAGCCCAAGAACCATTCCATGGTTTCACCAAATATCCAAACCAGCAACACAAAACTACCCATTTCTCAATTTCACATGTTCCAAAAATCTCTCTGTAAATATTAACATGTAACAGATATCTTTAGATTCTGTCTGTTAACATATAACTGCATAGGTATAGATTCTTCTCATTAATACATAACTGCCTATGTTGAAATGTTCTTCCTTTCATTCCTTTGTTTGATTACCCTTAATTCTTTATTTTATTAGTGTGCTTCTCATGAAAGCATTCCCCTTTTTTTCTAATCCTTGGGTGTTCCCCATAGCCAGTGTCTACTGTTCATGGCCCTGTTTGGGCACCAACTTCTGTATTCTGCATCGCTCCAGGACTGACCTAATTGGGACAGCAAGGGAATAAAAAAAAGGAAAAACACATGAACACAGAACAGTTAGATTTTGGTGCACTGGTCCCTAGTGGAGAAGCCACTGCCCCGACAGAAGCTCAGCATGTTTATTATATATGGTTTGACAGCGAGCCAGGTTCATTGTATACAGCACCCTACTTTGGACAATAGTTGTCAGAACTAATTTCTCTCCTTGTGTTTATGACCAGGTTACTTGCAAGCCCGGGATCTGCCCAGCCGGGGTGTTCTTCCTTTTGTTCAAGGACTTCTTTGTAACACTGGCTCAAGTTGTAGAAACATCAGCTTTGAGAGTTCCATGGATCATCATTTTCGGTATGAGAAATACAAACATCCTTTTCAGAATTCCTAAGATGGTTTTATATGCTGCCCCTTCTCTCCAAAGCCCCCAACTTCTACAATGTCATGTAGTTTTTATGTGATTTTAAAAGGCTAGAACTTGGAGTTAAAAACAAACATCTTTTATTGCTTAGATTCACATAAAAATCACTCCTACTGATGTCCACTGTGTTTTGAGACTCAGGTTAAATGTTGATGAGAAAATTTTATTGGCACTTAATTAT
The DNA here is from genome assembly GCF_978045245.1 of Mus caroli. NCBI lineage: Eukaryota > Metazoa > Chordata > Mammalia > Rodentia > Muridae > Mus > Mus caroli. The sequence continues at coordinate 114,193,792 of NW_028227268.1, read as the reverse complement.
TTCTTGTAGTAGTTAAACTGTAACTTCAAAATTCCTTTCTTAGTCAGTTTTTCCTTTGGGTGTAGTTGAAAAATGGCTGGTTTGAGGGCTACCTGCTAGGAAGGGTTCTTACTGTGCTACAAGTTGACCAAGATCTTAGGGCAGATTGTGGTCAGATGAAAGAACAGCCAGGCACTACTTTCCTTTCTGCACTAACCCCTGTCAGATGCTCAATGGCTTTACTGACCTCTTGGATTCTTACAATGCTGAGCTATGCCAAGATAGCCCATAGCCTTATTTGGTGTTGCTAATCAAGAGACAAAGCAGGGGTTGGTTCAAGTGACAAGATTCAAAATTAAGAGGTTTAAAATTGGAGAATCCACAATGATGCAGGAACTCTACTCAGGTAGAATAAAGAATGGAAGAATGACTGGTTGGTAATCTTGTTTTGAATTATCAAGTTGCATGATGGGCAGTTGGGTTTATGCTTGTTGTAATTAAACAATTGAAGATTTTAAACAAAGTGAATGTTAAAACTGAAGCTGTTTATCTTTCCACCTTAGACTTTTAAATTTTATGTATATCTGTTGCCTGAATGCATTCATATATACTATGCATGTGCCTGGTACCAAAAGAAGCTGGGAGAAGGTGTTGGATCTCCTGGGACTAGAGTTACAGATGGTTTTGAGTCACCATGTTGGTTCTGGGAACCAGACCAAAGTCTTCTGAAAGAACAAATGCTCTTAACTGTTGAGCCTGTTTTCCATCCCCATTTTTCTACTTTAAACAGAATGCTTCCAGATAGTTTTAGAAACAATGGGTACAATGATTATAAAGTGATGCTGTTTATATAACAAAACATCCTAAATTGAATAGCTTTGCAAAAACATATAGAGTACACGTTGATTTTTCAAAGTTCTGGCTGCCAGGGAGTTCAATCCTGAATGAAGTACTAGTGTTTGGTAAGGATATGTTGCTCACATAAAATACCTTCTACTTGTGTCATCAAATAGTGGAAGGTGCATGGGATTCTCTAATCCTGTTTACCTAGTCTCCTCCCTCATGACCAATTCTCTATCCCATCTCCTAATTTCATTTTAGGAACTGGGCATCAACATGAAGTTATAAAACAAAGATGCAAAGATTGAGACCATTGCAGGTGCTTGCGTTTCTGAGATAGGTATAAAAATAGAGGTGATTTTTTGAAGTCATATAAATAATAATCCTGAAATACCCCATGACCTCATTTCTCTGTCACACATGTACAGAATAAAAGAATGAAGATCCAGGACTCCCAGGGAAGGACTGGGGACTGAGGGTTACTATCACCCTCATTTCAGGTCTCCCCTGGTGCTCTACTCAGAATAGAAAGTCAAGATAATGTGGAATTGGAAAGAATATATTTTTGTAGCCAAACAAATGATATGGTCTGGTTATAGTACCTTCTGATTTGGCAGTTCAACGAAAAACTTATGTTCCCTGTGACCGTTTCGAGTATCTCCTACCTGGCTTAATTATGGTGAATACTAAGGACAAAATACAGAAGGTTGTGACACATTCAGGACAAAGACTCAAGCATTAGGGTGGTAGGGGTTATAATAAGTTCTTAGTAGAGTGGATGTATCTGTTATAATATTTAAAATTTCAGCATTAATGCTCTCTGTCTCTGGTCTCTGTCCATCTGTCTGTCTGTCAGTCTGTCTGTGTGTGCCTGTGCATGTGTGTATGTCATGGTGTATGCAGATGTCAAAGGAAAATCTGCCGCAGTTGATTCTCTGTTTCTACTGTGTGGATACTGGGGCTTGAACCCAGGACATCAGGAAGCAAACAGCTTGACCTCTGAGCTATCTAACCAGATCTTGTTTTGTTTATGCTGAGGTAGGATCTTGATATATAGCCCATGCTGGACTTCAGATCATTATCCCCGTGCCTCACAGTGAACGCTAAGACTATAGGTGTATTCCATGATGCCTAGGCATAAAACATTTTTGTTATATTTTATTTTATTCTTTAAGTAGCTTACAAGGCAACAGGTTTCCTTATGGCATTTTCATGCATGATTACTTTGGTTTGACCTTCCTCCATCCCCCAGTATCCATTGTCTTCCCATCCCTATTTAAACTCTCCCACTTCTCAGCATTCCCCTTTCCATGTCAACTTTATCAGTGTGTTATCATCCTCCTGCCCCTCTCCCTAAGGCTTCTTCTCTAATCTAACCTCTGTGAGACCCTTTCTAATCTCTTGGCATTTCTTCACACATATTCCTGTATAAGCACACAGACATTTAAAGATAGAAACATATAAAGGAGATGTGATGCATGTCTTTCAGAACTTGAGTTAACACCTTTAATATATTTTCCAAATCTATATATCTCCCTACAAATTTCATAATTTAATATTTCTTTATGGTTGAATGATAACTCCATACTGTATATGGCCCATGTTTTCCTTACCCATTCCTCTGTTTATGGACATCTAAGCATATTCCATTTCCTTGATATTTTGAATAAAGCAGCAATAAACAGAGATTTAGTGTGATCAGGAGGTTTTCTCTGAGAAAATTCTACACTTATTTCCATAATGGCCACAACAATATACATTCCTGTAGTCAACATTTGTTGTCTTTTCCTTTTAATGTTAATTTTTCTGATTTGGTGACAGGGAATCTCAAAGTTTTGATTAGAATTTTCTAATGGCTAAGGACTTTGGAAACTTTGAAACAACATCCACTAGCTGTTTATGTTTCTTCTTTTATCCCTGTTCAGTTGCTATGCTCACCCTTTGTGTCATCTGCTTTCTTGGCTCTTTGTGTATTTCTAGATATTAATTCTCAGTCAAATGGCAAATATTTCATCCTGTTCTGTGAGCTGCTTCTTCAGTCAATTGACAGTTTCTTTTGGTATAACAGCAGTCTTAATTTTATGCAAACCCATTTGTTAATTATTCCTCTTAATGCCCTGACAACTTCAATCCTCTGAGGAAGTCTTTATCTGTATGTATGATGTATGTTTTGAAAGTCTTTTCCTAATTTTGTCTGTACTAGTTTCAGAGTTCTAAGTATTAAGCCTTTTGTTTATTTAGAATTGTGTATTTATGTGTGTGCATTTGCACATGAACACTTGTGTTCAGGGTGAGACATGAGGATCTAGTTTCAGTCTTCCACATGTAATATCCAATTTTCTCAGCACCATTTGCTAAAGAGCAGGCTGACTTTTCTCCAATGAGTATTTTTGGTAACATTGTCTAAAACCAGGTCTGAGTAGCTACCTGGATTTATGTTTGAATTTTCTGTTCTATTGACCAAGATACTTGTTCTTGGGCCAGTACTATGCTGGTTTTGTACTATTGCTTAATAATGTAACTTGAAATAAACTATATTTTTCCTGCCTTGTTTATTTTATTTTTGATTTATTTTGTTGAGGATTGTTATAGCTATTGGAGGCCTTTTGTGCTTCCAAATTAATTTTAAGTTTTTCTTTCTATTTCTGTGATAATTAACATTAAAATTTTGATGGTGATCTTGAATATGTTAATACATTAATTTTGTAGCTGGCAACTTTGTTGCAAATGTTTGTCAGCAGTAACAGTGAAGTCTTTCAGAGAATTTCATTGCTGTGTTTTTTAAAAAAGCCAAGGATATGTTTTGTAGAGCATGGTATGATGAGGTGGGTGGGAGGAGTGCCTCAGTGGGTACCAGCTATAGGACAGGTCTAGTATAGAATAGAGTTTATTTGGGGACATGGGAAGGGAGTTAAGAAGGGAGTAGAGGCAGAGAATGGGAGGAGACAGAGGAGGGAAGAGGCCCACCCAGGATTATGTGGAAACAGAGGGGAAGGGGGAAGGGGAGAGAAGGAAGGGCTCAGGAAGAGTGAAGGGGCTCAGAGAGTCAGAGAGAGAAAAGGGGCAGAGAGAGTGAGGAGGTGCCAAACAGTCCCTTTTATAGCAAGCCAGGCCTACCTGGCTATTGCCAGGTAGCTGTCATGTGGAGCCTAGAAGGAATGGCAACATGTATCATTTGCAAATAAGGATACCTTGGTTCCACTGTTTCTTATTTGTGTACTTTTGATTTGCTTTTGTCTTATTGCTCTAGCCAAGATTTCCAGTATTATACTGTGTAAGAGTGGGGAAAATTGAAACCCATTTTTAGGTCCTGAATTTTAGAGGAAATGCTTTCATTTCCCCCATTATTACAGGTTGGATGTGTGCATATATAGATGTTGCTGTATCTAAATATTGCTACTTAAATCAATCTTAGTGGTGGCAGTGGTTCTCCTCACTACCTGCCCCAATGCTCTACACACACACACACACACACACACACACACACACACACACACACACAAAGCTGTGCCACTTCCAAACCTCCCCTCCAATATTTCTAAGTTATTACTGACTAAAACCTACATTCTATCTTGGTTGCTCTGGATCTAGAATTGCATGCAGCCCTCTGTGGTTAAGTTCCGCAGCACCTACATGACGACTGTGTTCTCTTTCCAGCACTTCTCAGGCATGGCATCTACTCCTTTCCTGGTATGGCAGCCATATCCCTTCCTCTCCTTCCTCAGGCCTTTGCCCAGGAATCCTAAAGTCCTGCCTTTGTCTCCCTGCCCAGCCACTGAATATAGAAATATGTTCCTTCTTTTCACAGTTTTTTCAGGACTTTTATCATGAAGAGATAGTGGATTTTATCAAAGGCCTTTTATATATTAAGGTCATGTGGTTTCTAAGTATATGCAATTGGGTTACAGTTATTGATTTACATGTATTGAACCTGTATCTCTAAAATAAAGCCAACTTGATCATGATGAATGATCTTTTGATATACTCTTGAAATTGGTTTGCAATTTGTTTTGTTGAAAAAATTCATTATCTATGTTTCTCCAGGGAATTAGCCAATAACTTTTAATTTTTGTTGTGTTTTTATCTGTTTCTATAATCAGGATAAAACTAACTTCACTGTGAGATTGGCAGTATTCTTTTCTTTTTTTTTATGGACTGTTTGGAGAACGATTGGTATTGGTCTGGTAGACGTCTCCCCTACACCCCAAAATAACTAGGTTTTATTTATTTATTCACTTTTTTGTCTGTGTGCTCCTCCGTTTTAGCACCTACATTTTAGTTTGCAGAAACTTGGAGATTATAAAGTCAACATTGTTTTTATCTCACATTCTCAAAACCATAGTCTGTTGCAAACATCCTTAGCATTACTAGGTTTTTAAGAATCGAGACTAAAATCCCTTTTGGGATTGAGGAGGGCCAACTCAGGGGTGTGGGAAATGTAAGATGACAAAAGAAAGAATAGTACAAGTGGTAAGGGAAGAGAAGCTGGTGGGAAGCCAGCTCTGAGGGCAGCCTCGATTACAGACCTGCCCTGCCAGGACAGCCGGTCGATGTTCATGTTTCAGGTAGTTCAAATTCTGCTGAAGTTCAAAGTAAAAAACCAAAACCAAACCAAACCAAACCAAACCAAACCAAACCAAACCAAACCAAACCAAACCAGCAGCAAAAGAAAGCCAAACAATAGCCACAAAACCCTTAGCAACTCCCTTTTGACTGTCTTGGTTTACAAATACCTGAAAACACGTTTTCATTTCAAAACTAGTGAGATATCACCATGGTTGCTGCATGAACAGGCCAGGATCTTTCTAATCACCTGAGGGAAGCTTACCTTGGGCAGAACCTCCAGGTACTTTCTGACATGGGAGGGTGATTATGAAAATCAGCTTCCTCATTCCTGGCTTTGTAGGAAGCTTGCTTCTGCTTCAGTAAGAGGATTTCAGGGCAAAACCACAATCATTAGTGATAGCAGATCATTCCCACAGTGTTTTTTTTGGGGGGGGGCAGGGGTGTCACTCCTAGTTTAAGAAAGTGAATAATGCAAATTTGAAATGTTCTATGATACTCATATACTCTTCATCTGATCCCCCCATTGCCAATCATTGTTAAGAGGAATGTTGAAGTCAGCCTGGCCAACATGTTCTTTGCTCTGTCCTGCATAACTTTCCTTGTGCCCCACTAGTTTAGACATTCACTCTCAATTTTCGCTTAAACAACGATTTCTACAAAGAAGAAAAGGATTGGGCTCCAGAGATGGCTCAGTGGCTGAAGCCATGTCCTGCTTTTAGTACTAACAGTACTGTTCAGTCCTTAGTACTAACATCCGCTGGGAAGGACCCCACTTTATAACTATCTCCATGGGACCTGACTCCTTCTTTTGGCCTCTGCAGGCACCTGCACTCATATGTGTGCATGTGCATGTGTGTGTGTGTGTGTACACACCCCTACTTCTGCATAGACATGTAATCTTAAAAAGTTTCATTCATTTAATTATTCATAAGCCATGACCACCACTGTTTGTTTTCCCAGTTTGAAGTATTTCTAACCCTCATCATCCCCCCTCTGCTGCTTTCTCTGCTGCTGTCTGCTGTCTTGTCTTTCACATTTTGTCCTGTCTGCTTTTTAAGATGCTCTGATGGCCCAGGACCCAGCTTTTCTCACGAGTAGCTGAATCTTGCTTAATCCAAAGCATCCTTCATAGGTGAGAGTGGAATTGTAATATGAAATCAGCCCCATCCTCCCAAACTTGGCATTTTATCCCAGAAATACTGCTCATGGCATTTTATCCCAGCAATAGAAGCCCTATATAAAGTATAAGTTGGTAGCACATTTGTGGGGTACTTCTGTGATAGACCTGACCATGTTTTGGGGGAGTGTATTGATTGGTTTTGTATGTCAATTTGACACAAGCTGGAGTTATCACAGAGAAAGAAGCCTCCCTTGAGGAAATGCCTCCATGAAATCCAGCTGTAAGGCATTTTCTCAATTAGTGATCAAGAAGGGAGGGCCCATTGTGGGTGGTGCCATCCCTGGGCTGGTAGCCCTGGGTTCTATAAGAAAGCAAGCTGAACAACCCAGGAGAAGCAATCCAGTAAGCAGCACCTCTCTATAGCCTCTGTATCAGCTCCTGCCTTCAAGTTCCTGCCCTGTGTGAGTCCCTGTCCTGACTTCCTTTGGTGATGAACATCAATGTGGAAATGTAAGCTGATTAAACACTTTTCTCCAGAAAATGCTCCCAGTAAGACTGTCCTATAGGCAAGTCTGCAGTGCATTTTCTTAAGTAGTGATTGATGTGTGTGTGTGTGTGTGTCCGGGGGGGGGGGGGCAGCTCACTGTTGGCTGTGCCACTCCTGTCTTAGTCAATCTGGAGCTATAAGAACACAGGTCAAAAGGAGCTGAAGGGGTCTGCAACCCTATAGGTGGAACAATAATATGAACTAACCAGTATCCCCAGAGCTTGTGTCTCTAGCTGCATATGTAGCAGAAGATGGCCTTGTCAGTCATCATTGGGAAGAGAGGCCCCTTGGTCTTGCAAACTTTATATGCCCCAGTACAGGGGAACACCAGGGGCAAGAAGTGGGAGTGGGTGGGTCGGGTAGTAGGGTGGGGGGAGGGTGTAGGGGACTTTCGGGATAGCATTTGAAATGTAAATGAAGAAAATATCTAATAATAATAATAATAATAATAATAATAATAATAATGGAACACAGAGCGAGCAAACCACGGGAGCAAGCCATTGAACAGTGTTATTCATCTTTTACTTTAGTTCCTGCCCTGACACCTCTTCTCAGTGATAGACTGTTACTGGGAAATGTAATATGAAATAAACCCCTTTCTTCTAAATGTGCTTATGGCCATGGTGTTTCAGCACATATCTTCTGTTATATTTTCCTTAAATTGCTGTTGTCATAATTTTATCCTACCCACATAAAATTGAATTGGTACCCTCATTAAAAAAATTATTGATCCTCATAGACTCAGAAACCTGGTTCCTCCAAGGGGTCAGTGGATATAGTCACTTCTTTATTTTTCTTGGGACAAGATGCCCCTAACCAATGTCTCTGAGGTGAGACCACCCTTGCATGCTACTTTCTATTTGGAGTCTTTGGAAAGACTCTGAGATGGCATTTCCACAGAGAGCCTATAGGTAAACTCTCTGAAAAGCTGTATATGCCACCATTACCACAGCTGCCTTCAGAATATTGAATGAAGCAGAATTAAACTTGAGCCTTAAGTCTAAATTTAAAGTGCCTCATTTGTTTTGGGTTTATTTCATATCTTACATTCTATTCAACCTTAGAGTTTCTTTTGTTTGAAATGTCAAGGTCTATGCTCTGCTGGATCACCAGTATATTTTGAAAAAAATATCCATTCTCTGCATTCTTACATTTATGACTATAAGATCTTTGAAGATGAGTTGCTCCTTAAGTGTTACCTATATTCTTTTTAGATAATATGTAGCAAAGGTTATGAACTTTAGAATCAATGATGAAATGAATCCAGACTTTGGGGATTGTTGTAATTGAACACATGTTATTTACATAACAGAAGGCCTTGGTTTTTGAGGTCTAAGTGCTGAGCATATAAGCTATAGACTAAACTGTGCTGTTTCAGATATTGAAGCCTTAGCTACTTGTATGGCTGTGCCAATGACGAGGGACTTTAAATAATTAACATTCAAAGATATCCCACAGGAGGATATTTGGTATAATAGACCTCTTGCAAGGAGAGGGAGAGACACCACAGTACTTCTTCTGTTATGTTAGTCCACATTGAAGAATGGCCATCTGAACACCAGGAAAACTCCCCTGCCCTACCTCTAAGCCCAGCCTACACTGTCCCTGCTATCAGGCCTGCGGCTTCCAGATGAGTGAGAAGAGACCTTTGTGTTATCACACACCTGGTGCACAGTGCTTTATTGCTGTGCTCTGTGCTTTGTATTTTCAGACATTTGCTTCTTTGATACTTTTTCATAGTGGAGTTAATGTCCTCATCTGAAAACTTAAGAATTTAAGATTGTCTATGTACTTCCTTTGTTGGTGATATGAACATAAGAATGTGATGAATCATGTTTAGAATAATACTTAGACCATAATACCAGTTTCTTGCTACAAGGGATCCTTGTGTCCACTTTCTTACACCAGTCCTTTCAACTTGGTAATCCCCAGGTTGCAAGGAGGAGGGTGTTGGGCATTTGGTGGGGCTGGAGAGCAGTTCACTTATGTCTTTAGAGGCCACTTTTGGGTTTTAATATGACATCTTTCATATCAGTTAGAAGCCTAACTGATTTCCCTGATTCTCCTCTCCTCTCCTCTCCTCTCCTCTCCTCTCCTCTCCTCTCCCCTCCCCTCCCCTCCCCTCCCCTCCCCTCTCCTCTCCTCTCCTCTCCTCTCCTCTCCTCTCCTCTCCTCCCCTCCCCTCCCCTCCCCTCCCCTCCCCTCCCCTCCCCTCCCCTCCCCTCCCCTCCCCTCCCGTTCCCCCCCCCCCCCCGAGATTCCAGAGGCTTATAAAAGCCACCTATTGTTGAAGATGGCCTCTATGCATTGGGTTGCCTGGGATGCTAGCAGTCTCTGTTAACATGTAGAGAACAGTTTCTTCTCTGAATGCTCTCTGATCCTGGTGAAGCATTGAACTTGTTTTATTCATCAGTGATACTGAATTTCACTGTAGTCTCTGAGTAGTGAATGACCATGTTTGTGGAGGGAATTCTTCTTTGTCATGCAAATCCTGGTTTTTATTTCTAAAGTTCTCTAATTTATAAAACAACATATGATTAAAAACCTCTAAGGGGACGCGGGACCTGAGACTGCTCTGGTTGGGGAGAGAGAAATCCGGCCTACATAGGGCCACAACCCTCTTCCGGTCAGAAAAGCACCTGGGCAGCTGGGGCACAGGGTCTGCTGACACTCGCCAGCTACCCACAACACCCGCCACAGGATCTTAAGACTTCTGGAGAGTGGAGCACAGCTTCTGCTCCAATCCAATTGCGCGGGACCTGAGACTGCATTAGTTAGGGAAGCAGAAACCGGCCTGAGTAGGACCACAGGCCTCATCCTGCTGGATCAGCGCCTGGGTAGCGGGAGCACAGGGTTGCCTGACACCCGCCAGCTACCCACGACCCCCGCCGCAGGATTTTGGGACTGCTGGTGAGTGGAACACAGCTTCTGCTCCAATCCAATTGCGCGGGACCTGAGACTGCATTAGTTAGGGAAGCAGAAACCGGCCTGAGTAGGGCCACAGGCCTCACCCAGCCGGATCAGCGCCAGGGTAGCGGGAGCGCAGGGTTGCCTGACACCCGCCAGCTACCCAAGACCCCCGCCGCAGGATTTTGGGACTGCTGGTGAGTGGAACACAGCTTCTGCTCCAGTCCAATCACGCGGGACCTGAGACTGCTCTGGTTGGGGAGAGAGAAATCCGGCCTACATAGGGCCACAACCCTCTTCCGGTCAGAAAAGCACCTGTGCAGCTGGGGCGCAGGGTCAGCTGACACTCACCAGCTACCCACAACACCCACCACAGGATCTTAAGACTTCTGGAGAGTGGAATACAGCTTCTGCTCCAATCCAATTGCACGCGGGACCAGAGACTGCATTAGTTAGGGAAGCAGAAAAACGGCCTGAGTAGGACCACAGGCCTCTTCCGGCTGGACCAGCACCGGGGTACCGTCAGCTACCCACAACCCCCGCCGCAGGATTTAGAGACTGCTGGTGAGTGGAACACAGCTTCTGCTCCAATCTTTAAATAGTGACAACGATAACAACTAACCCCAGAGATTACCAGATGGCGAAAGGTAAACGTAATAATCTTACTAACAGGAACCAAGACCACTCACCATCATCAGAACCCAGCACCCCCACTTCGCCCAGTCCAGGGCACCCCAACACACCGGAAAAGCTAGACATGGATTTAAAAGCATATCTCCTGATGATGATAGAGGACTTCAAGAAGGACTTTAATAACACACTTAAAGAAATGCAGGAGAACACTGCTAAACAGGCAGAAGACAATAAAGAGGAAGCACAAAAATCCCTTAAAGAATTGCAGGAGAACACTGCTAAAGAGTTACAAATCCTTAAAGAAAAACATGATAACATAATCAAACAGGTAGAAGTCCTTACAGAAAAACAGGAAAACACATCCAAACAGATGATGGAAATGAACAAAACCATACTAGACCTAAAAAGGGAAGTAGACACAATAAAGAAAACCCAAAATGAGGCAACACTGGAGATAGAAACCCTAGGAAAGAAATCTGGAACCATAGATACGAGCATCAGCAACAGAATACAAGAGATGGAAGAGAGAATCTCAGGTGCAGAAGATTCCATAGAGAACATCGGCACAACAATCAAGGAAAATGTAAAATGCAAAAAGATCCTAACTCAAAACATCCAAGAAATACAGGACATAATGAGAAGACCAAACCTACGGATAATAGGAGTGGATGAGAATGAAGATTTTCAACTCAAAGGACCAGCAAACATCTTCAACAAAATTATAGAAGAAAACTTCCCAAATCTAAAGAAAGAGATGCCCATGAACATACAAGAAGCCTACAGAACTCCAAATAGACTGGACCAGAAAAGAAATACCTCCCGACACATAATAATCAGAGCAACAAATGCTCTAAATAAAGATAGAATACTAAAAGCAGTAAGAGAAAAAGGCCAAGTAACATATAAAGGCAAGCCTATCAGAATTACACCAGACTTTTCACCAGAGACTATGAAAGCCAGAAGATCCTGGACGGATGTTATACAGACACTAAAAGAACACAAATTCCAGCCCAGGCTACTATACCCAGCCAAACTCTCAATTAACATAGATGGAGAAACCAAAGTATTCCACGACAAAACCAAATTCACACATTTTCTCTCCACGAATCCAGCCCTTCAAAGGATAATAACAGAAAAAAACCAATACAAGGACAGGAACCACGCCCTAGAAACAACAAGAAGGTAATCCCTCAACAAACCTAAAAGAAGACAGCCACAAGAACAAAATGCCAACCTTAACATCAAAAATAACAGGAAACAACAATTACTTTTCCTTAATATCTCTTAATATCAATGGACTCAACTCCCCGATAAAAAGACATAGACTAACAAACTGGCTACACAAACAAGACCCAACATTTTGCTGCTTACAGGAAACTCATCTCAGAGAAAAGGATAGACACTATCTCAGAATGAAAGGCTGGAAAACAATTTTCCAAGCAAATGGCATGAAGAAACAAGCTGGAGTAGCCATTCTAATATCTGATAAGATTGACTTCCAACCCAAAGTCATTAAAAAAGACAGGGAGGGACACTTCATACTCATCAAAGGTAAAATCCTCCAAGAGGAACTATCAATCCTGAATATCTATGCTCCAAATACAAAGGCAGCCACATTCATTAAAGAAACTTTAGTAAATCTCAAAGCACACATTGCACCTCATACAATAATAGTGGGAGACTTCAACACACCACTTTCACCAATGGACAGATCATGGAAACAGAAACTAAACAGGGACACAGTGAAACTAACAGAAATTATGAATCAAATGGATCTGGCAGATATCTACAGAACATTCTATCCTAAAACAAAAGGATATACCTTCTTCTCAGCACCTCATGGTACCTTCTCCAAAATTGACCACATAATTGGTCACAAAACAGGCCTCAACAGATATAAAAATATTGAAATTGTCCCATGCATCCTATCAGATCACCATGGACTAAGGCTGATCTTCAATAACAAAATAAATAATAGAAAGCCAACCTTCATGTGGAAACTGAACAACACTCTTCTCAATGATACCTTGGTCAAGGAAGGAATAAAGAAAGAAATTAAGGACTTTTTAGAGTTCAATGAAAATGAAGCCACAACATACCCAAACTTATGGGACGCAATGAAAGCATTTTTAAGAGGAAAACTCATAGCTCTGAGTGCCTCCAAAAGGAAACTAGAGAGAGCACACATTAGCAGCTTGACGACACACCTAAAAGCACTAGAACAAAAGGAAGCAAATTCACCCAAGAGGAGTAGACGGCAGGAAATAATCAAACTCAGGGGTGAAATCAACCAAGTGGAAACAAGAAAAACTATTCAAAGAATCAACCAATCAAGGAGCTGGTTCTTTGAGAAAATCAACAAGATAGATAAACCCTTAGCCAGACTCACTAGAGGGCACAGGGAAAGCATCCTAATTAACAAAATCAGAAATGAAAAAGGAGACATAACAACAGATCCTGAAGACATCCAAAACACCATCAGATCCTTCTACCAAAGGCTATACTCAACAAAACTGGAGAACCTGGATGAAATGGACAAGTTCCTAGACAGATACCAGGTACCAAAGCTGAATCAAGATCAGGTTAATGATCTAAACAGCCCTATATCCCCCAAAGAAATAGAAGCAGTCATTAATAGTCTCCCAACTAAAAAAAGCCCAGGACCAGATGGGTTTAGTGCAGAGTTCTATCAGACCTTCAAAGAAGATCTAATCCCAGTTCTTCACAAACTATTCCACAAAATAGAAACAGAAGGTACTCTACCCAACTCATTCTATGAAGCCACAATTACTCTGATACCTAAACCACAAAAAGACCCAACAAAGATAGAAAACTTCAGACCAATATCCCTTATGAATATTGATGCAAAAATCCTCAATAAAGTTCTTGCTAACCGAATCCAAGAACACATCAAAACAATCATCCATCCTGACCAAGTAGGTTTCATCCCAGGGATGCAGGGATGGTTCAATATACGGAAATCCATCAACGTAATCCAGTATATAAACAAACTCAAAGACAAAAACCACATGGTCATCTCCTTAGATGCGGAAAAAGCATTTGACAAGATCCAACACCCATTCTTGATAAAAGTCTTGGAAAGGTCAGGAATTCAAGGCCCATACCTAAACATGATAAAAGCAATCTACAGCAAACCAGTAGCCAACATCAAAGTAAATGGTGAGAAGCTTGAAGCAATCCCTCTAAAATCAGGGACTAGACAAGGCTGTCCACTTTCTCCATACCTATTCAACATTGTACTTGAAGTCCTAGCCAGAGCAATTCGACAACAAAAGGAGATCAAAGGGATACAAATTGGAAAAGATGAAGTCAAAATATCACTCTTTGCAGATGATATGATAGTATATATAAGTGAGCCTAAAAATTCCACCAGAGAACTCCTAAGCCTGATAAACAGCTTCGGTGAAGTAGCTGGATATAAAATTAACTCAAACAAATCAATGGCCTTTCTCTACACAAAGAATAAACAGGCTGAGAAAGAAATTAGGGAAACAACACCCTTCTCAATAGTCACAAATAATATAAAATATCTTGGCGTGACTCTAACTAAGGAAGTGAAAGATCTGTATAATAAAAACTTCAAGTCTCTGAAGAAAGAAATTATAGAAGATCTCAGAAGATGGAAAGATCTCCCATGCTCATGGATTGGCAGGATCAACATTGTAAAAATGGCTATCTTGCCAAAAGCAATCTACAGATTCAATGCAATCCCCATCAAAATTCCAAATCAATTCTTCAACGAATTAGAAAGTGCAATCTGCAAATTCATCTGGAATAACAAAAAACCTAGGATAGCAAAAACTCTCCTCAAGGATAAAAGAACCTCTGGTGGAATCACCATGCCTGACCTAAAGCTCTACTACAGAGCAATTGTGATAAAAACTGCATGGTACTGGTATAGTGACAGACAAATAGACCAATGGAATAGAATTGAAGACCCAGAAATGAATCCACACACCTATGGTCACTTGATCTTCGACAAGGGAGCTAAAAACATCCAGTGGAAGAAAGACAGCATTTTCAACAAATGGTGCTGGCACAACTGGTTGTTAACATGTAGAAGAATGCGAATCGATCCATTCCTATCTCCTTGTACTAAGGTCAAGTTTAAGTGGATCAAGGAACTTCACATAAAACCAGAGACACTGAAACTTATAGAGGAGAAAGTGGGGAAAAGCCTTGAAGATATGGGCACAGGGGAAAAATTCCTGAATCGAACAGTCATGGCTTGTGCTGTAAGATCGAGAATTGACAAGTGGGACCTCATGAAACTACAAAGCTTCTGCAAGGCTAAAGACACCATCAATAAGACAAAAAAACCACCAACAGATTGGGAAAGGATCTTCACCTATCCTAAATCAGATAAGGGACTAATATCCAATATATATAAAGAACTCAAGAAGGTGGACTCCAGAAAGTCAAATAACCCCATTAAAAAATGGGGCTCAGAACTGAACAAAGAATTCTCACCTGAGGAATACCGAATGGCAGAGAAGCACCTGAAAAAATGTTCAACATCCTTAATCATCAGGGAAATGCAAATCAAAACAACCCTGAGATTCCACCTCACACCAGTCAGAATGGCTAAGATCAAAAATTCAGGTGACAGCAGATGCTGGCGAGGATGTGGAGAAAGTGGAACACTCCTCCATTGTTGGTGGGATTGCAAGCTTGTACAACCACTCTGGAAATCAGTCTGGTGGTTCCTCAGAAAATTGGACATAGTACTACCGGAGGATCCAGCAATACCTCTCCTGGGCATATATCCAGAAGATGTCCCAACCGGTAAAAAGGACACATGCTCCACTATGTTCATAGCAGCCCTATTTATAATAGCCAGAAGCTGGAAAGAACCCAGATGTCCCTCAACAGAGGAATGGATACAGAAATTATGGTACATTTACACAATGGAGTACTACTCAGCTATTAAAAAGAATGAATTTATGAAATTCCTAGCCAAATGGATGGACCTGGAGGGCATCATCTTGAGTGAAGTAACACAATCACAAAAGATCTCACACAATATGTATTCATTGATAAGTGGATATTAGCCCAAAACCTAGGATACCCAAGATATAAGATACAATTTGATAAACGCATGAAACTCAAGAAGAATGAAGACCAAAGTGTGGACATTGTGCACCTTCTTAGAATTGGGAACAAAACACCCAGGGAAGGAGTTACAGAGACAAAGTTCGTAGCTGTGATGAAAGGATGGACCATTTAGAGACTGCTGTATCCAGGGATCCGTCCCATAATCAGTTTCTAAACACTGACACCATTGCATACACTAGTAAGATCTTGCTGAAAGGACCCAAATATAGCTGTCTCTTGTGAGACGATGCCGGGGCCTAGCAAACACAGGAGTGGATGTTCACAGTCAGCTATTGGATGTATCACAGGGCTCCCAATGGAGAAGCTAGAGAAAGTACCCAAGGAGCTAAAGGGATCTGCAACCCTATTGTTGGAACAACATGATGTACTAACCAGAACCCTGGAGCTCTTGTCTCTAGCTGCATATGTATCGAAAGATGGCCTAGTCGGCCATCAATGGAAAGAGAGGCCCATTGGACTTGCAAACTTTATATGCCCCAATACAGGGGAATGCCAGGGCCAAAAGAATGGGAATGGGTGGGTAGGGAAGTGGGGGGCGCTATGGGGGACTTTTGGGATAGTATTGGAAATGTAATTGAGGAAAATATGTAATAAAAATATTAAAAAAAAAATAAAAAATAAAAAAAAAAAAACAAAAAAAAAAAAAAACAAAAAAACCTCTAAGGGGTTCTATAATTTGTAATCAGAAAAATTTCTTCTCAATATTATTCCTTTTTTACTTTTGGGATATGCTAAATTTAATTGGGTACTTAGTTATTTTAACAGGCTTGCAGTAACTTGTGGAATGACTTTTCTACTTTATTCCAAATTAGTAATTTTACCAATTAAAATGAACTTTTAATCTGAGCTTCACTGTAAGCAGCTGAACAGTGCTGGTATGGAAAGGTCATGGGATATTTTCTCATTATGCACACACACAAATACACACAAACACAGATAGTCACACAACACACACACAAACATACAAACACACACAAACAAAAACATATATACATAAACACATACGCATAAACATAGACACATACACAAACAAATGTACACATATCTACACACATACACATAGATGCACATACATACACAAGCATATTCACACAAACACACACAGAAAACCACATACATATGTACACACAAACACACCCAAATACATATACACACATGCACATATATACATATATACACAGATACACAGATATACACAAACATATATGCCGAACATCCACAAACATATATATCTTCACTTGCACAAAGATATATATACATGCACAAATATAATACACATATACATCAGTGTGTGTGTATGCACACACACACACACACACACACACACACACACACACACACGCTCGTGCGTGCACATGCAGGCACACAAATTTTCCCCCCCAATTTGTGTATGGGCACATATCAGTATTCAGGAGAGTAAAGAAAGAAGATTGTGAATTCAAAGCCAACCTGTGTATTTCTCACTCATATAATTCATAATGGTTGTTAAGTGATTTAGAAGAGTGCATCAGGCTTATCCTTTGATACTTACAATTCCAGTCTGCCCTTGTCCTCAACACTGGGTTAGCTGGTGGGTCTCTGGTAGGAGGAATGGATGACAAGGCAGGTACCCAGCAGCTTCTGCCATCCCTGTGTGGGAGTTGGCTGGAGGAGGCACCCAAGAGTCACTAGTGACCACGTTTCCTACCTGTTCTGTTCCTCACTCTGACCTTTATTCAGGGTTGTATTTCTACCCTGCTTTTCTTTCTTTCTTTTTTTTTTTTCTTTTTTTTTTTCATTTTTTATTAGGTATTTTCCTCATTTACATTTCCAATGCTATCCCAAAAGTCCCCCATACCCACCCCCCCACTCCCCTACCCACCCACTCCCCCTTTTTGGCCCTGGCGCTCCCCTGTACTGGGGCATATAAAGTTTGCAAGTCCAGTGGGCCTCTCTTTCAAGTGATGGCCTATTAGGCCATCTTTTGATACATATGCAGCTAGAGACAAGAGCTCCGGGGTACTGGTTAGTTCATATTGTTGTTCCACCTACAGGGTTGGGTGCTTTCTCTAGCTCCTCCATTGGGAGCCCTGTGATCCATCCAATAGCTGACTGTGAGTATCCACTTCTGTGTTTGCTAGGCCCCGGCATAGTCTCACAAGAGACAGCTATATCTGGGTCCTTTCAGCAAAATCTTGCTAGTGTATGCAATGGTGTCAGTGTTTGGAAGCTGATCATGGGATGGATCTCTGGATATGGCAATCACTAGATGGTCCATCCTTTCGTCACAGCTCCAAATTTTGTCTCTGTAACTCTACCCTGCTTTTCTACCCTGGTTTTAGGGTAAATAAGAACCTCTCAGAAACATCTATTATTATTCACTTATTTTTCAAGAGTTAGAATTGATATAGTTTTTCTTTGCTCATAAAATATCAAATGTCTTATATATTATCTTGTAGGAGAAACATTGTTCAATGCTAAAATAAAACTAAAAGCAAATGAACGAGATTATAAATCTAATCTACTTAAAACAAATAAGCTGTGTACATGAACTAAATATGTCCATGGGAAAACAGTTATAATTCTTGAAAATTCAGTATATGGAACCAATTACCACCTCTCTCAAAAGAGCCCCCTGGCTTCTCCTTCTGAATGATGAGTAGTGTTGCAGGCTTCAGCCTGTATTTTCATCTTGCTCTAGGAGAAGCCACTTATGCCAGCATCTTCCAGCATCTTGGAAGTCCAGCCCATATCCCTCACTGTAAATACCCATTCAAATCAGGTAAACACATAGGCATGGATGAACTTAACCATCTAGCATTGATGTTTTGCACATCTAAGGACTATTTACCCCAGCAGGGGTTGCCATTTAGGACCAGAGGCCCTCAATATGTCAAAGCATCAGAAATACAGAAAAAAGCATACACTGAGTGAACCTAGTTCTCCCTGCACATATGTAGCAGATGTGCAGCTTGTTCTTCATGTGGGTCCTGAACAGCTGGAGTGGGGAGTATCCCAAAAGATGTTGTATGTCTGTGAGTTATGTTCTTCTAGCTGGGCTGCCTTGTCTGGCCTCAGTGGGAGAGGATAAGCCTAGTCTTTCAGAGACTTGATGTGCCAGAGTGTTGGGGGGGTGATACCCAGGGGGGGCCCACCTGCTCAGAGAATAAGCAGAGGGGGAGGGGGAAGAACTGCAAGAGGGGATGACTGAGGAGGGCAGTGAGCAGGATGAAAAGAATAAGTGTAGTTAATGCTCCACACCTAATTTGTTAAGGTGTCACAGTGGGTCCTGATCTGTCTGCTTTCCCCTTCCTGTGAAGCCCCATCCTTTATCTTTTTCTTACACTTTTAACCCTAAGTGTACTTGTTCCTTGAGGGGAGCAATTTCTATTTTAGCTTTTAGAAATTCTTTTGAACTTTATTCACAATATGTATACAACTATGCATCCTTGAAGAAAGGCCTTTAATTTTTTTTATTTAAAAAAATCTTATTGGATTTAGTATTATGTATGTATATGTATTTTGCCTGTATGTGTCTGTGTAACACACACACACACACACACACACACACACACACACACACACACACATATATACAAATCTCTCTCTTTCTCTCCCTCTCTCTCTATATATATATCTATATCTCTCTCTCTATATATATATCTATATCTCTATATCTCTATATCACCTCTCTATCTGTCTATCTCTATCTCTATCTCTATCTCTATCTCTATCTCTATCTCTATCTCTATCTCTATCTCTATCTCTATCTCATCTCCATCTCCATCTCCATCTCCATCTCCATCTCCATCTCTATCATCTCTATCTCTATCTCTATCTCTATCTCTATCTCTATCTCTATCTCTATCTCTATCTCTATCTCTATCTCTATCTCTATCTCTATCTCTATCTCTATCTCTATATGCCTGAAGTAACAATGGGGCATTGAATCCCCTGGGAGTGGTTCTAAGTCATCATGTAGGCATTGGAATATACCTAAAGCAATGATTGCTTTTAAGCCTTGAGCCACCTCTCCATCCCAGCATTGCTTCTTTTTAAATCCATGTGTCTTTATTTCTATTTCGCCTGCTTGCCCATGTGGTTTTAGCAGGTAGTTAAAAGGTATGGGGAGGAAAGACTGTGGTTCCTGGTTCCTCATCTTTGTGAGAAAGCCTTGAGGTCCCCACTGTCAAAAGGAAACTAGCTGTAGGCATTCTACAAATGTTCCCTACAAGTTAAAACATTGATTTCCTTTTCAGAGACTTTTCACTATGAACAGGTGCTGAGCTCAGCAATTGTTTTTATATCGTTGGTGTGCTTGATTGATAACATTTTAGATGGATCATGTCAACAGACCTCTCCTGCTGTTGAGTGGTTGTCTTTTCACAACTAACTCTGCTTGGAATTCTCTGTCACCATCAACTCTCACTGTTCTTGTCTAGATACTTCTGACTCTTCTCACACCTGGGTACTCCTGTGCCCAGCACACTGGGTAGTCACATGCCTAGCACAGACTGTGACTCTTCACACCCCTGGACAGCCTCATACCTAGCACAGACTCACCAGTCCTTCCCATGCTGAGGACATTCCATTTATCAGCTATCAGCTATGAGCCCTTCTCCACTACCCAGTCCGATTTTTCTTGTCTCACAGCATCTATGTCTTCCCACAATGCTCTCTGTTCCCTGCTAATGCTCAGTCAAGCTTACTCTCAGCACCTTGTATGGGATGTGTAGTATAATACATGTTGAATAAATGGAAAAAAAAACTAATGACTATATACAATTTTGAATTTTACAGATAATGAAGAGAATGAGGATACTTTTCTAATTATTCATATATATATATATATATATATATATCATGGTCAAGGGTTTTTCTGGGTGGGTGGTAGGCTTGAAACTATGTGCATATTTCACTGAGAACAGTTTGGTACGGAGTGTCAAAACCTTTTAAATGCCAGGGAAACGGATTCCTGCAAGAGTTCTCCCACGTGTGATAGTTATTTTCTGTGTCTAAAGTTTGTCTAGGTTCCAAACTGCATCTGATGACAGAAAAGTCAGTAGCTTGGCCTTTTTAAATGAGATTCAGGATCTGGCTGAGGACATTTTTGAAACGATGGACAAGGCAAAGAACTTACAAAACCTCTGGCTGAAAAGATCAGAAACCCCAGGTAAGAGTCTGAAAAATGTTACCTTGTTTTCTTGGACACAGAGTGAGAGTTCTCCAGGGCTTAAGTGAAGTTGCACCCCCTGCTGGATGAAGCCTGCACTGCTTGCTGTTTTGGAGGGTGGGCTGAAATATTCTTCCTCTCTGAGGCATGTAAAGGTTATAAAGGAGGAGTGATCCAGCCCTCCCATAGGCTGAGGCCCACCCATCTAAATCACCTCCTCTAATACTATCTACATTTCCCATGTTGCCTGCCCAGGCTTTAGAACTGTCTTTACACACATTCCTGATCTGAAGATGTGACTTGGTCTCCCCCCCCCCTTTTTTTTGAGAGTATCTTAGTAAAAGGCAGGTGGTTGTCCACAACAGATAAGGGAGTTCTGTTTGTCTCTGTCATGGGGTCAAGGCTCCTGTCTGTAACCTCAGCTTTTGGGGACAGTGGAAGGATTTTGAATTCAAGGTCAGCCTGGGCCATGTGGTGATGATTAGTGTCAATAAGCAATAACATTTTTTTGGAGGGGGTGGAGTTCGAGTAGTTCTTTTCATATATGATTTTTAAAAAGTTATATTTATTTAATGTATGAATGCTCTGCTGTATATACATCTACCTGCCTGAAGAGGGCATCAGTTCCCCCTATAGATAGATGGTTGTGAGCCACCATGTGGTTGTTGGGAACTGAACTCAAGACTTCTGGAAGAGCAGCCAGTGCTTGTAACCACTGAGTCCTCTTACTGCCCAGAACTAATTCTCTTGAGAACGGTATATCTATTTTCAGCTTGTTATTGTGTGGGCTATTTCTCCTAGCCTGTTATTTAAAAGCCTGAAAAACAATAATTTCACTTGTCTTTCTCCTCTTTTCTGAAGATTTTGCTTGTTTGTTTTCTGAGAAAGGGTCTTGCTAAGTAGCTCTGGATGACCTGGAGTGTACTATGTAGATGAAGGAGGCTCTGAACTCAGCAATCCTCCTGTCTCTGCTTCCTGAGTGCTTGTATTGCAGGTGTGCCAACACACTCAGGTTGTTTTTTCTCTGTTTCCACTCTTTTCATTCTGTGGGCACATTCACAATGCCAGGTATGACTAGAGACTGGCAAAATTCTGAACTGTATCTACTACTTATTTTGTGGAACATTAGTATCGATGTGGCTTGGGATGTGGCAGCAACAGTTGCCTTTGTATTCATCCTTCTGTTTGTTGCCTCTGTATGTCTCTCTTCAGTAATGGACCAAAACAGGCACTCAGTGTTCTCTGAGGTCTGACCAGCTGATCTGTTAAATGTGTTCTATTGTAGGTTCGTCTTATGGCTCCAGTTTTCTAACAGTGAGTATCCCAGCAATATCTCTTTGTGGATGAGTGTTTATTTTAAAGAATTCCATTAGTCACTTCATCTTTTGGATAATGACTGTGCAGGGTGGGGTTCAACAGACATAAATTTACATCAGACATAGATTGAATGATGGGTTTTAATTTATTAAATCAGGGTTTGGAACTATGAGAAGGGAAAGATGGAGGGGATGCAGTGGGTGGTACACACACACACACACACACACACACACACACACACACACACACATGTTGCCTTGTGGCAGGGATTTAAGTCAACAAGAACTCAAAGTTGGTGAGATCTGTGCTTGGCATATGACTTTAGACCTGCTTGAAACACAGGGCTTTTAGTGAAGGCCATATAGCATCATTGAGGAGACTTGCTATCATCTGCATATAGTTGAGACTGTCACAGCTAGGGGTAGGTAGAGAAGCCACTGTTTGTTTCTGGTGATCAGGGGTGGAAATGCTTCTAAACATTCTTCAAAGACAGGCATCCCTGCAGCAGACTCAGCCATCCATCAGTAGAGTCAGGTTGTGAAGGCCTGAACAAAGGGCGAACTGCAATATGAAGGCCCTTTCCTTACACTGCTCCACCAGACATTCAAGGCCCAGGTTTTTTTTAGTAGCATTGTGCTTTTTCATTGAGTCTGAACTATTCTCAGCAGGCTATAAAGCAGCTCATGAAAATGTATACATAGTAAAACATTATAAGAGTCCAACAATAAGGGTCAAAATGCTCTGGGTGGGGCAAAAGTGCCTGTACATCCATTGAATGACACCCAATTGTTATCAGGCACTTACATCATCTGCCACACCAGGGCAAAGGTGCAGCTGACCTTTGCTACCTTGTGGATTTTTCTTTCTCCTACCCTTTATCCCCATAGTTTCATCCCCCAACACTAGACAGGAGAGAAAAAATGATAGAGGGAAGAGAGGAGTTAGGAAAGTCCCTGGATCTAATTTTTTTCCTTTTGTTTCTTTTTTGACCACAGCCACTAAAAAACTACATGCAACCTCCCTAAGTGACCAACAGCCATCCACCATACTTCTAGGGGCCCTAGCTTTAATGTACCCTCTGAAAAGTTCCCAGAATTCCAAACATCATAGAACCACAGAAACTATCTGCAACTGGTAAAATCATGCCTCTACTAGAGCATGAGGCAAATCATAGTCAGCTGCTGTGGTGTTTCAGGAAATATTAAAAAAAGAAACCATCAGGTTCCCTCACTTGAGCCAGCAACTCTCTGCCTCAACACTGGCAGTCAATGGCTGACCTGTTTTTATCTCCTGGAGACTCTGACTCAGTGCTCCAAAGTCTCTCCACCCAGCTTGCTAGGTTCCCACTGGCAGATGGCTACCAGGTCAGCCCCAATGCTTCAAATTCCCCACAGCCTTTGTGGTACACCTCAGGCAAACCCATGCCTTGCCACCATGCCCTTTTCTCTTTCATCTGAACCCAGATGAGCCAGCCCAGTGAAGGAAAACACAACACAAACTTAGATCAGAAACAATGGTAACTCAATTGCTGGATGCAACAACTAAAATCCTAATCTTGTAAGCCTTATTAAACCTAAATCCTCTGGTGGCAGATATTGAAACCAGGAGACACTCGTAGCTACATTTTGTCCTCACACTATCTCCATCCAAAAAGGAACTAACTCTCCTGCTTCCTCTCCTGTCCAACCTGGAAGTTAGTCCTACATGCCCAATGATTGGGCCCTTTATGCATAAGGGAATTGGGTCACAAGAACAGCACCAGGCCCATCCACAACACTGTGGTCAGTTGGAAGCAGCATCATACACATAGGATTAAAATGAAAATACTTTCTTATAATATTTTTTTAAAAGAAACCAAACTTCCAAAATTGTCATTACACAAAGGGGCTCATCAAGGTTCATGCAAGCTCAGTTTACAAATAACTGAAAAATGTTAGCTTAATCATGTGAAGTGTGATTTTAATGATCAAATTAGCATGTTAAGGGTTTATGAGCAGCACACCTAAATGTCAGATGGCTTGTGACAATGAAAGACAGATACAATCAATGCTGAAAAACAGCTTGATACCTTTGTGGCCTTTCTGACAATTTTTCTTATGCTAAAATTTTTCATGCATAAATAGATTATTTATAATGATGAATAACTTTTATATTCAAAACTAGGATAAGTAAATGTTGATACTCTAAACAATCAAAAATTAACATGGAAAAAGATTATAGAAATTGTGGAAAGTAGAAACCGCTATCATATCCATGCTCTGATTATTATGCAGACATTGAGGCCATGCATATGTTGAGCTGAAGTATGGCTGCAGCAAAGTAGTCCTGTTTGTTATGATGAAAGGATTCTAGGTCTATGCTTTTGCTATAGAATTTTGGTAATGATGTCATATCACCTGATATATTTCCTTATTTCCTTCCTTCCTTCCTTCCTTCCTTCCTTCCTTCCTTCCTTCCTTCCTTCCTTCCTTCCTTCCTTCCTGCCTTCCTCCCTCCCTCCCTCCCTCCCTCCCTCCCCTCCCCTCCCCTTCCCTTTCCTTCCCTTCCTTCTTTTCTTTGTTCCCTTCTAGACTGGGTCTTAGATAGCCCAGGTTGGACTCCAACTCTCCATGTCATGAAGGATGGCTTTGAACTCTTGATACTTTTTTCTCTCCAGATACCCAGTGCTGGGATTCCCAGCATATTTTACAATGTTTGGTTTTCTGCTTGATTTTCATTTCGAGCAGAATGTTCTTTGGGGTAATCTCATCAGAGGAGTGAGAAATGAATGATGTCTTTACATGAGCTTTTGTGCTGAGCCATAGGTTGTTGATGGTGAAAGTAGACTTTGGAAAGTAAGGAATCTACTTAGTTACTTATGCAGTACCTATGCATGCCAAAGGTGTAATGCAGATGTGCAGTTAAAAAAAGACAGTAGGTGGTAGTGGAATTCTTAATATATTTAGAAGGTATAACCAGTAGAATCTCTCAGTATACATGAGCAAGAGAAGTCAAAGTGATTCTAGGTGCTTTATCTCAGCAATTGGAAGTACATAATGTCCATTCACTGAGGTAAAAAATGGTTAGTGCAAGTTTCTCTTGGTGGTGTGGTGAGGAGGAGGAAGTGGGGAGGAGAAATCAGGAGATTGACTTGGGTATGCTAGGGATCTATCAAGGTAGTGTTGTCAAGGAGGATGTGGTGACACAAACTGGGTGCTGGACTAAACAGTCTGGGACAGGCATATGGACTTAGAAGGTGTTGGGGCAAAAGTGACACATGAGGGAAGGGTGGAGAGTGTAGATGGAGATGAGGCAGGGAATGCATCTGAGAAGGTGTGGGGAGGATGAGATGGAGATGAAGCTCTGGAAGCCCAGAAAACCTATTGTTAAGGAGATGAGGTGATCCACCATCTTAGCGCTGTGGAGGGACCAATCAGAGAAGCAGCCACTTGAAGAAGCAGCTCAAGGTGGTGGGTAATGTTGACAAAGGAGGCTCCCATGACAAGTGTCTTAAGAGTTTTACTGCTGTGAACAGACATCATGACCAAGGAAACTCTTATAAGGATTTAATTGGGGCTGGCTTACAGGTTCAGAGGTTCAGTCCATTATCATGAAGGTGAGAGCATGGCAGCATCTAGGCAGGCATGGTGCAAAAGTTGCTGAGAGTCCTACATCTTCACCTGAAGGCTGCTTAGCAGAATACTTGCTTTACAGGTAGCTAGGACTAGGATGTAAAAGCCTAGGTCCACAGTGACACACCTATTTCAACAAGGCCATACCTTCAAATAGTGCCACTCCCTGGGCCAAGCTTATTCAAATCATGACATCAAGGGAGGATCCAATAAAGGGGTGGAAGTGTGACTCCTGTCTCCTGGGATAGAATAGGAATAGGCTGGGAAGAGAGCTTATACAGTTCCAGGAGGATATACAGAGGACGGGAAGACTAGGAATAAAAGCTGTTTCTGAGGCCAACAGATGCCCCCCATTGGCTGTCTAATCTAGCTTCAACACCTCCCATTGATGGTCTAATCTAACCTCAGCTGCGGACAGCAGTTGCCTGAGAGCCCAGACTTCTGGTCGCAGCTCTCCATACCAAGCGCTTGCGGAGAGTATTTGCTTTCTGCATATGTTCCCTAGAAGAAGCCAGCTTAGCCTGAGAGGATCCATCAAGGGGGCTGACACTCAAAGCAGCCCTCCTGGGTACCACATAGGTGGTGCCATGACAGGCAATCCTGCTTCTCTTCCCTCTCTTTCATCTCATTCTCTGCATCCTTCCACTCTTTTGTTTTTTACTGCCTTTTCTTCTTCCCTAATTTTTTTCCTTTTTGATAATTTACAGTTATTTTAAATTGAAGATTTTCCTCATGTTTTTAGTAGTGATACTTGATTTTATATATACAAATTTCTGTATTTTCAAAACTTTAGAAGGAACCTAATAATAATTTTAAAATCTTGCCTATTGAACGTAGGAGGAATTAGCCATGAGTTTATTTTATTTATTTATTTATTTATTTATTTATTTATTTATTTATTTTTACATATTTGAAGCATCCTCTCTATTTCTGTCTCATTAAATAGGAAAACTTTTGGGTTTTTTTTTCCCCTATCAGATGGATCTCAATAAGACTGAGGATGTGATATCAAAATTGGAAAGCCTTCACCAGCAGCCTCATATTTGGGATTTTCTACATTCATTGCCTAGACTGTACATGTCCAGTGCTCACTTGGAAGATAGCATGGGTGCTGTGACACACTTTCTCCAGGCGGGTTTGAAGTAAGCAAAAACAACAACAAGCAATCATGTGTGTTATCTCCATAATTTTAGTAGAATGTGTCACTGAGTAATATTTTCATAAGAGACACCCTAATTATGTCCTTCTAAGGCACCTGGAGCCCTTATAGTCTGCCTTTCCCCCATCTGTGTGTACATATCTTACCTGTGGGCAATGGTGTTGTTTAGAGCATATCCAACCATTAGAAAGTTAACATTATCTGATTAACATTTTATTGACTTGTGTCATCTTCCAATGACCACTGATGAAATAGTAGATAAAATACTATACTTAATAATCTTATCATCAGTCTTGATGTGTCTTTCTAAGGTTTTCACTGCTTTCTAAGGTTTTCAAGTGACATAAATATAATAATTTTAGGCAATAATAACAAAGACATCATGCAAGCCTGGTAAGCTCATTGTCTTGCTGACATAACAAGTATAGTGGATCTGACCCCACTGTACTTTATGTCGTGGCCTTCCAACTTTTCAACTAGGGATTTTTATATTAAAGTATTAACTTCACATATACACAGCTCCTTGCAATGCTGACACAGCTGAGGGTTGTCAGGGGTGCCTGTCTCTTGGGTCTCACATTCTGGAACACAGCTCATCTGAGGATCAGACTGAATTTTTGCTGTGCCTTTTGAACTATAATGGATGTTACTGTTGGCAGAGCATGAAGCACATTCTAACATTTTGTAATCTTAAGTATTTGGACAGAGTTGTAATGAACCTCCCTCTGTCCTGCTGCTCTAAGCACTGGACTGATCAGCCATGGACAATGAGAATACTCAGAGTGTTTATAGAAAGGAACAATTTCAAACCAGAAGCTATGATGAGAGTGGCTGACAGTGTCCTCATCTGTGGGTTTCATTTCTGTTCTGTATTCTTTCTATAACAGCAAGAAAATCTACTCATAGTAGGCATTGCTTCCAAGTGATGTTGGGGATTGAGAGAGGGTTTTTAAAAGTCTTGGGATTCTCCTAAAGGCCCAGAGTTGTAGTGAGAGATTTACTTAGTGAGAAGCCACATGGAGATTACTTGCTTGGAACCATGATGTTGCTGGTGTTAGCCTCAGTCTGCTAAAATACACACAGTTCCACTTCAGCTGAAAATGATTCTGACCTGTAACAGAAATTATTTATAATAATATATTTACAATATATATAAATATAATAAAATATTTACAATAATATATATTGTCATCTTAAAAATAGAATGTATAACATAGTCCTATAACTCCCTCTATCCAAAGTCCCTTTTTCTGTAAAATAGTTTGACAAACACTGATTGTCCCATGAACTTTTTAGATCTTTGGATAGAACACATATCTCTTTTTAGGAGCATAGTATGTTGTCCAGGTATTAGACTGACTCAAAGCAGTCAAACTAACTGCTCATCCTCCTTTCATATTGTGTACTCTGTCTGGCCTTGTCAGATGCCAAAAGAGGCAGAAAGACCCAAGGCTGAGCAAAAATAATGTCTGTGGTAGAGCACCCTGAAGCAAGATGTGCGTAAAAGTCACTCCAGAATATTCCAAGAAAAGAACTCATTTCTGCTTACTCTCCTACCTATGGAGTTAGGGTCTCATTAAACCGAGCAGAATGCAGACACACTATTATCTGGCAACATCCTTGAGCAGGGCTGGTGTCTGACCGATGGGAATGACATAAGTCTGAAATTGATACCACTTGGTTGACTACTAATTTACTCACTCTGCTTGGTTTGCTTTTGTTCTAGTTCATTAGCATCTCT
Source organism: Mus caroli (assembly GCF_978045245.1). Taxonomy (NCBI): domain Eukaryota; kingdom Metazoa; phylum Chordata; class Mammalia; order Rodentia; family Muridae; genus Mus; species Mus caroli. The sequence goes on along the minus strand of NW_028227268.1, from coordinate 114,165,084 downwards.
GGGAGATTTGGATTGGCTACCCCTGCACCAGACCATCCCCCAGGTTTCTAGACATGTTCTGAACGTGACCATCTCCACCCTGAGGTTTCTGCAGCAGCACAGAGCTGTTGTCAATGGTGAGAGACTCTGAGAGCTGGGGCTGTATTGGGGATATTCCACTCTTGCAATATGTTAGCAAGCACAGAGACATAGAGCTCTTTAAAGAATTGATTAATTAAAATATCAACCCAATATTCACTGTTTCTGTTAGTAAGACAGACATATGATTAAAATTTGCATATCAAAACTGACTTTCTACAGTTGTTGAATTCTGCAGTTATTGCAAATAAGAATTACACTTATATTTTAAACAACTGATTTTTTAAAAAAATCCTTAAGTTTTAAGCTGACTTTTAAGTTCAGACAAACCATTTGTTCTTTAATTTTTTTAACCTTTCCCTTTTTAAGCTCTTATTGGGAAGACATTCCAGTCCCCTGTAAGTGGATTGGAGGCAGTGGGAGACAGTGAGGTCATTCAAAGAAAGCACACTATTGTGTATGTAACAAGTAGCCCTCCTTAGGGAAGGAAAGGGGATCCCTTATTTTCTTGACTCGAACATTATTAAGTTGTCATTGGATTTGATTCCTGTTGGCTCTTTCTTTGATTAATTTTCTATGGGAAGTGTAGTGGGAGAACAGTGTGGTTAGAATTTATCTTTTATCATCTGTTGCCTATGTGTAACCATCCAACCATCCACCTATCCACTTGATTGTTTATCTGCCCATCACCTCTCTACTCATTTATATATCAGTTAAGTATTTCCAACCCACTCATCCCATCATTGCTACTCCACCAATACCACCAATCTACTTATTTCATTTATGACCTGAAAAGGAAATGGTTCTCTCCCCACCCTCCCCCATCTCTCTCCACCTTACACATCACTCAAGTACTCTATCATTTTTCTATAACCCAATACTTAAAACCATATTTTATTTTTCATTCTATGCATATGTGTGTGGGCTTGCACACATGAGTGTAGTACCCACAGAGGTAAGAAGAGGGCATCCGGTTCCCTGGAACTGGAGTTGGAGGCAGTTGTGATCCACTGGTTATAGGCACTGGGAGTTTAAATAACTGAGGACTTAGTCCCCAACAAGATTCACTTCTAACCACTGAACTTTAGCATCCACCCTCCATGTAATCTGTTTTTACACAAATTCATTGAGATTTATATATTAGACAAGTATTTGTTTGAGTGGCTAGGCTTATCTGGCTGCATGATATTTTATTTGTGAATTGATTACAGTAAAGTGACTTTACATTAAAAATTTGTTTCATTTAGAGGTAGTATCTCACTAAGTTTCCCAGGCTGGTCTTGAACATGTAATCTTCTGGACTCAGTTTCCCAAGTAACTGGGATCATAGTTATCAGTGAGGAGTGGTTCTTGCATTCAGAGATGTTATGCTTTAAAGGAGCTAAAGATGTTAACACTTAACACAGAAAAGAGAGAGAGAGAGAGAGAGAGAGAGAGAGAGAGAGAGAGAGAGAGAGAGAGAGAGAGAGAGAGAGAGAACAGAGAGAGGACCTGGCATCTTTTTCTTCTGGAACAGCTTCAGAGAAGAGTTTCAAAGAATATTAGAATTTGTTAGCATGACCAAGGAGCATTTTCTGAAAAAGGGAACAGTGTTTGATATGTAGGGACTTGCCAGGAGTGAGCAGTGCTCAATGGTCAGTGTGTCTGAGGTATGACAGGCAGTGTCAGAGATGGGCTCAGAAAGGGAGTCAGGTACAGCATCAATGGCCAATGGAGCAGTAGCTTCAGGAGTACTCTGGAGGCACAGGTGAGTAAGGGTTGGAGAGACACTTCCCATTGGACTTTTACTTTTGGTGGCTCAGTTTCCCAAGCTATTCAAAGCATTGGTTTCACAGAGATTCCTGTAGACCCAGATACATTTCTCCTGCTGTACGTGCAACCTAACACAACATTGTTCCTTCAACATGCCTTCCTTTACCTCAAGTTTCATCTGCTGCTTGGGACTCAGGATGATAAATCTTATGGAGAGGGTGGGTTTCTTTGAGTTTTTATTTTCGTATGAAGGGAGCTAGGCTATTAAGGATCAGCTCAATTTTTATATCAATTTAGTTCTACCGGATGCTATTTCTTAAGTCCAGATTGAAAGACTGAAGGTGGAGTAGGAGATATATTAAAACACCACACTGAAAGATTTTATGTGACCTCAATTTTAGCAAGCTATTTGGAAGCAGAAATTTGTGCAAATCATCCACATTATAACATTCAATTTAGCTTACAATTGAAGATAAAATTACTTTAAAGAATGTAATTAAAACAATTTTATATCCATTTGAGTCAGAGTTAAGAAATATGATTATAGAATAGACCTCTAGAGACCACTAAAAATTGTCTTCATTTCTCTTGTCTCCAAGAAAAACGCTTTGCCTGGTGACCAGATTACCGTGCATGGAGGAAAGGGATGGAGGCCCAGTCACATGATTCACTGACATTATTAATTCACAAGATCTGAACATGGCACTCTTTAGCTACAAATTTCAAAATCATATTGCCCTTCAGTTTTCAAGAGTATTAGCTTTCTTTTCTAAAGCCTTTTAGTAGGCTGTTGACACTATTTTTTCTGCTCTTTTCTGGAACTCTGTGTTTAATTCTAATGAGGTATGGTATCAGTAGGTATGGGTATTTACAACTCAGGTTTGGGAATAACATATTTTGGGCATAAGAACAATTTTATTCTAGGAATGCGATTTTAAATAATGAGATGAAATCTTACTCTTTTTTGTTCCATGTTACTGTGAACAAGAATCTCTCTTTTGTCCCATGTATCCACACCATATATACTGGCTACATATTAATTGGCTAGCAGCCAGTAGTACTTTTGTTTATCAGATCAGCTGTCCTGGCACAAAAATGCTTTTGTTTAAGTAACCTTTTTAAATGGTAGCCTCAAAGTACAAAGAGGAATTTATATTTTGGAAATTTTATTGAGGCACATTATTTTTTCATTATTCATCACTTAAATGTCTTACTATGCCTACTTTGTAAATTAAAGTTTTCTATGGGTATGTATAGGTAGAAAAAAATTACTATATCCAGAGTTTGGATATATATGTTTTCAGGCATCTGATAGGGACGTTGCAAAGTGTTCTCTGAGCATGAGGGGTGATGATTGTACCAGCTTTTAGTCTTCTTTAAACCTACTTATTTATTTTATACATATTTGTGCATACACACATTTGTGTGTAAGATTGAGTGAGTCTATATGTATCCTGTGTATTTAGATGCCTATAGAGCCAAGAAGTCATGAGAACCCATAAAATTGGAGTTACAAGTGAGCCAACATGTGGGTGCTAGGAACTAAGCCTGGATTCCCTGCAAAACAGTAAACACCCTTAACTTTTGAACCACCTCTCCAGCTAATGTTTTTATTTATCCCAAATGGTATTCAATGGTGATTAGGTTTAATTTTTTATTCACTTAGAAGAAAAATATTATTTTGTTTATTATTACAGGTATATCTGAATATTAAAATAACTAATACATCTGTGTTCACAGAGACCAAATACCATCTGTCCCTGAAGAATATGGTGTGGGATCCCCAGAAAGTCCAGTCTGATCTCAAATCCCAATTTGGTTTCAATGACCTTCAAATGCAACACATCCTGAATTACTCAGCGAAGCTGGAGGAGGTATGTACACTTGTCTTCTTCTTATGGCATTGGCCATCCTTCAAGTGACTCTAGAATGTTCTCACCCCCCCACCCCCATGAATCTGCCTCTCACATCCAACTGCAACCCAAACTTTTAGATAACATGTGAATTTATACAGCCTTGTCACCACACCCCAAACAACAATATATAGTAATTATTTATAGAGTACACATCAGGTTAGCTATTTTAAGTCATCTGGAAATGAGTTAAACTATATAGGCATAAGTTTGTAGCTTTAAACAAACACCACACCATTTTGAATGAGAGAATTTGATGTCTGTGGGCTTTGAAACCTTTGAAGAATCCAGAAATCAATGCTCCACAGAAGTAGAGTGAGAACTGTATATCACTGGGGCAAGCTGGGTAGTGACAGTGGGAGATGGTAGCTAGAAAGGTGAAATCTGCTTCTGACCTTCAAACTCCTTAGACAAAATAGCCCTTAGAAATGTCCCTTTCTTTCCTTATCATTTTATCTCAACACTTAGGTGGTACAAAAGTGATAGGAACTTGATTACTCTGGGAACCCTCAGCATGAGAATCCAGGCCAGGCCAGGCCAGGCCAGGTGGAGATGTGATTTTTTACCAACTAGAACAGCAAGTATAGCTTTAGGCAGGAAAATTAGACTCAGTGGGAGCAGATATGTGGAGGATTCTCCAGGCAAAGAGAAAATGGATATGAGAGGAGATGGGCTAGCCGAAATTAAGCCTCAGTTACTAAACTAGAAGAAATAAAGATGTTGTCTTAGCCCATCCTTAGTACATGGTTCACATAGATACTGCTGAGGCTCTGTGGGTGTCTTTTGTTTGCTGAGCCACTTTCTGAAGCTTCAGACAATTTGTGTAGCTGCCTGCGGCCACATCAACTGGATTCCTGAGTGGGAGGCAGGAGCTGTATGGGAGAGATTGACGAGAGGAATAATGGAGGCCAAGTCATGTTTCTGTTCAAGGCCCCCAAGTTTACTAAGTAGAGTCTGTGCTTATAAAGAGGGGAGGCCCATCCCCCGCCAATCCATTCTTGGTGGCTGTCACCAGCCTGTAGATGATCTGCCAGATGCCAGGGGCCTCTCAGCAGGTAGCAGTGTCTTGGAGAAGAGCAGCAGTAGGTGACAGAACAATAGAGCCATCTAAGTCGGAAGGTTCTACCCCAGGTGGTCTCATACTCAGTGGCAGCGAGGTAAAGCCAGCCTATTCAAGGCTGGGGGAGGCTACAAATTTGGAGGCCCTTCTACTTTGCAGTAGGTACAGGAACACACACTTGCATCCTTGGTTTGTGAACCTCCTTCTCTCAGATCCCACCTATGTCTTTAGGTCTTTTCTTGTAGAAAAGACATACCTCCTTTTGGAGTCTTGGAGTAAACTGGGGGTAGGATTTAGTTTATTTTCCTATGATTTTTCATGTCCCTGTGAGTAACAACTTTCCCCTGATATATTAGCCATGCTTTGAACATAGTCTTCTAATCCCAAGCTTTTTTTTTGGAAAAGTCAGTTCATAAATATTTTAAATATTATTTGGAGAAGAATTCTTTGTGAGGTAATTATGACTAGATAAAGTCATGGAGTGGTTAACTCATGATGACATTGGTGGCTTTATTAGTGAAGGAAGAGACATAAGTGCTATACTTACCCTGACTGACCATGAAATGTTTGATGACATGTTCCGATGAAGAATAAGGCCCTCATCAGATGTCAAGAAGAAGCCAGGTCCACATTCTTAGACTTGCTAGCCTGTCGCAGGTCCTCTGAGCCGGACACGAATAACACAGACACCAAGTTGGGTTCACGCAGCAACTTTACTTTGGGCTTTTTCTTTTACAGCTCCCTTCCCCAGCAGCTTCTTCTTAGGGCAAGGGCTAAACTACTCCTATTCTACTTCTACTCACAGCAAGGGCTAAAATTCTCCACTACTCTACTTTCTACTTCTACCTAGGGCAAGGGCTAAAACTCCTCACTACTCTACTTCCGGCTTCTACCTAGTGCAAGGGCTAGACTCCTCACTACTCTACTTCTGGCTTCTACCTAGGGCCAGGGCTAAAAAACAACTCCTTGCCACTCGAGAATCCTCTCTCTCTAGCTCCACCCCACCTCATCCAATCAGAATTCACACATGCTCCAGGCATAAGCTTAGGTCGTTCACAGATTGGCTGACAGATCTGGATCACGAGGAACTGTCCAGCCGAGGAACTGTCCAGCCTAGCAGGCAGCCCATGCATGCAGCCTCACTCTCTGTGCTCAGGCAAGGCAGTAAACAAGTGGTTTTCACGGGGCCTGTGGCCGCACCTGCTTCCCACATCTCCCCCTTTTTGTTTTATTAGCAGCTCTGGGATCATCATCTGTCTTAGGTTGCCCCCATCCATGCCACATCCTTACCCATCATGGGAGTGACGAACTCACTTTCACCATCCTGTCTTAGGTTGGTATGCGCACGTGAGGGTCTTACCCATCATTGATTACTGATTCAGCATATTGAGCCAACGTTGGGGGGATGTTCCTGCTTCCAAGGCTGCCATAGCCTACACTAAAGCTCATTTATCAGCCCTGTGCCGCCTTCGCATACGTGCCATCCACCAAAGCATTCCTCCACACACAACAGTCAGGAGGAGCTCTCAAAAGGCTATCCCTCCCCAATTTTTTAAGAGTCCCACAGTTCCCTGGATGATCTCCAGGCATTGCTTTGCAGTTGCAATCTCTACATGGGTGTTGTTCACTGCAACAATCGATGTTCGCAATTCCTTCATCTTTGTGTCAAGATCATGACTCCAATTTCCTAGCAGCACCGCACCAATTGCACACAACAGGTTTGCAGCTCTGGAAAAATTCTGATACTGAACATAGATTACACACATTCCTGACATATGAGTCAAGCTCTGGCTAAGGGTGTTAATTGGTGAGGAGATTGTAAATCAGAATCTCCTTTTAAAATATCGAATAACGGGCATAACTCTACATTGGGAAGATTACAATAGGGCTGAATCCAAATGATATCTCCTAACAATTTCTGAAAATCATTCAAGGTATTCATTTTATCCATCCTTAGTTCCAGCTTTAGTGGATCGACAACAGCATCTCTCAATTTAGTACCTAAATAGTGTTTTATGTCTGTCTTTTGAACCTTTTCTGGGGCTCTCACCAAATTCCACTTCTCCAAGAGGTATTTAGTTAGGGTCCCAAATACCTATTCCACTTCCACATTAGAGGATCCACAAATAGACCCTTCAGAGCTAGATTCCTTCTTCTCTTTCTTATCTTTGGTTTGTTGTCTAAGCTGTTTAGGCTTTTGGCGGCTAGCCTGAGAAGCAATCTCCTTATTGTACTTTCCACTGGCATCCCTCAAGCACGCCCCGACCAAGATCCAGATGACTAACATTTTTTCTGTCATTTTAGTCGCAGTTGAATCCATGTTGCTGAAATTCCCTTCATCTCTATTCCTGAGAACCTTAGTGCTCCGTTCTTTTTTCTTGGGAACCTTACCTTCGCCTCTATACCTGAGAACCTTAATAGCCCCTAATCCAGGAACCTAATTGTCTCTAACCGAGAACTTGAATCATCCCACTAACCGGGAACCTAATAGTCTCTAACTGAGAACTTTAATGCTTCGTCCCTTTTTTCCCCAGGAACCTTACAGGCCTGTGCTTTCTTTAAATACCATTGCTTAACAAAAATTTCCTTACTGCTGTTTGCCAAAATTTCTTACCGCTGTTTACTAAGGTTTCCTTACGTCTGTTTACCAAAATTTCCCTACCGATGTTTAACAAAATTTCCTACCGCTGTTTACCAAAAATTTCCTACCACTGTTTACCAAAAATTTTTCTACCACTGTTTATCAAAAATTTTCCTACCGCTGTTTACTAACAATTTTCCTACCACTTTTTACTAAAATTTTTTCTACTTAGCTTTGTTGACCAATGTGATGAGTTCCCCATTCCCCATACGGGCCACTATTTGTCGCAGGTCCTCCGAGCCGGTGGCTACACGAATGACACAGACTCCAAGTCGGGTTCATGCAGCAACCTTACTTTGGGCTTTTTCTTTTACAGCTCCCTTCCCCAGCAGCTTCTTCTTAGGGCAAAGGCTAAACTACTCCTATTCTACTTCTACTCACAGCAAGGGCTAAAACTCTCCACTACTCTACTACTAGTTTCTACCTAGGGCAAGGACTAAAACTCCTCACTACTCTATTTCTGGCTTCTACCTAGGGCAAGGGCTAAACAACTCCTCACTACTCTACTTCTGGCTTCTACCTAGGGCCAGGGCTGTAAAACAACTCCTCGCCACTTAAGACTCCTCTCTCTCTAGCTCCACCCCATCTCATCCAATCAGAATTCACACACGCTCCAGGCACAAGCTTAGGTCGTTCACAGATTGGCTGACAGATCTGGATCATGAGGAACTGTCCAGCCTGGCAGGCAGCCCATGCATGCAGCCTCACTGTGCATGCTCAGGCAAGGCAGTAAGCAAGTGGGTTTCACGGGGCCTGTGACTGCACCCGCTTCCCACACTAGTCTCTATACTCTTGAGCTCTGTGAACCCAAGAAGCTCACTGGGTTTAGGCAGTTTGTCTATCACCTGACACACAGGATGATCTGACCATTTTATGAAATATCTCTATCTTACCTGTTCCATAGCTGCTGTAGTTGAGACACAAAGCCCAAGTAGTCTGTCTTTTAATCCATCCTCTCAGTTTTTATGGCACAATTTTGTCATTGTGTTACAATAATAGTCAAGTAAAATGATAGAACTTTTACATTGGAAAGACAATCATTTTGAGTTTAAGATTAAGTGGAAAATAGGAAAGATCCCAATGAAATTATAGATGTGGATATTGTAAGACCCCAATTCAATATGACTCCCAGACCCCTAGAAACAAAGCCAGCATGAAGCTCTTTGTTCTCTTACCTGGCAGCCTGAGAAGTAGATAACCACTGGATGACCCACCCAGGCACCTGACTTATTGTGTAAAGGACTGACCAGGAATGTTTGCCTAAGATAGCCTGTAACCCCTCCACCAGAGATGAGCTATAACTCATCACCCCTATTCTTATGATGTTTACTCAGCTTCCCCATCCCTTGTGGAATGTTTGCCTAAGATGGCCTATAACCCTTCCGTCAAAGATGAGCTGAAACTCATCACCCCCATTCTTATGGTATTTACTCAGCTTCCCCTTTCTTTGTGGTTTCTTCCCTTAATACCCCCTCTCCCAGCTACTCAAAGTGCCACGGTCCTCTATCCCTATGGGGTGCACAGGGTGCATGACTGTGGGCTGGAGAGCTCTTGAAATAAAAAAAAAATCCTCTTGCTGTTTGCATCAAGACTATTTCTCGTGAGTGATTTGGGGGGTCGCCTCTCCTGAGTCAGACTGTGGGGGAGTCCTCACATTGTGGGTCTTTCAGATATAAGGTCTTTAGATATAGAATATTATAGGTATTTTATACCATGTGATTACAGTGCCTATTTCTGCTCTAGCATGAGAACAACTCAAAGCCACACCTAGACATTGCTGTTAGAAGTCCAACATGAGCCTTCTTGGTCCAAAATCAATGTATCTTCAGCACTGCCTTTCTTCTGAAGGACATAGATATTGTTGTAGAGAAAATATCTTTCTTCCTTTAGTCTTCTAGTTCAGTAGCTATTCTTACAAATTAAAGTAAAAGGAATAAAAAAGGCTAGAGAAAACTCAACTTTAACTATGTAGGTATATGCATGGCAGTTGACAAAGACACTGGCCAAGGAGGCAACCTGGTGACTGAGGCTTATACAGCACAATAGTCTAAAAACAGAATAGGGTATGGACCTCCACTAAGTGAGGGAAGCAATGGCAGGACAGGGCAGCCTCTAGGTGAGCAGAGCGGGCAGGACAGATTTTCTCTTCCTAGTATGACATCATTTGTGTAAACAGAAGCTTCCTCTATTAAAAAGGAAAATGTCTTCTGGAGTTTTAGATAAGGGAAATGGTTGGAAGCTTTTCCTGCACCTGCTGACTTTCAGTGTCCATTAGCTCAAAATAACTCCTATGCTAAAGGGTTATGTTTTGGAGTGGTGCAATCTGGGATTTTTCATGCCCTGCCCCTTTTATTGCATTTTTCATTGTCCACAGGCTGTCCCTGGTCCCTGCTTATAGTTTCTCCTCTATCTGTAAAGTCAACAGTTTACCAGGATTTATCTTATGCAACTTCTCTGATAGTCTTTTGTATACTGGTATTGGTAACGAGGGCTTTTGTGATTACATTGAACCTACTTGATAATTGGGATAATCTATTATTTTGTCAATTGATTGACACTTTAATTCCATCTGCAAACTCAAGTTTTACTGGTTATTCAACCTAACATGTTCATAAGCCCTGGGGTCTAGGATATGAAAACCTCAGGGTCAGTGGTTTTGCTTCCCACTTTTGTAAAACCCATGAATGACTGTTTTCTATTTGTGTGTTCAGATCCCCTCTATGTCTAGTCTGACTTATGTCCCTATATTTCCTTGCCTGTTGGAAGGGGGTCACCATACACTGCCCTGGGCTAAAGTGGGATGTATATTTGCCTTTTATCCTTATATTGATCTTTTTCTGTCTCCACAAAGTGATTCATTGAGTACCTTGTCTATGGGTTCTCTGTGATTTCCCTTACTTCAGCCTCAGAGCTCCTATGACTTCTTCAGACTCCATGACAGGGCCTGTCAATGGGAACTTGCTGTCGGCACATGCTACCCTGCATACTACACAGACTCACCATCTAGGCATCCACAAGGTCATATCTTTCTAATGTGATACATAACCTTGGTATTACTTTCAGTTGGGGGAAAAAAACCTCAAAACAAAACCCCGAGGGGCTGTGTGACTTTGATAGTCATAAGTGAATAATTTTCAGCTGAGTCCTAAGGAAAAGTGTGTGATGAACAAAGAAACTTCATTGTTCCTTGATTATGGCTATTGTCTTAGTCCAGTCTGGTGTTGAAATTACAGAGCTTGGAAGCTATGCCCCAGAAACTCTTTTCTCATAACTCTGGAGGCTGAAAATCTGAGGACAGCGTACCAAGGGACTGTCTGTCTGGTTAACCTCCACCATCTAGTTCTAAGACAGTGTCTTCTCACTGTGCCCTTACACAGTCCAAAGGATGAATGACAAGCTCATCAAACACCCCCTTCATATAAGAAGCATTAGTTCTATCATGACAGCTACTTCCACATGATCTCGTTGTCGCCTGTGCTAATCATCTCTCCATTACTGTGGCAACTGCCTGAGATTTTGATGATCTTAATGGAAGAAAGGTTCCTTTGGCTCAGTTTCAGAAGTATCATAGGTTCCTTGGCACCATTGTTCTTGGGGTAGTAAGTGGGATAATACATCATTGTGGGAAGCAGCTGGTGAAGGAAGCTATTTACTTCATGGTAGCCTAGAAGCAAAGACAGAAGAAGGGAAGAGGGTCCCATTATCATGTAAAATAGCATACCCCTGATGATCTGATTTTTTTCCCTTCTAAGCCTTATCTCCTAAGGTCACCTTCTAATATCATCCCATGTCCCTCTGGAAACTACCACATCTAAACTATAGCGTATCCCAGAGGCCCTACTCCTTCACATTGTGACCTTGTGGGTCATAGCTTCCATGTAGGCATTTTAAAGCCATGAAAACAATTCTGATGGCACTACAGTTATTGTAAGAATCCAGAGTGTAGCTCATTTTGCCACACACAATGGTAGAGTAGTTTCAAAGAGTTAATACACAAAAGAGAATTGGTTCAAAATGGTAAAGCAATGTCTAACCAGGATGCAATGTTAATCATTCTTATTTTGCCTGCTTTTGATAACTACAAAAGACAGCAAAGTACCACTGTTAGTTCAGAGTATCAACTACTGGCTTAGTCTGTGATGGCTTTGGTGGGGGCAATGTTCGACTCAACCAAATATCTTTTTCCTGGAGAACTAGCAGCTCCTGTTGCTGTCCTGATTCTAAAATAACAGGACCTATTTTGTCCTTGACTCTAGAAGCCTCCCCTCAGGAAAAATAACAGACATTTTGATGATACTTTCCAGTGTTTAATCATGTGAACACATGAGCCTTGACTCCAGCAAGACTGGGAAATTATTTTGAAAGAAAAACATTCAAAGAAAAACAGCTTCACTTCTAAGTAATTTTTATGTTGTTTCCAGATTCCTACACACAGCTTCCTAGAGAGGATGGTATGTTCCATCTTGTCCAACACTTCTGAGGATGAAGCCGAGAGCAAGGGCTACCAGGCAGACTGTCATCCCAAGTGGTCAGCAGTCAAGAACTACATCATCCATGCAGTCAGTTGGCTGAAGCTATATGGACAGGTGCTGTTATATGTCCGGATGCTCTGAGTGCAGATCTTTGCTCCTCATGTCACTCATTATATGATTCTATGACTTTTCCTGGGAAAGATTATAGGTCTTCCATATCTGGTCTTTGTGACCTCCTCTCACATACATCAAACAGCCTTAACTCATCAAACTCTCAGCCAAAGATACCAAAACATTTGCCGTAAGCACACCTGTTAGCTAAGAAGTTCCTAAATTCAAATTTTGTATGTTATGTTCCTGTTGCTGGCATGTAAGATCTCTTGGGTCACTTTGGCTGATAGCTATGCAAATTACTTTTGGCTCATGCTTTTTTTCCCTTGAAATATTGTGCAAAAATAATGACTGATATCAAGGCACACCAACTGTCTTCATAGACGTAAGGGCAAAGGGTGTGCATGTGTGTTTCAGAGGAGCGAGGCTGGTGTGTAGAGGAGTTCCTTGCTTAGTAGAAACTTGATAGCTCCAAAACCCACAGTACCCCTTGTTAGCTCATAGCTCCATTCCTTTTTTTTTTTTTTTTCTTTTTCTTTTTTTTCGAGACAGGGTTTCTCTGTGTAACCCTGGCTATCCTGGAACTCACTTTCTAGACCAGGCTGGCCGTGAACTCAGAAATCCGCCTGCCTCTGCGTCCCGAGTGCTGGGATTAAAGGCGTGCACCATCACGCCCAGCTCTGTAGCTCCATTCCTTGAGATACATGGGCACTAACAGGATACTCTCCTACCACAGTACCACCCATTCTTTGTCAAATGTCATATCTACTTGCATCGTTTTTGCTCTGGAGAACTCACCGCAATAAAACCTTCATCCCTTCCAAACATGCATGACTGATAAAGGTCAGAACCTCAAGTATTGGATAACATAAATGATCAGAAAATTATACAAGGCTGTTCACTTGGCAGTGTGTACCGTATTCATCACTGCGGTGATGAAGAGAGTGCTGAGGAAACCAGAATCTAAAGTGTTAATGTGGGTTGCTAGTCAAGCCCCCATCAGTCGACCTGCATTTGCATCATGCATATCATCACCATCTGATCTGGGCACAAGACACTTGAACAGCACGGATGATGACCTTAGCACCTGCTGCCTTATGTGTGTCATTCCCAGGCCTGTCACAAAGTGGTACTGAGCAACTGCTCATTAATGACGGGATATATGTTAAAGCTCAGCATTCCAGCAAACTCTCTGTAATGTGATTGTTCAACTTTCAAGTTAGATCTTTTGAAGCAAAATGCATAGTTTTAACTTCTTTTCTCATTTCTTCTGAAGGAATAGTAAAAAGAATAGAGAAATAATATATAAGCAGTGTGTCCCTTGTAGACATTTATAATCTTTAATTTTTGAGTAGACATGAAATCATAGTACAATTGTAATAGACATTTTAATTGACCAGAAATCAAAACAGTTATCATTTAAAATGTTTTTTTTTACTATTTCTTAAGTACAGTGTTTCTAATGTGATTGATAATCTACCTTTGTTTCTAAATTTGCAGTTGTTTGACCAGTGGCAGCAGGGTAATCTGCTGCAGAACCTGCTTACAGGTGCCAGTCACAGTCTGGCAGCCCTTAGGGAGCAGTTTAAGCAGCAGAGCCACTCGTGGAAGGTGGTGGAAGCCCTGCACACTGCCCTGCTCATCTTGAATGACAGCTTGGCAGCAGATGTCCCCAGAGACTACCATCTGTTTCCACAGATGTAAGGCATATGTATATCTTTTGCCATTGAGTAGGTTTGATCACACTGACATGCTAGGAATGTGCAATGATGCTGGTAGAAACCATTTCTGTAGAAGTACAGCTAAACATGGATGCCAAGTTAGTACATGGGAAACTCAAGACGTTTTTTTTTTTTATTGTGGGCATTGCCAGGATAGATCTATGCAGTTTCTGGACATGGATGTGGATATATAAATCTGTCTAATGGGCTGTCTGGATGTGGTGGCACACATATCTTATTCCTGTGCTCAGGAGGCTGAGATCTCTTGAGTTTAGGAGTTCATCCCAGTCTCAGTGACAGTAGTCCGTATCTCAAAAAATGACCAACCAACCCAAACCAAATGAACAAACAAACAGAAGTAAGTAACCATACAGTAGCATGATCACATTGGAGAAGGCATCAGCTTCCTGAATTTCAGATTGATGCCTTTGTCTTAAAATGAAAATGCACCCCCAACATACACATCAGAGGTACTTTCCCATGAAGTGCATCCTGTATTTATTCATACTTGAAGACTATATGTTGAGAAGTATATTTGTTAGGTAGGTATTCTGATCAGTGCTGGGCAAGTGAAGTAGTTTTGTAAGAATAGCCTGTTTCTGGATAATCACGGGGAAGGGTGTATTGTACAACAAGTGAGCAGAAGTTAGCACTGTTCTAAAGATTAGTTTGCATGGGGGCGGGGGCGAGGCCTGGCTGGTAGTTGAACAGCAGATGTACTTGTGTCTGAGATCTGCTTAGCAATAGTTTCACAACTCTGTTTTCAATTCCAGGGCCAATGAGTTCCACTTTGACTGTGTGTGTGCATGTGTGCACACATGTGTGTATGTGTAAGTGCATGGACATGTGTGTGTGTGTTTATGTACATATGTGTTAATGTATATGTGGGTTGTTTGCATATGTGTGTGATATATGTGTTTGTTTATATGTATGATATGTGTGAATATATGTGTATGGTGTGTCAATATGTGCATTTGTACATTGCATATGCATGTGTGTGTGCTTTGTGTTTAGTGCATATATTTCTATGTGTGTTAGATGCACATGGGTGTGTGTGCGTGTGTATGTGTGTGTAGTAGTTTGTGCTAATGTGAGTCCTATTAGTCTCTGAAATTAATGCTTTCTTCAGAACACCAAAGAGATGCCCTAGGCCATGGAGTATTGTGACTGTGAGTAACAGTGTCATAAATGCTGTAGAAAGATGGATATGGGACACAGCAAGATGCCTTGAGACAGGAGAGGAACATAGAACAGGGCTATCAATAACTTCAGGTACAGGACACTGTATTTGTGATCTTGAAGACTATTCTGCTGGTTTGCTTGGGCAACATAAGGGACAGATTGTTATCTAATACATTAATAAACACACCACAATAAGTGACCTCAATTATCCTATAGACACTAAAGGCCTCCTGACACTTCGGCCCAGGGTCTTGACTGTTCTCTAACACACAAGAAGAATGAAATCCAGGGATTACCCTTTTGTTTCTTAGCTCATTCAGATATTAGGGAAGCTGAAGATTTCTGTGTATGCTGTCCACCAAACCAAGGCTTACCATTCTGTGCACGATTAGGTCCAGGAAGAGGAGGGCCTGATACTGCCTTAGCTGTCTACCTGCTGAGTGCACAGGGCTATTTCCCCAGGAATCTCCTTTTTCATTCAGATACCACTAGTGCCAGATCTAATACAAAACTGCCTCCTATCCTGTCTGGGCAACAAACAGATTTCATCACTTGTACAACTCTGACCCTTTTGTCAGCCTCTCTGGACCTCAGCCATCCTACCTGGTATTGACCACCAGATAATCTCTAAGGCTTTTTCTAGTTACTAAATCATTGGTCTTCTGGAGATGTGACTCTGACCAGTGACCTCAGCTCTTCACTTTACAAAAAGGGTTAGTCTATCAACATTGCTACACAACTTTGACTGACAGAGAGTCCCCCTGTTTCCACTATACAGACAGTGCCCGCACTCAGTAGAGGATAGTCTCACTTCTGCTAACATCTGCTTTTGCCTCCTTCTAGACTTTCCTATGTCTTCTCTTCACAGATTCTCTGTGTTTTCTTACGTGGATGTCAAATGTCCCCTTATACAACTTCACGACTTTGCAATCCTTCTCATTAATTCTGTTATTTCTGGAGTTGTTTCTTCCTCTGTGTCCTTCTTCCCTTTCTCCTCTCTCCTCTTTTCTCCTCATGCCATTCTCCTTTTCCTCTTACCCTCTTCCTTCTCTGCAGTGTCTTCTTCTTTCTCTCCTCCTTTTCTTCTTCTTCTCCTCTCCTCTTCCTCCTCACCTTCCTTCCTGTTCTTTTCCTCTTCTCTCTTCTTCCCTTTCTCCTTCCTCTCCCTTCCCCTCCTCACGGAGTCCCATCTCCTCAGGGCTGTGTGAGGTTGGAACTCTGATCACTTTCTCTATGATAATGCTCTTTCTTACCTGCCATATTTGTGACTGGCCACTCTGGTCTGAACCCTGTAGCATTCTTGAGTGTTTCCTCTACTTTAGGGACTGTCCTGCTGCTTTGGCTATACCTCTTTGGACTGTCTCTGTTTAAATCTTGTCTGTCTCTCAGTATCCATACTTGTATGAAATTGAGCAGCCACTTGTACAGGCTTCTATAAGATCCTTATTCAGCCCTTGTCAGGAAACTGATTGTCTCATATACCAAGTGTTTGTCCAGGAACTCACACTTGTTTTTAATTCCTTGGGTCCATAACCAATCTTTCACATCTTCCCCTGAAGTCAATGAAGACTCTTTCATTGTCTTGAGACTTTGTTCATGCTGGTTTGGTGGCTGGGCTGTGGGTCTACATCTAGACTTTGATGCATAGCAAAGATTCTGGGTAACATGGACTCTTAGGATAACCCTGGGCATTCCATCAAGACCTGACTCACCAAACACACATATAACTCTTTGCTTACAGATATGGTCTTAAAATTCCCTGGCTTGTTTGAGCTTGAAGAGGCTCAGCAGCCTAGATTCAGATTCCATAACAAGTTTTCCACTTGGCAAGGAAATAAAACACAGTTGTCTTCTTTCTCATTCTTCCTATGAGCCAATCTGCTTGCTCCTCAGTATAGCCTAGAATACTTTAGAGAATGAGCCATCTGACCTTGCTTTGTCCTATGTAAGACTCCATTTAAGATGCTACCCTTCAGGCTGGGTAGAGAGAGGTGGTGTATCTAGGGTGATGGACTGGGGATGGATCCTCCTTCATGTTGGTTTCTTTAAGAGAAATGTCACTAGGACTCTTCCTCACTCTTCTATACTCTCTGCAGTGGTGACTCCAACAGCAGACTGTCTATAATACCAGAGCCACATGTCAAGCATATACTTTACCTGACACTGGTGAGATGCTCTGAGGAGACCAAGTGGATGCAGTCCAGATGCAGACAAAGCAGTGCATCCCCATCCAGGTTTCAGCAGGGTCGAGTGAGGTGATTTGTTTAAGCTCCTAGGCAGATCTCTCATTTTTTGCCCTTCGCCTGGCCATTCTTTTCCTGGTTGAAGATGCACTGTGTGCACATGAAGATGCAGGAAGTCTGGATTTGGCTGTTCTTGGCAGGCCTGCTCTGCACTGTGATCTGAAGATGGTTCTTCAGGCTTCCACATTTGTTTCCATTTCAGTCTTTTCTCGTTCTCAGTTCTCACACTAACTTCCTTCATACTGTCTTGTCTTCATTGTCGTCTGCATTCCTTTGAGCCATGCACATATCATCCTTCTTAAAGGACTAAAGCCCTAGTGGACCACGTGTTGGGCCACTGCCTCTTCCTGCAGCCCCAGACCCCCAAGTAGAGATGCAGAGGCAGATATGTATTACTGGAGATTCTGCCCTCAGTGGTTTTCTGACTGGCATTCAAGGTGAACATCTTTACAAAAAATCCTTATAGCAGGCTCAAGGTTGAATAGCTAGCCTCACCCCTCAGGCACTGGAGGTATCAAGCAGCCTTATAAGTTATATATTTTTTCCTTTGATCTTGGAGACTCTTAGCTTATCCTATGCAGGATTCCTTTGATGGGTCTTTTATGCCTTTTATTCCTTTGATGGGTCAATATTTTGAAAGTCAAATTAATTTTCTGTGCCTCATAACTGTAAGCTTTAAGGCATTAAAAAAAAAAGTAGTTTCCGTGTGTATCCCAAGTTGGCCTTTAACTCACAATCCTTCTGCATTTTGGCCTGCCAAGGTCTGGGATGATAGGCATACACTGTCATTCCCAGCAATGCAAATATTTGTAAAAATAAGCTGATCCTTCAACCTAGTTTTCATCTGCTTCATACATTTCTGGAGGTAAAGAGAATATTTAGTTTGATTCTGTCTTCTAATAGAATTCCCAGGAAAATATTCAACAACTGACAGTGCAGTTTGCAGAGAACTCAGCTAGGGGCTGAAGTTAACTTTCCAGCCTCTGAGAACAATTCCCTAAGTGGTGGGGCATTTTCCTTTGCTTCATCTCTTGACTTGGTGCATTTGCTTATTTTTTTGTCCCCAGATTCCAGCATCTAAGCAAGTTGCAGCATGCACTGTCAGACCTGTCCCCATGGCCAGCTCTGAAGAGATTGCTCCTGCTGGATACTGTTCTCAGGAACAGGATTACCCAGGATTTGCGATTTGTTCAAGGTGAACCAGCTCTGTTTTTCTTTGTCACCCACTAAGTGTTCTTGTGCCTTGCTGGTGAAATTATGTCATATTCTGCTGTTTAGCAGAGCCTGCAGTGTGGTCTGGGTCAAGCCATTTCATGGGACAGCTGAACTTTCTCACTGACACTAATCCCATGATTGTCAGACTGAAGGTGCCCCCAGGACACTGTGCATAAGGGCACTGGAACCTCTGCTTGCCTGTCCTCGGCACTGTTCAGAGCCTGCATGAGACTGAGGTCTTTCTAAGAATGTAGAATGCCCTTTTGTGAACTTTCATTGCCTGACAGGTATTTCTTCTGCCCTAGTTCGAGGAAGTCAAGGTTACACTCTGCTATCATGAGCCAAATCCTTTTCACCCTTCTAGGAAGAAAAGAAGAAGACCCTGTGAGGGGGCATTGCTTTAGAAGAAAGTGTTCTTGTAGAAAGCATCCACACTATTGAGTTTTCAGAAAGGATAACAGAACACTCATTTCATCATGTTCCCATTTTCCTTTCTCATAAGATAGTGAAGCATTTGATAACAGGCTAAGTTGCTGAAATTCGTGTTTTTGGAATTTACTTTACTGTTTCATGGTTATGGAGAAAATCTAAGATGGGGGAAACCTAATCCAAATGGAGGGTGAAGCATATTTCTGTCTTGCAGAATTTCTCAGCTACCTGGAGAGGTCAGCAAAGGATTTTATACCTGCTGGGTCTGAAGGATGGAGACTAGAAAAGGATGTGTTATTTCAGGGGCTAAGCCAGGTAAAAATTATACACAAACCATTTCCTACAAGATATTAAAAAAACCCGGAAGCAGTATTCAGCTTTGCCAGTTGTGAGTTTTGCTGATGACATAAGGAGAATGAGCAGATTTTTTTTTTTTTAATGCTGGGATTTACTTTAACGTGGTTGCTTCTATTTGTAGATATTGATAACATTGGGGAGCATCACTGAGCATTCCTAAATGTCCCCCCTTTCCATCCTTATTAATTTTTCAGCTGTTGACAAAGAATGCTTCTGCCATTTGCCAGAATGGACATTTGTCTCAGGAGGGTCCCCTCCCCACTGGGAACTCTAGCATATGGAGGAGTGTCTGGGGAGTGCTATGCCATACCCTATTCTTCAATGAGACCAGTGTTTTAAATGAGCTGCTTCGAGCAGTGAAGGATGCTGTAAGTATCCACCATTAGATCTCTCCAACAGCACCAGCTGGACTCCTGTTAAAGGGTAAGTCACCCAACATGCTAATACTGAACCTGGAATTTGGACCGTATAAGTGTTGGCAGCCCTAGAAGGATGCTGCTGCCTGAGTGGTGGCTATTCTTCAGTTCTAGTCCTCCTGACTACTTGGGTGTGGTGGTACATACTCCCTGCCACACCCTTCCTGGCTATCCCTGAAAGTACTTCGAACTCCCAAAAACATACATCTGCCTCTTGTGTTTCCTGGTCTCTTCCCCACTCCATTTTTTCCTAGTTGCATATGGGAAGGAAAGCACAGAGTGAACTTTAGTGATAGTTAATGTACAGCAGCTTGTAGTCATGGCTTTTAGTGATGAGAAGATTTGAAAGTCACTTTCTTCCCCTGTCACTGCCTAGCATCTTGGCAACCATGCCGAACATTCACAGATTATGGAATATTTCGAAAAATATTCCATAAATATCAACTTCAGCACTTATCTTTCTTACCAAGAATTAAACTATAATATTCTTATGTTTACCATTTTGTTCCTCTCACAGTTATCTGTCTCTTAAAAATGCATTAGAATATAAAATCAGTGAAATAATAAAACTAGTAAAATAGAAATGATTCTGAACAAAATTAAAGTGAATATAAGAGTGTGTACATAGTCAAGCCCTCCCTGTCTTCTCAGCGTTTATAATGCATGCCAAGGGGCATAGAAACATGAAGATCTTCTCTGGCTTGTGTAGGGCAGGTAACATGAGTATGTAACAGTTCAGTATCTGGAAGTTTCCCCAACATTTTTGTGTTTTGAATGTGGAGGAAAACTTGGAAGCTAAGAAGAGTCATAGAGGGTTCTTGTTAGACAGAAAGGTGTACCTGAAGCTACGCAGGCCCAGGGAAAGCCCATGGGGAGCTGGGCCTGACTCAGTGGGAATCGTAGGTGGCAAGCATGGTTCTTCAGCTGTATGAGACAGCTTCTCAGCCAGAAGTCGGTGATTTGTCCTAACCAACCATTCGAAAGCTCAGTGGTTGGAAACAAAAGATTCTATGTTTTCATGACTCTGGGCCTGAGGGAGGCTCAGCCAGGTAGAGTTGTCTTATTTTTATAAATGTTCTTTGTACAGCTGTAATCTTGTGATTATAGGGGCTGGAGTTTGGGCAGTGAGGTTGTGGAGCTTACTTTTTTCTATAATAACCCCATGTGGGCTTTCTTGACATTCAAAGATTCATAAAAGCAACTGGGAAAGAAGAGAAGTTTTCAAAGTTTGTGACAATTACTCCGGCTGAAATTTGTACAAGCCATTCTGCAGCATTTATGGACTAAAGTGTCAGAGATAAACCTCAAGGGACTGTAAGAGGGGTTACCATCAGGGTGTTTAGCAGGTCTGATTCTCTGAGGACTTTATTATGCATTCACCCACCATATCTGGGGAGATCATCTAACGCACATGGCAACAACATTAGGATATTTATTAGATGCTCAATGACATGGGGAATAAAGAGTCTTACTTTATTGTTAGGTAAAGATTTATTTAGGGGCTACAAATTTGAACAATTGAGTAGAAGTTCATGTCTACAACTACCTTGAGATCACTGTCCAGAAGTCCATATGGAGACCTTGATAAATGAACAAGGTAGGCTCCATATCAAATGCCCACACAAAATGGCTTACTTAACTTTTGACAGGTGTTGCTTTTTCTTTCTTTTTAGGGTCATAGTTTGCAAGCTGTCATTGCAGGACACACAAATGGATCAATTTCAGAACATGGTGGGCATATTGGCTGGCAGGATATTGGGACACAGCTGTCAGAAGTAAGCCTTACCTGTTCTCGGGTCTTCCAGCTTCCAAGAGCTGTTACCTCACCTGAGAATAGTGTCTCTCCTGGTGGTTGTGAAAGCCAGCTTGTCTCCATAGTGTAAGTATGTGTTGGATGGAAAACTTTTCAGGGCTTAGACTTTGGAAGGATTTCAGGTGCTACTTGGTGATGGCTCAGCATCATAATTCTGTTCCTAAAGAGTAGAATGGAAAGATACCTTAAAGACCTTAAAGAGATTAAACCATTGTTAATATAAGAGAGCTTCTAGAAAGAACACATTAATAAAACATTAATAAAAACTATGGTACAGTTTCTCTGTTTGCTGTTTTTCCTGTTCACGACTTATAAGCTTTCATGACAAGCTTCAGGTCTGTGTGGAACCAAGGCTAATGTTTTCATATAAGAGACTGCTCAAGTGATCCATACCATTTTCCTATTTCATGACCCTTTACACCAATAACCACTTTTTGTGGCTGCTAATAAGCCCATAGTCAAGTAAACCAAATAGGGATATATTTTTTCTTAGCCTCAAAGTTTATTTTATATTGTTGTGTTCATTTTCTTCTTGCTTTTTGCTTGATTTATTCTTTTTTGTTTGTTTTATATATTGCCATTTGGTTTTTCCTCATTTTCCCAATCGAGGTATAAGAATTCATAAATAATTAAATATTAAGTGAACTATTTAAAATTCTAATTGCTTTTTAATGTTTTCGTGCATTGCCTTTGGTGGGTCTATAAGTATATGTCAGTGTGAAAACAGTTAAGTTCTACCTTTTGGATTCTCTTGGCTTCAGGGTATCTCACATACTTGAAGATGTACAAATGTCTATGCAAAAGAAGTCCTACTGGAAAATCCTCTCAGAAATCATCAGGAAGACATGTGAATTGGCTCGATATGTGAACATGTATGGAAGTCTTCAGAACAGTGAACTGATATGTAAGTCAGGGGGTCTTAATAGGAATGTGTGCTGTTTTCCCCACTTAGTAAGATAGAGTTACAGTATGAAGTGTTGTTATGCATCACGGAGGGAAGTCTAAAGTGGGAGTCCCTGCAAACGAGGCTAGCTATTTGAGTTACTGTGTTCAGGGTTGCTTTGTAGCTGTGATAGGCCTGCTTTGTCTGCCTAGGCTTTCGCAGTGCGATTTACAGAGATTTTATTCACTCTAAGAAACTGTCTTGTTTAGATGAAAACATTTATTTGATTTTGATAATTTATTTGCTCACTGAGAGTTTGGTATATGTTTTGATCATATCCATCTCTTTCCCAATGCTTCCCTTCCTCCATCCCCACCCAACTCTGTGTCCTTTTGTAATTTTTTTCAAGTCATTTTTTTTATTAGCTATTCTCTTCATTTACATTTCAAATGCTATCCCCAAAGCCCCCTATACTTGCCCCCAGCCCTGCTCCCCAACCCACCCACTCCCGCTTCCTGGCCCTGGCATTCACCTGTACTGGGGCATATGATCTTTGCAAGCCAAGGGACTCTCCTCACATTGATGGCCGACTAGGCCATCCTCTGCTACATATGCAACTAGAGACACAAGCTCTGGGAGGGGGGGTTTACTGGTTAATTCATATCTTTGTTCCTCCTATAGGGTTGCAGACCCCTTTAACTCCTTGGGTACTTTGTCTAGCTCCTTCATTAGGGGCCCTTTTTTCCATCCAATAGATGACTGTGAGCATCCACTTCTGTATTTGCCAGACACTGGCATAGCCTCACAAGAGACAGCTATATCAGGGTCCTGTCAGCAAAATCTTTCTGGCATATGTATAGTGTCTGGGTTTGGTGGTTGTATATGGGATGGATCCCCAGGTGGGACAGTCACTGACTGGATGGCCATTTCTTCAGTCTCTGCTCCTAACTTTGATAGGTCTGCCTTTATATGTGATTTGAGCTATTCCCCTTACTGCTTTTAATAAACTTTCTTTGTTTTGCGCATTTGGTGTTTTGACTATTATGTGGCCAGAGGAATTTCTTTTCTCGTCCAATCTATTTGGAGTTCTATATGCTTCATGTATGTTTTTGGGCATCTCTTTCTTTAGGTTGGCGAAGTTGTCTTCTACAATTTTGTTGAAGATATTTACTGGCCCTTTAAGTTGGAAATCTTTACTCTTTCTTCTATACCTATTATTATTAGGTTTGGCCTTCTCATTGTGTCCTGGATTTTCTGGATGTTTTGGGTTAGGACCTTTTTATATTTTGCATTTTCTTTGACTGTTTTGTCAATGTTTTCTCTGGAATCTTCTGCACCTGAGATTCTCTCTTCTATCTCTTGTATTCTGTTGGTGATGCTATGGCTCCTGACTTCTTTCCTAGGTTTTCTATCTCCAAGCTTGTCTCCCTTTGTGATTTCTTTACTATTTCTAGTTCAGTTTTCAGATCCTAGATGTTTAATTCCTCCACCTGTTTGGTTGTGTCTTCCTATAATTCTTTAAGGGATTTTTGTGTTTCTTCTTTAAGGGCTTCTAGATGTTTACCTGTGTTCTCCTGTATTTCTTTAAGGGAATTATTTATGTCCTTCTCAAAGTCCTCTATCATCATTATGAGATGTGATTGTAAATGTCTTGTTTTTCTGGTATATCAGGACATCCAGGGCTCACTGTGGCAGGAGAACTGGGCTCTGATGATGCCAAATAATCTTGGTTTCTGTTGCTTATGTTCTTGCCCTTGCCTCTTGCCATCTGGTTATCTCTGGTGTTAGCTTGCCTTGCTGTCTCTGAGTGTGGCTTGTCCCTCCTGTGCTCACAGGTGTGTCAGCACTCCTGGGGGACCAGCTCTCTCCTGGCAGTGCATGACTATGGAGAGCTGTAGCACAGGATCAGCTCCAGGCACCGTGGCACAGACATTTATGCTTTAATTAATTCATGAGTCTTGTGGAGAGTTAAAAGGAAAACCCGTTTAGACATTCTCCTCTTCAAGCACAGGTTCTGACTTTTGTATTTCTGCTCTGTTTGATCCCCCTTGTCCACTTATTTTCCTATTTGATGATGTTAGCAGCTACCATCTGCTGCTTTTTTCCCTCCATTTCATCTGTGGACTACATAGCTCTCTGTTTTCTCTTGTCATAATACGTACAGCTTTTTGGGAGATGACCTCAGGAAAAGGCATGTATTTGATCTTCCAATTGGAAGTCCTCCAGAGAAAATGTCTTGACAGTTAAGGAACCTAGAATCCGAAGGGGCTACCATCTCAGTTTATTTTCATTGGGATGATCAAGGGTGGAATGGTTTCTAGACTAGTGGTTCTTAACCTGTAGATTACAACCCCTTAGGAGGTCAAATGATCATTTCACAGGGTCACACATCAGGTATTCTGCTTATCAGATATTTTCATTATGATTCAGTAGCAAAATTACAGTTATGAAATAGTCTTATGCTTGAGGGTTACCACAATGTGAGCAACTCTATTAAAGGGTCACACATTAGGAAGGTTGAGAACCACTGCTACAGCCTGTGTTTACTCGACTATTGGGAAGGCAAGTCATCTTTTAAATCAAGGGCATCACAGAGATCTTATGGTTCATTGGAGAAGCCTAAATGGAGTTCAAATTAGTGGGAGAAATAGACACAACTAGAGATGAGTTCCAGGTAATGCTTATGTTCACAGAGTAGCTAACAACTCATCACATGAATCAGGATTTGAAGAATGAACATAACTAACAGGCAGAAACATAAAAAAAAAAAATGTCCCTATGCTTTCTCCTTGTAGTTCCTCATTCATTCTTAATCAGATTAGAAACTCTTTCCACTCTACATTTTCAAATTACAAAACCTTTGTCCATTTAGCAACTTTAACTGTCAGATGGAGAGCTATATAGCTAACAAGGAGGCTTATAAATAATAGCTGAGATATTCAGTATATTTAGTAGTCTGTGGAGTTTTTTTTTTTCTTCTTATGGTATGTGTACTTTACGCAGCTAATTGCCCACATCTTTGTTACTGACAGTGTGGTCCCTGGAACAGCAGCAGAAGCATCTGGCATGCCATTAGCAATGCAGATCACAGCCCTAACTTAGACCTGCAGAATAGTTAGAATATGCATTTTGAGATGTTCAAGGAACATGTAAGCATGCAAACATTTTGAAACCACCAAATAGCAAACCATATGAAAACGCCCTGCAGCTGTGTGAGCATCTTTAGATTACACATTATTTAACCCTTCCTTCCTCTTTCAAGCAGGCAACAAAAATGAAAGAACTGCAAACTAAGAATGTGGCACAAGGGTGACATGACATAGCCCGGTGAACAGATCTAACTATTGTATATTATAGAGTGCAATTTTACCTCATAGACCAAGCAGGGGTGGAGTATGGTATGATAGTATGGGCTTTAGAAGCAGATAAACTTGAGAACAAATATTGCATCTGACAGATTTAACTGAGCTAGCCAGCAATATCAAAGATATTATTTTTATCCTTGATAAAACTTTATAAAAGCTTACTTTACTATGTTTTTATTATGACCCACAATAAGAGGTATCTAGCAAGAACTGAAGGTTGAAGGTTCACGTAATAGATAGCACTTTCCTATCCTTTGCCAGTGGAATGAACATTTGGATTAAACTTTTTTTTTTTCCCCACAAAGAACAGCAGAGGAGTTGACTGTGGAAGATTTTATTTTCATCTTTTGCTTAATTTCTTTCTGTTTCACTGCTCGATTTTCTGATAGCATCAACTTGTTTCTTATGCAATATCACACACCTCTGACTTAATTTTACTGGAGTGTTTCCATTTTCCCCTATAGGCACTTCGTTATTTTAGTGGGGACTTGATGAGGCGTAATGAATGTAACTCTTATGCAATTTTGCTTGAGAAATAGATGCTAAAGAGGTTAAATTGCTTGCTTGAAGTTAGAAATATTTTTGTTTAGAAAAACCCATAACAAAATAAGACATGTTTAAAATATATAAATGTGTATATATCTTTTTATTTTTTTTCTGACCCACGAGTAATTAGCTGATGTATGATTTCATTTTCAAATATGTAGGATTTTCAGTTATATTTCTGTTATTGATTTCTACTTAATTTTTTCTTGGTCTGTAAACATTCTTTATACCACTAGTCTTGCTAACTTTTTGTGATTTTTTTTAGGGTTTAGAAAATGAGGCTTTGGTAATTGTTCCATTGTCCAGGGAGGGAATTAGTCCTGTGTTCACGCCGGGTGGAATAGTTCTTGCACATTATGTAGTATATTTTGTTAGCAGAATTATGTAAATCCTGTAGTTTTGCTGATACTTTGTCCCCATGTCTAATTATATCTCAGAGTACAGCATGGATTAGCCTGTTTATCTTTGTGCTTTGTTTTTATCTTCTGTGTTGTGTCTGTTTTATCTTCTGTGTTTTATCTTCTAGTTGTTTGTTTTTATCTTCTGTGGTGTGGAATTGTGCTGTCAAGTGTGCACATGTTTGGAATCATTGTGCCTTTTTGATGACTTGACACTTTTACTATCATGAAATGACGACATTACTATCTAGATTCTACATTGCTTGATGACCTTTTTATTAATATTGAGGGTCATATGTCTTTTTAAAAATTTTTTCTTCATATTTTAAGTGCATTTCTTACATATAGTGAATGGTTAGCTCTTATCTAATCTCATAAGCTTTGTCTTGTAAATGTGTAAATAATAGAGTGTAAATTGAATAGCACAAACCACATGTGTGGTTTATGTTCTTCCTCATTCCATCATGTCTATCTATTTTGACCAATTATTTTTCTCATCATATTTCCTTTTTATTTGTGGAATTTTTTGTTGGATGTCAAATACACATTTGATCCTTATTCTGTGCTAGCCATTTTTCATTCTTATAGTTAGCTTATTCCTTTAAGTTCCTGGCTTTATAGCTTCCCCTCTCAGTGTGGGAAACAAACACCAGGTTTTGTCCATGTTAAGCAAATGTTCTACCACACTCCTAGCTATAAGAGTGCTTTGAAAAGTATGGTGTGTTCAATCTGTGACTCATGCAATGTGCATCTCAAGATAGCTACAACTATGACCTAATATATTTGTAGATGATAACATTATATTGCAATGTCAAGAGGCTAGATGCTCCTGCTTTAAAGATATGTTCCTCATCTCAGTTATCTTTAGAGATTACCTATAACTAGTGAAAATCTTTTTTTGTTTGAGGTACTTGGTAAATTGATGAAATTATAAAATGTTCCAATGTAACCATGAGGGTAAATTGATGAAATTATAAAATGTTCCAATATAACCATGAGCAAAATATAGTATATCCTTGTTATTGCATGATCATTAAACAAATATTTTTAATGTTGTAGGAGGTGGGGGAGTGAAGCTTTCTTGTCTCAAGCAGTGTCCTCACATTATTAATTAGTTCTCATCTGCATAATAGAGGGACACATACAGTTTGCAGACCCCTCCTAGGCACTGCTTCTTTCAGAATCTAAGCTTCAACCCAACACAGTATGTCCACTGACCACCAGGTCACCTACCCCATCCTTGTACATTGTCCTAAAGCAGTGATTCTTATCCTATGGGTCATGACCCCTTCAGGGTTACATATCAGATCTCCTAAATACTGGATATTTACACTGAGATTCATCACAGTAGAAAGACTTATAGTGATGAAGTAACAATAGAGTAATTTTATGGTTTAATATGGTTGCTCATAATAAAGCACTGGAGCATTATAAAGGTTGCCATCTACTGTTCCATAGTCTCTCTAAAGCAATAAGTAGGATAATCATAGGTCTCCTCTTGCTTGCCCTCTATCTTACATGAATCAATGTTTTGCCCTGCTCAGTGGCCCATTGTGTCATCATGACTGGAAGCAGATGTCAAATCACAAATTACCAAACCTACTTCATTGTTTTTGAAACATATTAGGGTGATCGGCTATATTTTGCTTGTCTGTTATACTCAGATTGTTGATGTTTCTTTTTAGCTTTCTCTGAGGACTCTCCTTGTTATATACAAGACATGAATTGGAAAGTCATCATTGATAATTATTTTATATTTTTCAATAACTTTAAGAAGTCTCCAATAACTTCCATAACCACGTAAGTTTTATAGACTCCCAGGTATTAACTATCATAAGCAAATGTCAGTCATAGGCTACATTATTTTAATGGCTATGAGCTTCACTTAAGCAGGGGTGGTGTTTCATATCAGGCATCCAGTATTTGTCTATTAGGTGTGTGACCACAGGAATAGGATTTTCCTAAACTGTAGTTTACAGTTATGGAGTTTGTGCCCTGATTGAATCACTCAAGTCTGGGAGCTGTACTGGGGTTGGATGGGACAGGAACTTTGCATATAATAGTATAACTAAGACTCAGGATGAGACCAAATTTCCCTGTGAAGTTTGTTTAAGCCCTGAGTTTTGAACCTCACTTCAGCATGATAAATCCTGTATCAAGGGTCTAGGTTTCTCTGTGTTTACAGATTTCCCAAGGGGTGCTTTCAAATGCCAGCATTTGCAAGCATTTTGTTCCTAGACATGAATTTCATTACCTGGTGAAGCCTTTCCTGTGGGCACAGGAGGAAAGGAGGTGACATGACCTCTGCACAGTCACAGAATACCTGCACATTCTATGTCCTGAAAACTTTAATTATTTAACAGCTTTAGTGAATGCAGCAAAACCACTCTGAATGTGCTCTAAAGGCATGCTATATGTTATATCTGTGAACTCAATAGAGTTAGTATGGAATTTTTAAGGAAAGAAGCTATAGTTAATTCAGCATTGATTTAAGGGATGAAAATATTAGAGATTAAATATAATTTATGCCAAGGAAGCTGATTTCAGCACACACACACACACACACACACACACACACATATACACACACACACCAACACAACTGGCTTTGTTCTTGCCATATGCTAACAGTGCAACTTCATTAATTAAAGAAAATGAGAAATTTGTTTTTCATAAGATTAAAATATTGATATGTGCTTCCAAATTCAGTTATGGGATGAAGTAAGACTGCTGCTGTGAGAGTCCTTCCCAGGATGTAACATGATGGGTACTTATTGCAGGGTTATTCTGGCACTATGTATCTGTTGCAATGTTACTCTGGCACTGTGTGTCTGTTGTAATGATACTCTGGCATTATGGCTTTTAGTTGGCCTGTTAAATGGGCTTGACTCACTGTTTGTATCAGACACCATTCTTATTGCTGTGGCAAAATTCATGACATCTACTTCATGGAGGAGAGATTTATTTTAGCTCATGATCTCAGAGAGCTTTAGTCTCTCCAGGTAGGCAAGGCATGATCATAGAAGCAGCCATTTGTGCTAGAAGGAGTGTGAGTCAGGTGGTCACAGTGCAGCCAGCAGCCCAATTCATTTTGAATGGAAGTATGAAAACAAATTCAACAGGTATAAATGGCAGACTTGTGCTTAGCAGTCATAAATATTGATTAAGAGGGGAATGAGATTTAGAATGTATTCTCCCCTATAATAGGAAACAAATTTTAAGTTAAATATTTGCAGTCATGTTGGGATTTCTAACAGTAATAGATGCTCATGTTAGTTTGACATGACATAAAAACTGTACTGTCTAGAAAATCTTTTGTTTTGACCACTATAAATCATTACATGTCTATAAATATCTTAGAAATTTGAGGCATTGAGTTAATTTTTCTTTCTGATAATAAAACAATTCTATCTGTATCATAGGGCCTTCAATTTTACAAAGCACCTTTTAGTGGTGGACAAGAAGTTGCACACCCTTGAAAACGGACAGATGAACATTCTTTTGTCGTTTGTGGAGAAATTATTATCTAATCCTTCTGCCTCATTCCCTGCTCCTGAATTTGATAATCTGTCTTCTCTCGCTGAGCTTGTTTTCAATGGAAGTGCTTCATGGCTAAATCATTTAAAACGTTTAAAGGCAGACGCACATGATGCTGCTCCTCAGGAGCTTCTGGAATTTGATAATCTGGTCACTGAAAAAATTCAAAGACTTAAAAATCATTGGATGAAGAAGGAATCTAAAAATATTTTGAACTTTTTAGAATTAATACTTCTTGAAATTAATTCAGAACTGCAAGAATTCCGGCTCACTGGCATTTCACAAGAAGAAAGAGCTATCATTAAAGTCTTTTCCACACTTGTAAATTTTTCTGTTGCGGAATATGAAAAAATTCTTTGTAAACGCTTTAATTTCTCCCAATTGTTCCATTCCTATTGGCCCAAATCACCAGCCATTAATGCAGACTTTATACATTTAAGTGAGACTATAATACACAGTCTCTGTGAACTTAGCTTTCTGACACAGGAACAAGTCTCAATAGCGCTGAACACTGTCTATGCTCTGCAGAATACATCTGAGCTTTTCTCTGCCCTTTCTGAGCCACAAAAACAAGAACTGGATAACTTTTTGACTCATGTATACATAAATGTCTTCAAGGACAAAAACATAGCTCTACTTCTGCAAACCTATTCCTCATTCTATCGATATATTCATAAATTCTTCAACATTCAGAATAGAGAGCCTCTGATAGCTTATCTTACTCAAATCTCCAGACACATTTTGGACCTCATAAAGCAGTTTAATATCCAAAACATCAGAGAAGCACTTTCGTTTTTATCGGAGACAACAGAGGCTCTTGGGATGATATCGGAAGTATCTTACTGTCAGCAGTTGCTTTCAATTTTCAAATTTTTAGAACTTCAAGCCTGGTCCCTGATGGCAAGAGGGGGACCAGCAGAAGCAGTGATTCATGCTAGTTTGACAGGCCTCAAGCAGCTGTTTGTAGCAGATGAAGGCTTTCGTGTTTCTCTACTTCAGTATGTCACTCAGTGTTTTAATGGTTCAGCAGAAACCCTAGTGGCGAGTGAATGCTTCATTCAGGAAAATGCTACCATTTCTTCTGTGAATTATTCAGGAAACGATGGATCTTCCCTTCCTTTTCCATGGACACAATTTTTTTCCAACCTCTCAGTAAATGGTAGTGTGATCAGCGAATTCACGGCCATTCACTGCACCCTTTCATGGATTCAGACGTGGGCTGAGATCTGGAGAAGCATTTCTCAAATATTTAAACTTGAGCTGAGTATTTTTACTCCTCTTCATGTTGGTATCACTCAGCTGTTGAATGACCTGGGAAATTATGCGAACATTTCTAAAGACTGCCAAGGAATAGTTCCCACATATCTTACTGCTAGGCTCATATTAAATTTGTTTAGAAATATAACTCAGGAGAATAACTTCCATGACTGGGATGGCCTTCAGGACTTCAGGGATCTTTGGGTAGCATTTGGTAATGAATTAACTGCAGTACAATCACTTAATCTGGACCAAGTTGAGAAAACTTTTATCACCATGGAAACCTCCCTGCACCAGCTGAAGACATTTCCAATGAAAATAAATGCAAGCAGGGAGTTTTTATATTCCCTGTTTGATGTTTTCATTGAGTTAAGTAAAGCCTCAGACTATATGGAGTTGATCAATAACTTTCTTTCAAATCATCTTCCTGATCATCAAGCCAAATTTGCAAGCATCATCACGGAGCTGAAAG
The DNA here is from genome assembly GCF_978045245.1 of Mus caroli. NCBI lineage: Eukaryota > Metazoa > Chordata > Mammalia > Rodentia > Muridae > Mus > Mus caroli. The sequence goes on along the minus strand of NW_028227268.1, from coordinate 114,133,223 downwards.
AAACGATATTATTTCTTAGGCATGTGTCACAGGGTAGAACTTTATCAGCATGTGCTGATATTTTCCAGAGACTCACTGAGTTGATTTTTGAAGATAGCTTATTACTTGTGAACACTTCTAATAAGCCAGAACATATTCTGGCCATGTTAAGTTCTATGTTTTCGTCAAAGAACACAAGTAGCAGCCTGGAAGGGTGCATCACATGGATAGACATCATAAACCATCTGTGTATAATGTATAACTCAAGTTCCTTGCCCAGTCATAGTCATAACATACTGGGAAGCTTTAAGGATATGGGGGACAAAATGAGCTCTGCATTGAACATTTTAACTTGGATGCTAAATAAGAAAAGACCCATTTGTCCATGGAATGAGTCAAATATAAATTGTGTAAATATTTACCTGAAAGACATAACTGACTTTCTAAATATTATAGTTACTACAGGCTTGGAAAAAGAGAATGTGCCCAATGTTGAGATTTTATTATCTCTTTTCAATGATTCCACAAAGCAGGTAGACATGATCATCACCAACTTAACAGAAGATCTCAACGTTGCTTCCCAGTCCAACTGGAAGCACTTCAAGGATTTACTTCTAAGACCCACAGAAATGTCAGGTGATATTCCTGACCAGTTTCAGAATATTTGGCAGCACATCATAGCATTGGGGAAGGAAATGCAGAAGTTTTTAAAAGGTATTTTCCATAGTGTCCTTGGAAATAATGCCTCTTCTAACACTGAAACAATGTTTAGTGTATTCTCTACCAGTCCAAAGGAAGGAGATATAAGGCATTTAGGCAAATCAGTTTACAACTTAGCTAACTTTGCTCTTAACCTAACTCATAATCTTCAGAATTCATCAGAAGTAGTCCCACATGAAATATTGAAAGCTGTAGATCTTAGCATACAATTGTCACGGGATGTGTTCAATTTTTTAATGCCTGCTGTCCATTTCAATATTCCACAAAATTCAGATCATGCTCAAACTTTAAAGAAAGTGACATCTCTCATGCATTCTCTCAAGAAGGCAGACATAGAGCTTTTAGTAGGCCAGCTGGGAGAAAACAGTGAAATCCTAATGAGTTTCTTTAAGAATCTCAGCAGATCAGGTATTGACAACTTGGGGGTCAATATGCTTGTGGGCTTAGTGGAAAAATTTGTAGAGAGTTCACATTCATGGAGTGTTAGCCACCTGTTGCGTCTTTCCCATCTGCTTCCCAAGGATGTGGTGGATACTGTGTTGGATGTATATTATGCTCTTCCCCACATTGTGGGACTCCTTCAGAGAATTGTAGATAAAAACATCACAGAAAGCCTCAGGGATGTCTATAACTTTACCCTTCTTCATGGCATAACCATGTTCAAAATCACCAAGGAAGACTTTGCTGATGTGGTTAAAACTCTTCTGGATACAGTTGAGTTGGTATCAGATGAGCCAGCTATTGTTCCAGAAGCTTTGATGTGCCTTACCAGGGTTTGGTGCTCAAACTACACAACTTTTAGGCTTGAGAAAAACCCTAAGATAGAAGACTGTAATATCCAGAGGCACATGCCTTCTTCCTTCTTTCACATGGTGACCAGTCTACTGGATCTTCTTCACCTGCCACCCCCAAGTGACTTACAGTGCATAGGTGAAAAGTATGCAGTGGAAATAACCAGGAAAGTGGCCTGTGCAGTCCATGAGCTAGCAGACTGGAATTCCATTCTCTCGGAGCTATTGGAGATTTTCCATGTTAAAAATTTACTTGTGAAAACTGTGCAGGCATTTTGGCATAAGGTACTGCTCTTCATGTCATCTTCTGGAATTCAAGGCAATGACAGCATCCCAGAACTCTGTCCTAGTAGTACCATAAAGCAAGGTGCTTTGCAAATCATAGAAAAGCTAAAATATGTCAATTTTTCAAAATTCTCACTGGGTGAAACCATTCTGGACAGGCTAGGTAACTTAGAAAGGATTCTTACCCTCACTAAAGGCACAGAGAAATCTGTCCAAAATGATATTTACTTAAATTTGGAAAGGTTATTCAAATTGATTTCTGCTACTTGGACTTTAAGAAATAGTACTCATTATCTACTCTCTCCAATCACAAACTTTCTGAATGGAAATCATACAGATAGAAGTTTATTTAAAAACAATAAAACAAGTTACAACATTGAAGAACTGTGGTTGGACTTTAAACAGATTCCCAAAGATCTAACTAGTAACTTGAGCCTAGGACAATTACTTTCTGATATTAACAAAAATATCCAAGGTGCAGGTCTTCAAAACACTACTGTGCAACTTCCTCAACTTCTGGAACTCCTGGATTCATCACCATTGAAGACATCAGAAATTATTGAAGGTTTTCTATTTCTCATAAAACCCTGGCTTCGTGAGTATGAAAATGAAGACTTCTTTAGGTTTATTCAAAATCTACTCAATGCCATGGTCAGTGGGAATTCAACTGATGTAAGTATGTTGGCCAGGGATTTTACTATGTATTTGGGCTATCTCAGAAACCAATCTAGAGAAGGCAAGTTTGATGTTGGCTTTTTTAGCCATATGCTAGATCAAGAACAGCTCACTGATCTCTCAGTTTTTCAGCAGCTTCTTGAAAGCATTGTGATGAATTCAGTTAGTAACTTTGCAGAACTATCTCAGGAAACAGCTCCCAGTTTCAGTGCCACCAACCTTCAAATAGCAGATCTCATGAATCTCATCTTGAAGCACATGCAGTCCAAAAACGATGCGGAAGCTGAAGGAAGCACAGAGGATTTCCTGAAGCAGCTTCTGGAGACATTCTTCTCCTCCTTGATAAATGGATTGCATAGCAATGTCACTGCAGAGATGAGGTGAGTGTACATAGGCATAGTGTACATAGTGCATAGTATCACACAGTCATGCTGGTGGTGCAGCCCAGCCAGCTCAGTTTCTGGAGTAGAGAAATGCCTAGCATGGCTCTTGTACCAGTGTTTGGAATGGCCTTGGAAGTGGTTTTTCTCACAAAGAGCATTTTATGATTGCATTAAGGTAACAACTTCAATTTCTACTTAACCAGTAAACAGTCAAATCAAGCCTCTGTTCATCTATAATATTATTTTTCAATTCAGATTTTAAAGACAAGACATTCTTTCCTACATACAAGTAAAAATTTTATTTTATATAGATATTTTTTTACACATACAGGGTGGTCACTATTTCAATTGTATTTCTTGTCTCGTCACAAATACAAGATCAAATATTAATTTCTAATTAATCTGATATTCATGCCTTGAACCATTAAAGTAGTCATATTATCTCTATTCACAATCTTCTAAAATCTCTCTGAATGTTAGTAATGAAAGTTCTCAAGCGAAATCCCCATTTCCTCTGTGTTGTATTACTTGGGAGATGCAGGGACAAGTGGTACAGCAACCATGCAGCACAGGAAGTTGATTCCTGTGACTCTCAAGACCAGGTAAGTATGTTGAACCTCAGAGGAACAGCATGCAGGAAGAGACAACCAGAGCAGCAGGAACTCCCGGTGCAGTCTGAAGAGGTGGTCAACAAGGGAGATCCACAGGGTGAAAGCTGCCTACTTAGCTGCTTCTGGGGTCTCTAGGATAGAGGGTCTTGGAGACTCATATAGTCTTCTGACGGACTCCGGCAGGCCCATTTAATACAGTTGCTTTCTGAATGTCCTAAACTTAACTCATTAGGGACTTTAAGCACTTGTGCAAGACCCTTTTCAGCAGGATCTTAGGTTAGTTTTGTTATATGTAACTGGGAGGAAGCATATTGGGTTACAAAATGGCCATCACCTCTCATCTTTTTCTTTCAAGGGATTCTCTTCTATAGTCCACCCAGCTCAGACACTTGTAGGAAAGGGCATGTTGAGGCTATTGGTCTACCTCATCAAGTGGATATATCACAGACCATTACAGATTTACTGAGTAATCTGCTAGAACTTTTAAAATTCAGAACAAGATATAAATAGGCTTTCCACTTTTCTAGATGTTAACTGGTCATATCAAGAATCATTGTGTAAGCAGAATGCTACTTCTCATTTTCCTGTTACCTTTAGTTCTCCCCTTCTCCTCTCACCAGACCTTATGTCTTCAGCGTGTTCAGGACCTGCTGCATTTAAGAGAGATTGGCTACCTGAGAATGGATGGGAATTGTTGACAAATGCAGGTCTTTCTGTAACCTAAACACACAAGAAGAGTTCTGGTGTAGAAAATAGTATATACACAACCTCAATGACAATAATTTCATAGGATCTTGGCTTAATTTTCATTCTGGCCAGATCTGAGGTGCCCTGTGTCTCTACAGCCTTGTCCTGCCTGGGACTGTTTATATGAACTCAGATCTGCAAACCTGGTGAGACTATGGCAGAATCTCATTATAATTTTAAATGTCATTTTCTTAAAGTTGAGAACCTCAGAATATACATTTGTCCAATGATAGTTGTTGACATACTATTTTTATACTCTTGATACTAGCTTATCCGGACACACACACACACACACACACACACACACACACACACACACATCCATATGTATGTATATCCTTCAATTATATAAGTGGTTCTTCCCTTTCTTCATGGAGTTTCTATTGTTGAAGAGGACTATAAAATTTAATCTAGCCAATTTATCCATCTTTTTCTCATTTGTAAAGCTTAATAATATTATAGAAGTAAAACAATAGAATCACTATATAGTCTTTCTAGATCTCTTTTCTAAAAGCAAATATGAGGCATTTCATATTGTTACATTCAAGGAATTATCACAATATTGCCTATGAAGTTTCTTCGTTGCTTTCATTATTTGAAAACAAAATGCCAGGCTTCATCTGAGCTATATTAGGATCTCACTCCTTCACTCAGTATCACCTTCCTATGATGTTATTGTAAGACAAACAAATTATGATGTCACTACATTTTAATCTTTTCACTCCTAATTTATATAACATGACATTAAAATATGTAAATTTTTAGTTTTGTCCTTAGAGATAAAATCCTTGCAATTCTGAAACTGGATCCGTTCCTTACCTGGATGAACAAGAACCCATTGATGAACATTTTCTCAGGTCTCAAGACACTATATTATCTGATTAAGAGCTCATTTTCATTAGACAACAGAGAACTCTCTGGAGTCCTGAAGGATTTATCTCACACCCATCCAAGGGAGACCACAGTGAAAACTGATGCCGAAGGCCATTTGGATTTCTTTACAGTAGTGACTCAATTTCTCTCCCAGGTTAATACTTCTGAGGACCTCTCCAAATTCAACCAAAATCTCAGGTCTGTTCTCCACCTTGTACAGGAAAGTTCTACAGAAATGGCTACTATTATTGACACTGTCTTACATTCAACTACTAGGGCCTGCTACTCCCCCTATCCTATGCTTCAACATAGCACAGTTGCTAAGCTAAATGACTTGTTTTCTGTTGTCAACAGTTCATTCCCTCTAAGAAGCAGAGAAATACTAGAATCAACTATGAGGTTATTTGGCACTATTTCCCAGGTTGGTGAAGAAAGTCATGTCCTGGAGTCAGCCTTAGAAATATTTAGAACTCTGACTATGCTGGTGAATAGCACTGTTGAACTAGGCGGTCTTGCCTCATCAGCGGACTCCATGGTTAGACTTCTCAACCTAGCCAAAATTGTTTCAAGAAAGATGGCTACAATGTTGGGAACCCTCTCCATCTCTAGCACAGAGGACTCTGGGAAATTCCTTGACACTTTGTATTCCTTCATGCTACAAAGTGTTCAACATCATGTGAAGCAAATAACTACTTTGAAAAGAGGAGATCCTTTTATAGTTGAAAAGACAAAGGATTTATTGATACCATTTCTTGACTTGGCCTTTGGAATGATTGGAGTCACACCTAATGTATCACAGGACTCTGATGTTTTCAGTATGCCATTTAGCGTACTTTCATATATCAACCAATCCAGAGACTTTTCTGAGACTTTGGAAGGAATGGCTGAAAGCTTAATTTCTATAAAAATCAGCTTGAGAGATTGGGAGCATTTTGTGGCAATGATTAAAAATAGGACTCAAAATTTCTCTATTGATGCTGCTGACTTATGGGAAGAAATTTTAGATTGTTTAGTCCCTATAAGTAACATCACCACCCAAATGGACTTCTTGAAGCTTTATGAACTCTCTTCTACCAGCCATCCTCAGGTCCCGAAACAGGAGAGAAGTCATGATGTAATCCGGTTTTTGGATGGAATGTTAACAGATAACAGCACAGAAAGAGAGACTTTCTTGAAAATGGTGATTGACCTCACCTTACAAGCTCTTTGGAATGGCTTAAAGGAAGATAACTGGGATATTTTTAATCTCCTGTTGACATTTGCCCAGCATCCAAATGATCTTTTAAAAGCCATAGAATCAGTTGTAGAGGTTTCTAGTGGAATCCACAGTGACAATCCAGATGATTTCAACCGAGATTCATTTTCTGATTTGTCACTGATTCAGAACACTACTCGTTATCAGCTTGCAAAGGCTGTCCTGATTGGTCTCAGCAAAGCAGGCTTCTCAAGGGAAGGCCTGCCCCTGAACAACACTCAGTGGACACATTTCACACGCACTTTGTTTCACCCAGATTACAACAATTTTCCTAATTCAGTCCCTCATCAGAATGTCACATCAGCAAAGGATGGGAGGACCAAGGATGAAATGATGATAATTCTTCATGGCTCAGAACCAATGTCACACCTCCAGAGATTCCTGAAGGCATTATTTGTATCAATTGAGCACTGGCAAGAAGTCCCACAAGCTGAGCAAAGGTATTTTAATCCCTACTTTGTAATTTATTCTTCACTATAGTACGGTAGCACTTGTATCACAAGAAGTACTCATATCAAACCAGATTAAGCAGTTTTCTCAATTTTAACTTTGTCACCCTTTGAAGCCAGTATTCACACACAATGATCCAAGTCAACGAATTCTTTCCCGTGTTCACCTCATTATTTGGCATCCAAGTATGATTTGGATTAATTTTTTTTTCTAAATCCAAAAGTAAAAGTCTTTCCTTCTAGTCACTTGTTTTGAGACTGGATAGACACATCACGTTTGAGAGGAAAGATTAACCACTGTACCTATGCATGTATTGCAGCACTAGCACTACTTTGTATCTCAGTAATATGTATTGTTATTATATGTCAATAAAATAATAACACAATGAATTGTAAAATTTTGACAAGTCAGGTGTGTTAGTCACACATAGTCACAGCAGCCATAGGTGCCAGTATTGGGTATGTAGTCATGAATGTGAAGTATCCAGTTCAGTCACAAGATTATGCTTGTAGTTGTAACTAACCATAGGAAGCAAACAGGCGTCTAATGACTCCTGCCTGCCTTAAACTCAGCCCTCTAAACCCTCCCATCACTAAATGTTAGATTAAAAGACTGGCATTAAACTCACAATCCTCAAGCTCCAGTGTACTACTATTAAAGGTATTGCCACCACACCTTGCTGGAAACATGTTCCTAAAAGCTTCAGAGTCACGAAATCCAGCTCTGGCATTAGCCTGCTTCCTTGGTCTGGAGGATTTGTGTCCTTTGATATACAGAACCCTAGGTTGCTTTTCCCTACCTCAGCTGTGATTCCTGGATGTGGCAAGGCTAGCTATCCTGTGTCCTTGTCTGTTTACTTTCCTCTCAACCCCATGTGGCAATTTAGAGATGTTATGTAAATACTATCTCATTTTCCACCAGACAGGCTGACCTACTTCCTGTTAGTTCTGTTGCTTCAGAACTATCCTTTGAATATGATAATTGTTTATGGCTTGGAATGATGTCCTTACTTAGTGAAACAGATGTCTCATTATTTCACATTTTAAATACTGGCTTCCAGGGACTCCTGCTTTATCTCCTTACTGTCTTTGATCCTCAACTACAGTGCTTAAGTATCCTGTTCTGCTTGGGATTTTCTTATAAACTGGAGGTAATCCTGGACACTTCTGTTCTCTGAACTCAGGTTTCAACTGAGATTTTCAGTGCTCCAAAGATAAAACTTTCACTTTACATCAATGTGCTCCCTCCCTCCCTCCCTCCCTCCCTCCCTCCCTCCCTCCCTCCCTCCCTCCCTCCCTCCCTCCCTCCCTCCCTCCCTCCCTCCCTCCCTCCCTCCCTTCCTTCCTTCCTTCCTTCCTTCCTTCCTTCCTTCCTTCCTTCCTTCCTTCCTTCCTCCCCCCTCTCTCCATTACTTCTTCATTTCTTCCTCTCTCTGTCTCTCTTCCTTCTCTCTTTCTTTATTTCTTTCTTCTTTTTTCTTTTTTGAGATAGACTCTTTCTACCTAGTCTAAGCTAGCCATCATCTCAAGAATCAGTCTGCCAAGAGCTAGATTGCAGGTGTGTACTTCAACATATGACCCAACATGTTTCAAAATTTACTATTTTAATTTTAATTGAGATTTATTTATGGAGAATAAAATAGTTCTTTTATACATATGTATGATTGAATGATAACAATCGTGCCTTCAAATATTGAAATACATTTCTTTTAGCTCATTTGAAATTTACCATGTGTTACTGTTAACTGTACCCATCTCACTGTGTCATAGAACAATATGTTTTGCTCCTAGTTGGGACTCAGTCCACTCCCTAATCATCACTCTAGTCTTTAGAAATTATCCTTCCATTCTCAACTTCTATGAGATGAACTTGTTTAGAATCCACATGAATGATGCCATATGACATTTGTCATTTTTGTCCCTGACTTATTTCATTTAACACTATTGCCTTAATCTGACTACACTGTTACCGAGTGCTGGCTTTATCTTCTCAACGGCTGTCATCATACTTTAACCACTTTAGTGACCAGCTCTTTATCTCAAGAGAATGAAAAAAGAAGAGAAAGCAGACACCAAATATATTAGCAGCAACAATCAAACTGCAGTAGGAGCAGAAAGCTGTCTGGAAGTCCAGCCTACTTACCTGCAATTTTCTTTTGCTTCTACAAAGTAAACATGGTAACATCAGGTTGAGAGAGGAGACAGTTTTTACACGTGTTATAACTCAGCCTTCTACCCTGCAGTCATGCTTAGAGGTTACACACCTATCCATTAACACCGTGATCTGTTTTTCCTAAGTGTTTTTGAGATGTGTCAAGTTTTCCGGCAGCTGCAGAAGCCCATGGAAACTGTGGAGATGCTGCAGAGGGTGGAAATGATGGCTCTGCGGGTGCTCATTATCTTTGCAGGTGGGTTGCTTATGTAAGAAGCACTTATGATTGCTGTGTCCCAGTATTCACAGCTTGGTTGACAGAGAGATGCATAGATTGATGTTGAGTTTCATTCAAAACAAAGCATATGTTTCTCAACCTAGCTACCCACCCTTCCCAACCTCAATGTTCCCTGCTCTTGTCAAGCTGAATAGCCCTTCCAAACATTGTTCCTCTCTGGTCCTTGTATCTTTGCTCATACAATCTGTTTCTTCTGTCTTCTCAAACTTAACTCCAGCCATATTCTGTGGCTGAGAATTGGGAGTGTCTCAGAACTGTCAGCTCCCTTTGCATTCAATAACCAATAGATACTGCCAACCAAACAAACTCTTTGCTTTTATTTCTTTTATCTTTCCTTCCGGTTAGAGTCACTGTTTCTTCCAGGCAGAAACTAATGTAATCATTCACCATATACAATACTTGCATGGAAGTTGTAATCCCTCAGTGCTGAGTAGTCTGTGTAGGGAATTGAATTCCACAGCCTTGGCACTTACTGTCTTTTTATGCCTGGTACTTCCTTTCTTCGGTAGTTTATAAACACTGTGAGAACGGCATCAATCTCATATTATGTTTTACATCTTCACAATACTCACCATAGTGTTCAATATTATGAATGAATTAGTTCATGGTTATTAAGACAACTTTGAACTAATGAATCACAAACTTGCCAGATTCATGGTGACACATTTACTGCTGATGTTGTCATTGAAAAATAATACCCTTAGCTGCCCCATAGATTGATTTAGTTACTTTAGAGCTTTCTCCAACAGGTAAGCATATGTTTGTAAACACTTCTGACTTCATATTGTTGTTTAAATAATTCCATGTGCATGTTCAGCCTGTATGCTATCATGAATGTGTTCTCCCTATTCATAAGGGCCGTGTGAATAGAACCCAACATGTTGCTTAGGTGTTCTCTTATTTGATGAGTGAATGCCAGGATTCCTCAGATACTCATGTTGCTGCCGTCCATGAGATTCCTAAATATATAACCTGTGTGTGTGTGGTGTTGGTGTCCATGAGTGCTCCTATACTCTCAGTCTGTGTGGTAGTACTTAAGAGACATTGGAAGAGCCATCTGCATACACTGGGCTCTTATTTGGTGTAAATGGACAGAATGTGCGATTGGAGAAGATAGAGCCCAAGGAGGAGTCTAGCTTATCCAGGAAGGGGACTATTAATATACAGAAGAGTTCACCATCAGTGAGGAAAGGTCACTAGTCTCAGAGTGGTCTCACTGGCCTGTGTGGGTGGCCATGGCTAGAATCCAGGTATGTAGAAGAGCATCTATCTGTGGCAGAAGGAAGGAGAAATGAGACTCAAGCAGGAAACAGCTTTCTAATTTTTTAAAATGCAATCTCACAAAATAATGCAAATTCTTCTACTGATCAGTGGTATTAGTTGAAAGAGGATACTGTAGGTGAGAGGGAAAGGTAGAAGAGAGAAGATGTTGGGGAATAAAACCTACATGGAGGCATGCCGGCTGAAGCCTGAAGGCTGGAGATTGGTATCTGTATTAACCGATGTGCTGCCCCATATCTAGATGATTCTTGGCATAGGCATGGTAGACATTCAACTGGTGTCTGTAAAAAGAGTGAGTGGGTCATTGAGTGGGTGCTGGCTATGGGACAGGCACATTGAGGCCAGTCTGCGTCATTGGTAAGTAAAGATAATACAGCCCTGTGTAGCACAAGCCTTTATTCACCAGAGCGTTAAGAGGCACAGAATTAAACTTGGCTTTGTTCAGGGACATCATGGCAACTGGTGTACTGGAAGGATAGAGAGGTTGATATTAAATAGTCTGAGTTCAGGGCTTCAGGTTAGCTGACAGACCCAGGACAGGCAACAGAATTTCTTTGAGACTCATAGAGGGTGAGCTGACATCTATTTCAAAGAGTAGTTTGAGAAGACTAAATAAGAGGAGGCTGTGACACACATGATCTCCCTGGGGCCTGTAGGGGACATGTGTGTGGTGCATACATTCTGACTTTCCTTCCCTGCTTCTAAGGCAGCTTGAGGATGGGGCTTCCTGTTCTCTACTGGGAAAGGCAGCCCTCAGGCTACTGAGAGCTGGGTCTCTGGAAAGAGATGGGGAAGATTAGCTCTGGTCTGCTCATTGCCCTTCTTGTAATAGAAATGTTTCTTTGAATCCATTAACTGTCATCTTTTGTTTTGAAACATTAAAAAGTAAGGGATAGAGGGCCAGAATGAACACTTGATAAACTGATGTCTAAGACTGTTGGGTAGGTGAGACCTAAATCTCTATAGACCTAAATTTTTATTTCTAATTCAAGCTGTCTATGAACATGGACTGTACTGCTAAACACCAAGCATCATATATCATGCTGATCAATAAAATCTCACTATGCTGAGACATGCTTGAGGACATGAAATCAAATCTCCTTCTGCTCTTCTGGCATACACAACTCAGCCATGTTTGAAGAGGCAATTATCTTGACATTTCATAGTTGGAGAAAGTAATGAATTTTCAATTAATGAAACCCTTATTGGTACCTGAATTTCTATGTATTTTGCCATTCTGGGTCACAGATGCTTAATTAATATAATATATAAGAAACATCATTACAAACTTAAGTTTTAGTTTTTATATTATACTCAGGCATGGCTGTTGTTGAGAGTGATGCTTCAGTTTCCTCATTAGAGCAGATGCTGTTCCATAGAGTGGGAGATCAGGGTGGAACCAGGAGGTTCTCAGTGAAATTGGAGGTACAATGAACCTGGAAAAGCAGATAGCTCTTCTGTCACACCAGGAATCTAGCTGTTTGAGGTGTTAATGGTGGCACAGTATTGAGTCCAGTATCATTTTTCTATTTCTTCTGATGTTAAATGTCAGAAGTGATCATATCAGTGTCTGTTAAGTTCATGGAAGAAGAAAAAGGAGGATGAGGAGGAAGAGGAAGAGAAGAAGAAGGAGGAGGAAGAGGAGGAGGTGGAGGAGGAATTGGACATAGTACTACTAGAAGATCTAGCAATACTTCTCCAGGGCATATACCAGAAGCTGTTCCAAGTTGTAATAAGGATACATGCTCCACTATGTTCATAGCAGCCTTATTTATAATAGCCAGAAGCTGGAAAGAACCCAGATGTCCCTCAACAGAGGGATGGATACAGAAAATGTGGTACATTTACACAATGGAGTACTACTCAGCTATTAAAACCAATGAATTTATGAAATTCTTAGGCAAATAGATGTATCTGGAGGGTATCATCCTGAGTATGGTAACCCAATCACAAAAGAACACACATGATATGTACTCACTGATAAGTGGATATTAGCCCAGAAACTTAGAATACCCAAGATACAATTTGCAAAACACATGAAACTCAAGAAGAAGGAAGACCAAAGTGTGGATACTTCGTTCCTTTTTAGAATGGGGAACAAAATACCCATGAAAGGAGTTACAGAGACAAAGTTCAGAGTTGAAATGGAAGAAAGGACCATCCAGAGACTGCCCCATCCGGGGATCCATCCCATATACAACCACCAAACCCAGATACTATTCCATATGCCAGAAAGATTTTGCTGACATGACCCTGATATAACTATCTCTTGTGAGGCTATACCAGTGCCTGGCAAATACAGAAGTGGATGTTCACAGTCATCTATTGGATGGAACACAGGGCCCCTAAAGAAGGAGTTAGAGAAAATACCCAAGGAGCTAAAGGGGTCAGCAACCCTATGGGAGGAACAACAATATGAACTAACCAGTACCCCCCCCCCCCAGAACTGTGCCTCTAGTTGCATATGTAGCAGAGGATGGCCTAGTCAGCCATCAGTGGGAGGAGAGGCCCTCGGTCTTGCGAAGATCATATGCCCCAGTACAGGGGAATGCCAGGGCCAGGAACTGGGAGTGGGTGGGTTGGGAAGCAGGGTGGGGGGAGGGTATAGGGTACTTTCAGGATAGCAATTGAAATGTAAATAAAGAAAATATCTAATACAAATATAAATAAAAAAGAAAAGGAAGAGGAGGAGGAGGAAGAAGAGGAGGAGGAGGAAGTGGCGGCAGCAGCAGCAGTCAGTAGGCATCCACTTTTCCACTTTAATAGTCTCATGTCATCAATTAATGAACTGAGGAACAGAGAACAGGAGTCATGCTTGGAATGATTAGTTCAAGGTCAGGAATGGAAAAAACTGCTGTGTAGGCAGGGTACTTGTGCAAGCATGAGGACCTAAGTTCAGATTTCCAGCACTTATGTGAACATTGGTTGTGGTGATCCATGCTCAAGTGGGGGGAGTTCTTGTGCTGGGGAGGAGGCAGAGACAGGTGGGTATTCAGAGCTTTCTAGAGGTAACTAGTCAATCAGGTAGCTCCAAGTTCAGTGAAAACCATTGTCTTAGAAAAGAAGGATGGAGAAGGCATTGAGAAAGATACCCAACATCTACATGTGCACCAGCACACATGAGAACAGACACACATATACATATGTATATATATAGACACACAGAGAGAGAGACAGAGAGAGAGAGAGACAGAGAGAGAGAAAGAGACAGAGAGAGAGAGAGACAGAGAGACAGACAGAGAGAGAGAGAGAGAGAGAGAGAGAGAGAGAGAGAGAGAGAGAGAGAGAGAGAGAGAGAGAGAGAGAGATTTCAAGGTTAGAGTACCTCACCAGCTAAGGAGATTGGTGGATACAGTGTGGAACTGTAGAGAGAGGTGGCAGACCTGGAATGCCAGGGCAGATATCTAATGTGTCTTTAGGTCAGAAGAGAAACAAGCTCAGGAAGAGGGACTGGAGTGAGGCTTTGAAGATGAAAAGAGAGTTGGAGAAAGAGGGCTCCATGTAGGGCAGATGGTCCAGGTACAAGCTGAGTTGTTGCTAGTGACAAGACTGTGTTATATGTTCTTGTGGTTATGCCTTTAGGGTAGACTCAATGGGAGGTGGGATAGAAAGAGGCCAGGTAGCCAGAAGCCTGGCACTGCTTCTGACAGGCACATCATCACAATCTAACTTTATAGAAATGCAGGACAAGTCTACCCTACGTCCACTTCACTGCCTAAGGAGACAACTAAGGCACACACATCTCCCCTCCTTCCCTTCCCCCTTTCCTTCCTTCCTTCCTCCCTCCCTCCCTCCCTCCCTCCCTCCCTCCCTCCCTCCCTCCCTTCTCTCTCTCTCTCTCTCTCTCTCTCTCTCTCTCTCTCTCTCTCTCTCTTTCTTTCTTTCTTTCTTTCTTTCTTTCTTTCTTTCTTTCTTTCTTTCTTTCTTTCTTTCTTTCTTTCTTTTCTTGTGTGTGTGTATGTTGGGAAGACAATGTCTCCGTATGTAATTTAGGCTGGCCCTAAGTTCATGATCCCCCTCCCTCAGCCTCCTAGGTGCCAGGATTGTAGGTGGGTATAATCCTAGGGTAAACTAGAGCCTGTTCACTTTGTATTTCTTCTTGTGGTACACTGCCTGGACTCAAACTGTTTTCTTTTTAAAATTTGTAAGAATAACTTTTTTTGCTCTTTGAAAAACTATTGTTTAGTGATTTATAAAATATATGCTGTTTCCTATAACGACCCAGTATCTAGAACATGTGTTGAATGCCAAGTATACTTGAAAGCAGATATGAGACCCAGAAAATGGAAGTGTGCAGGGAGATGAACTCCCAGGGCCCTAGATATCCAGGGAAGGAAAGGACAAATTTATGTGTGGGCTGGATAAGGCTGAGTTCTGAGAGGTAACTAGTTAGAAAGGAAGCAGAAGTCCCCTGTGGAAGGGACAGGGACATGAAGAATACATATTTTTAGTGCTCAGGAGGAGGAGGAGCAGGAGGAGGTGGAGGTGGGTAGTGGTTGGGGAAGAACTTGAGGCACAGCATGGAACCTATGAGATTTCTGTAACTGATCTCATGGCAGAACATAACTGGTGATGGCTGGGAGATGTGGACAGGACCTTCTAGGAGTCTGGTAGTCCCCTGGATGTGACCAGGTGGGGAATTGGACAGAGATCCTGAACCTAGAGGCATTAGGAAGTAGAGTGGTAGTGTGAAGATTGAGGCAGGGGAATGGCAGGGATGCTTCCAGCTGTGACTAGAGACATGTGGAGGAGATAGAAGCCAACAAATATAATTAATTCTTCCACAAGAGCACTCTGAGAAAGAATGAGTGAAGTGATTATACCCATGTTAGGATAATAAGCAAGAGGTCTATGAGTGAATGTGTATCTGTCCCAGAGAAGATATGAGAAGAAGGGTCAGTGTGTAGGAATTCCATCTAGGAGGGGGGAATACAAGGAGAAAGGAAGTGTTGGGAAAGCAGAGATTATAAATTGATATCTATTCAACGGATTTAGCCCAGGTGGGTCTTTATTTACACTTTATACCTAAAAGGCCTTAATGCATGAAGAGAATGTAATATTTGTACACAGTGGTATGGAATTAAACCTTTAAAGAGAATGAGTTTCTGTCATTTACACTAACACGGATAGAAATGCTGGATGTTATGCTAAGTGGGGAAACCAGACATTGAAACTGAAACATATACTCATGTATATGTGGAAGCTGATATGTTGACTTGGTGAAGTGGCAGTAGAATGGAGAGGACCAGAGGCTACAGAGCCAGGATGTCTATAAGAGACAGAGATCCAACAGGCAGTTGGATGTGAGGTGCAATTTCCATTATTTTAAAGCCCAGTGGGGCAACTGTTTCTACTACTGATTTAGTTCAGAGGCAGTTGGGTGTTTCAGAATAGCTATTTCACTGAATGTCCTCAGTGCCCCTAAAATGATAATATTGGAGGTAATGGATAGTAATGTAATGTTTTAGTCATTTTTCTGTTGCTGTGATAAGGCACCTTTACCAAGGTAATGTCTAGAAGAGATTATTTGAGGCTTACAGTTTCAGAGGGTTAAAGTCCATGACTATCCTAGCAGGAGACATGGCTCCAGGCAGGAAGGGCACGGGAAGTTGAGCACTCACATCTTGAGACACAACTACAAAGCCAAAAAAGCTAAATGGTGTAGACTTTTGAAGTCTCAAAGTCCATCCCTAGTGACACACCTCCTCCACTAGGGCCACATCCCCTAACCCTTCCCAAATGTTTCCACCTCCTGACTAAACATTCCAACATTTGAATCTATGGGTCCATTTTTATTCAAATCACCATGGTCAATTATCTTAATTTATTAATTTTAGACATGAATGTACTCTATTAAGATGTGAAGTTACCGTGTGTGTGTGTGTGTGTGTGTGTATGTGTGTGTATCAAAAACATTTTTTTTTGAGGCAGGGTTTCTCTGTGTAGCCCTGGCTGTCCTGGAACTCCAGGCTGTCCTGAGACTCAGTGATCTGCCTGCCTGCCTCTGCCTCCCCAATGCCCAGCTGAAACCAAAATATTTTAAAAGGTGCAGATTCACCCCTATCTGCTTGTCCATCTTGGAGATTTAAGACATTTTTATGAATTTGTATCATTTTTGATCTTTGAAGAACAATTTTCTGAGCTTGAGCTGGTCAAGTGAGAACTGTTTACTATTTTTTTTCCCTATTTCTTTTGATAGAAAATCCTTCCCTGACTAAGGACATTCTGTGTGCTACGCTGAGTTGCAAGCAAGGTGGGATGAGGCACCTTATCTTATCTGCTTTGCAAGGAGTCACTTTGGTTCATCGCCACTACCAGGTTTGTCTTCTTTTATGTTTCAGAATGTTTTGTATTCATCACAGTTGGCTCAGGCAAGGTGGTGTGGTTGCTCCATAGTTACAGTTTATTTCTGAGAACCAGATACTCTGCTCTGTGGTCATGATGGAAGTGCACCCTGCAGATCTCATCGTATGCAAGGCTTGGCTAGTACTCAGCTATGAGAATTGCTGTTCAAGTCTTAGGGGTTTTATAAGTGGTGATTAATCATTTGCATCATTAAAACTCAAATTATAGTCATGTGTGACTATATAAATGATGTTAAAATAGAAAGTAACAAAGAGTTGGGACACATATCTTTCTGGTTCTGGTTCATGTTCTTTCCTCTGTCTAGAGACCATTGACATTTGTGTCGTCTGCATGATGGTGGTACTTTATTGCTCTATGCTTGCGACTGAGTAGGGTGGTACTTTATTGCTCTATGCTAGCTCTGTGTTCAGTGACATCATGCTTGCGGGAAGTGGGGTGTTTAAACCACAGGAATGGGCAAGTGCTCTCATACAGATTGTCTGTCTGTTTGTTCATCCATCTACCTGTCTGTATCTATCTGTATGTCTATCATCTATCTACCCATCTCATCTATTATCTGTCTGCCCATCCACTCATCTATCTGTTCATCCCTCATACCCACCTACCCATCTATTGATCCATAAATCAATTTATTTTCTATCACTTATCTATAATCTATTGTAATGGTTTGTATATGCTTGAACCAGGGAGTGGCACTATTGGGAGGTGTGGCCTTGTTGGAGTAGGTGTGTCATTATGCATGGAGGCTTTAAGACCCTCATCCTAGTCTGCCTATAAGCCAGTATTCTGCTAGCAGCCTTCAGCTAAAGATGTAGAACTCTCAGTTCTACCTGCACCATGCCTGCTTGGACACTGCCATGCTCCCACCTTGTTGATAATGGACTGAACTTCTGAACCTGTAAGCCAGTCCCAATTAGATGTTGTCCTTTATAAGACTTGCTTTGGACATGGTGTTTGTTCAGAGCAGTAAAACCCTGCAATGTCTATGTTTTGGAAAGGTAGGGTTTTTTGTTTCTTTATTTCTTAGTAGCACATATTAATTATTTATAAGTGGGTTTCATTATGATGTTTCATAGATGTATATATTATACCTTATCATATTCACCACACTATCCTCACTGCAAATAATTTTTATACAGTTTATTTTGATAATATTCTTTTCCATGTTCCAGTTCCTCCCAGATCCTTCTTAGCTCCTTATCTAACCAATTTCATGATTTTTTTTGTCCCTTATGCCCCCATCACCCATCTGAGAATGAAAATCTAAACAAACAAAAAACTCAAGAACACAAACATAACAAACAAAGCAATACAAAATAAAAGACACAAAAACAAAAGCATCGAGTCCCTCTATTGGAGGAGACTGAGTTTCCCTTTCTCAGTGTTTATCAGTTTGGAACAGTTTCCTGGTTACGGGTAGGGCTTTATGTTCACTTCTCTTTCTCAGTTGTAGGATTTTGTCTAGATTGAACTTGTGCAGGTCTGATGCATCCTTTCACAGTCTCTGTGAGGTCATATGTACCTCAGTCCCCTTATGCTTCAGAGATACTGTTTTCTAGGAGTGTGTGACATCTTGATGAATCAATAGCTGAAGGATTCACACAAACCAGCATTTCCTTCCTGGTATTTGTATTTTATCTAGGGACAGTTCTGAGTGTTTACTGTTTGTGTGATAAAGTGACCCTTTCCAATCTGAAGTTCAGCGGGTGTTGGATTCCACTGGGAATTAGAGATGGTGCTGATGAAGGCCTCCCACTGCTGGACCAATGCCTAATCATGTAATGAGGGCCTAAAATGTTCCCAAATCTGAAACTTTTGGTACCAACATGACAGCACTCATAAAAATGTACACATGATAGGTCATACTCAAAATACAGACACACAAAAGTAAAGTGTGGGATGCCTTTAGACTATGCATAGAGTCTAGGTAGAGTGGGTTCCTAACCCTCATGATGTATATTCAGACATCTCAATATCCAGAAAGACCTAGAATTAGAAAAACTTCGGGCCTCAAACATTTTATTTAGATAATCCAAATTCAGATATGTTATATTTTAAAAAAATGCACACAACAAAATCCTTGACTTCTGGAGCTCTGAGAGAAATTTATGATAATAAAACAGGCGACACTGTGCAGATTTTGAAACTGACCCCAAGACAAGATCCACAGTTCACATCAGTGTGTACACATGAATAATTCTGACTGGGACATATTAATTTCTATAAAGAGCAGAACACCCTGATTTGATGATGACAGCAAACAATTGCTCATATCAGGATGAAAAACATGTCTTAGTTTGGTTTTTGTTGCTACGATAAACACCATGACCAAAAACAACTTAGAGGGAGAAATAGTTTATTTGGCTTACAAGTTATAGTTTGCCATAAGGAGAGACCAAGGTAGGACCTCAAAATAGAAACCATGTGGTAAGCTGCTTGCTGCCCTGCTCTAGGTTGGATTTTGCTAGCTTTGTTATAAAACATTAGCCTAAGGATGGTCCTACCCACTGTGGGCTGGGCTCTCCTATGTCAATTAGGAATGAAGAACTTTCTTCAGAGACATGCCCACAGATCAGCCTCCTAGAAATGATTCCTCAGCTGAGTTACTTCATGAAAGGAATATCAAATTGACAACCTTGGTCCTAGGGTGTTTAGTATGTGAGTCTTTCAGAAATGTAAATCTTATCCACGTGATATCATGGGGTTTTTCTGTGTCAAAGGTCTACCTTTGTTGTGTTTAGGTGTTTAATGTCTTAAGTATTCTCTGTGAAGTTTGCTTTGTATTAGCATAGAGCTCCACTCACCAATCCAGATGAGAAGAGCTCAGAGTGTCAAGTCTTTATCCTGTCAGACTGGGTTTCCAGCAGCAGAAAGTTAACTGTCTTGGGATCGGTAGGAACTTGAAACTAGGTTTCGAAAGATGTCAATGCCCACAGAGTGACACTTTTGGGTTGACTAGAATCAGAGAATGTGTCTGGAATATCAGATTGGCTTTTGGGCTTCTGAATATACTCTCACATCTTGTGTTTTGGAAACTAGCAGTGTCTACTTCTCTGCCTCAGGCCTGAGTGATGGCAGTCTGCTTCACTCAGAGAAGGAGGGCCTGTATGCTACCTTTTACCTGTGGTGATTCTTCATGATCTCAAGGCTGTAGACTAACAGGGTCAAATATCAGTCTTTATGCTTAATATGTTACTTAACTGCAACCTTGTGCACTTATACTCAAGAATGTTGGTTTTTTTCTCTTTTATCAACACCTGCTACTGGAGAGGGCAGTGTGCTTTATTTCTTTGTAATTATTTCTATGTCAAAGTTATTGTTTTGTTAAATATAAGAATAATATCAGCAGGGGGTGCTATATATGCATCAGGTTAATGATGGCTTGGGAGTTCTGGGAGGAAGCAAGCCATGGGCAGAGGCTCCAATAAACTGAATTTTACTTATGTTCTCAGAAGCAAGTTATCAGGCAAGCTAATGCTCATTGTACCTATAGTTCTTGTCTCAGCACAGCATGCTGTGAGGAGGGGCGTCAGTGGAGGAAGGGGAGCATCAGGTCTGTGAAATGTCTTGGAGAGAGCAAGAGAAAGCTCAGCATGGGAAAGATGGACACAGCCTTACTATCTATCTCAGTCTTGCAGGAGCATGCCTGTTGCCTGTCATCCATTTCCTTTCTTCTCTCATAGGAACATAGGAAATAGCTGGGTCTGGGTTTGCAGAACAATGAAGGGGGAGGGTGAAGGAGCCTGCATCAATGAGGATGTGTCCAGTGGAAATCTAAGTGTGGGGAGGAGCTTGTGCCCTTTTCTAGTCCACCAGGAGCAGAAGCACACTCTTGCCATTGCTCCTGCCCAGGCCCTAGAGAACTAAAATTCTTTAGGGGGTTTTCAACACCCTGTTTACTTCCAAATAACTGCAGGGTACTTCTACCCTGTTTAGCCTGTTCTAGCTCCTGAATAAATGACACAGAGATGTGATGTACTTATTAACAAGCTGTAAACATAACTGAACTGTCAAAACATTTAAGACTGCCCATTTCCCATCCACATGATCCTTTACCTTTAATCCAAGTCCTGCTTTAGTTCACTCTGACCCATGTGTATCTTTATGACTGCTCTTTCATCATGATTTCATGGCAATTCCTCCTGTTCTTTTCACGTGCTTTCTCCATACCTTCTCCTCCTCATTGTCTTCTCCTCTCTCTCTTCTCTGGTCTCTCTGGAATTGCCTCATCCTTCTGACTCCAATGGGAAGTTCCACCCTTTTCTATTCTGCCAAGTGAGGTGGCTGATCAACTCTTTTATTAACCAATCATGGAAGATGGCAAATACATTTTTTATAACATAGAGATCAGAGATGGTTGGCCATGCTGTCTGGACCACAAGCAGATGTCTGGGCATAGAAATCAGCATTTAAATACACACCATACAAAACTACCTCTCAACCTCATGATGCTGGACGCCCAGGTTTCATCTAGTCTATGGTTTTTTTTTTTTTTTGATTGATTGATTTGACTTAGCATTTCTTCCAGGATTATTTATGTCATGCAAATGACATGATTTTTTTCTTTCACATGGCTGAATAGTATCTTACAGTGTGTTTAAGGCTTTTTGTTTTTATCAGTTCATCTCTCTCAGTGGACTTTCATGTCAATCCCACATGTTGTTTGCTGCAGTGATCATTTGACCTGTCCTTCATACCTGCTTCCCTTTCCATTAGTTATGGACCAAGGAGTGGTATTTGGGATCATACAGCCATTGTGAGGAACTCATACATGATCTTCTTTAATGTCAGTACTACTGTACATTTCCACCACCAACATATAATGGGTCCCCTTTCTCCATGTCTTCACCATAATCATCCCTGTATTTTATGTAGACAGCTTAGAAGGTTTGAGGAGCTGATCTCATTGCAGCTTTTATTCATGCTTCCTTAATTGAGAAAGCAGAGCTTACACATCTGTTCTCCACTTTGTCTCTTTCAGCATGTTTCCAGGTCTGTGCCAATATTTTTTATGATGACTTTTTTCTTTTACTTACTTTCTTTCTTTTTAAAACTTTCTTTTCCTATTAAACACTGAGGGATTGAGAAGAACTGGGAACTGGGCTCTGGGAAACTAAGTACCAGGTAACATGGTGTGACTTGTTTTCTGTCCTGTACCACAGTGCAGTCTTGCCCTGTCCTATGGCTGCCTGTGTGCAGAGGAAATGGGAGCATTGTTTGACACTTGAGGAAATAACTAAGGTCTGCATTTACCCGAGAACCAGCCTCAAGCTTGTGCACATAAATACTGCTGTGTTTTCTAGGAAATTGGAAAGATATGGTCCTCACCTGATCAGTTGGACTGTGAACGTCTTAGCAGGAATCTTTCCAGTGCCTTGGAAGGCTTTAAAAGCATCTTGGAAAATGCTTCCAGCCATAGCTGCACGTGCCAGCCCTTGGTGGGAGTGGTTCAGCAGCACATGCACAGGTGTGTAACGTGCTCTTGGGCCCTGCCCAGTATTCTCAGTTTTCTGAAAGATGTGTGCTTAAGTGTTCATGCAGAATGAGTTCTTTCTAAAGTTATTGATTTCAGATAGCATCGTCGCCAAGTACTAGTCAAACACCAGGGCTTTCCATAAATATGATTTACATTTTAAATCTTAGCAGCAGCTTTTGCTGTCAGATGAGCTGTATAGACAAGCAAGATGCTGGGTCAGATACTGAGATCCAATCCAGGAAGACAGTGTGACATTAAATGTAAGTAAATGAACAGACACATATTTTCAAATGATTCCATATCTGATTAAAACTTCTCATGTGTTTAGAAGTGTGAGCTCAGAAGTCAGGGGCTTGCCACTCTGAAGATGACATAGGTACAGAGAAGTGGCCATCTACCTGGGCCTGCAATAATTTGTCAGATGCACCATTGTCTATTTCCCACATATGGGAGAAGCCGTTTATCATGCATCTTGTTGCTATCACCCTGATTCATTTGCTGCACTGGGCTGAGCAAGGACATGTTGGAAATCTCATGTTGGGGAAATTCACACTCAGATAGTATCAGAGGACTGAGTATGTCCATTTATCAGAGGGGACCTGTGTTATCCAGCCTAGCTCCTAGAACAGAGGCAAGGTTATTCACTCCAACAATTGCTTCAGATGTTTTATCTTATCTCATTTTAATTTTCTGTCACTTTAGGTTGACCAAAAGTCTTGAGGAGGTTTGGATGTCAAAGATTCCTGTTATGACATTTCTTAGCAACTTCACAGTCACAGAGGGTATGTGGTTTCTCAGCTTGCTTGATTAAAAATTACATTTAGAGTTTCAGTTCAATATGTTATTAAAATGAATCATAAAGAAGGAAAATTATGCCATACTGTTAGGAAAGAAGAGACCTTGAACTTGAGAGGGAGTAGGGGACATAACAGTGTGAGGAGGGAGGAGAGAAAGGGCAAATGATATGATTACATTTCAATCTAAGAGGGGCTACATGTGGGGGGCCTGCCTGGGAAGAGATGGGGGGAGCTGTGATTGGGATATAAAGTGAATAAATAAATTAATTAATGGAAGAAAAGCTAAGTAAAAATATTAATGTTTTATTAAAAGACATTTGAAATAAAACACAAAAAAGCAAGAGTTGTGCTCTATATTCTGTAAAGACAAAAAGCAAAAACTAGCCTAACAACTTAGAATGGAGCCAGTCAGAGCACTTCAGGCTTCATGGGTAAATTCCTGAGGTCCCAAAAGTCAGGCAAAGGAAAGGAGGCCATCTTGTGTTGTCTAGATTTCTCATTCTGTCCTCCCACAAACTACTGGATCTTATGAGTCTCTGTCCCATCCACACAGCTCCTAAACCTCACACAGCATTGATATGAAAACTGTGAAGAATGCTCATACATCCTTAGGTGATGATTATTTTCTTGTTAAGAAAGATGAGGTCTCTACAGCACATGGTCACTGCTCATTCAGAAAGAATTCTTTCTCAAGTGAGTCTGAAAGCATCCTGAATTCAGAGTCAGCCATTGACCAGATAATACCCCATAGCTGGAGGTTTTTACTTACTTACACAGGAAGACTCCCCTAGAAGAGTAAGATAAAACTTTAGTTAGTGTCTACTATAAGCTGGACAGCATGAGAGAAACTTCTTATTTAGGTGGCAACATCAAATTTTGTTTTAAATCAACAAAACTTTTGAAAATTTATTAAGAACTCTGCTTTCCTTTTGTATTTTCTTCAGATGTAAAAATAAAGGATTTGATGAGAAACATCACCAAATTAACTGAGGACCTTCGCTCCTTCTTCCACATCTCTGAGGAAACCATCCACAGCATCTTAGAAGCCAACATTTCCCATTCAAAGGTACAGGGCTGCTTTCATCAGGAGGGACCCCTCACAGCTGCAGCTGCCCTGACCACATTTCCCTGCCTCCTTCTCCTTCCATAGCTGGGAGGGGGGGAATGGATGTCTATACAAACGATGTAGCTGAAATCAGAGGAACCCATGCAAACAAGCAGGGAGCTGAAGAATGTGAACATCTGGTGATACAAGTTGGTAACACCACCTTCGTTTGGATAAGATTTCTGGCAACATTTATTTTAGTGATATCTAATTCTGATGCATGAAGGCTATTAGGTTTTTAATTTTTTTTATAGTTCCATTTGTGTCATAAGCCTTAAATCCCCAAATAAAGCTAGTTAAAAATATGTAATCTGTCATGATGGAAAATAGTCATACACTCTGGTCATGTGGTATGACTGTGACTCATGACAGATGAGCAAAGTGACAGGCTTGGGTTTCACTGTTATGGCTGAGAAGTGTTAGGTAAAACCCTTATACCAAGTGTTGCTTATTTCTTATCTTTTTGAAATGGTATTAGGAGGTATCGCTTATCAGCAGAGAGGGGAAGCAGATGGCTACCATGTTAGCCTCAGCAAATGCCATGTGACTCCTTAGCTTGTGGTTTTCTGTACTTCTGGGGGGTGTGGTTATCATCCTCTGCAGAAAATCAAAAAACCAGAGTATATACAAGTGCTTTAATTGGCAATCACCTAGGCTCCAATATAAATTGAATTTCATGTTAATTTTGACTAATTGAGGCTCAATGCAAGCTTAGTAAGTAGATTCATTAACAGTTAATCTAAATTCAGAATGAAATAGATGAAAAGCCAGGGATCGGAAATGCAAACTATAGTATCACAAAGTTACTTATCACAAGAAAGGAAGTATCTACTTTCAATAAAAAAAAAATCAATTGTATCTCATTACATACCACATGTGATGGAAATGTGGGGATAAAGGAGGAGGGGAGCTCAGCAGAGAGTGGAGCTTTGGAAACATTTCTTCAGCTAGGCAACCGTCAGTGGAAATAGCGACTGCTGTGGTTTGAATGCTGCACTGTAGAATATTTCTAACAGGAGTCTGGAGCAGTGGCCAGACTACGTGAGCAGCAGCCCAAGGCTGCCCATATAGAAACTTTACTGATAAACTCACTTATTTCAAGGTCCACGTTTTAAGATTCACTTCAGTTTCTGCAGAGATTTCTACTTTGCTGCCTGCCTTGCTGCCTGCTTAGTAGTGTGCAGCCACCAGGTGTCGCTGATGTTCTATGGTGATATGGGCTGTACAGTGAGCCAGTGGGTTATGAAGTAAAAATTATAGCACAGATGATTTTGTGGTTCCTCCCCCCGAATCAGTGTACATTTCTGTGCATCTCTATAACCACTGTGGTCACCTGAGTAGATGGATCCATAGGAAATTGGACAGGGTCTAACAAATGCATTTTTATTGTTCAAACACTCAAGGCTATTCACATTAATGAATACATATGCACACTGACATCACACACAACCATAGCCTCTTAGCAGGTGACGCCTTGGGCTATGGTTTCTTCTAGAGTATCAACTTTATGTTTACTTCTTGTTTGTAGTCCCATGTCCTTTTGTTTGACCCTGGTTTTCTTTCCCATTGTCTCAGTCAGTTTACAAATTCATTACATTGAACTCATCCCAGGTGATCTTCAAGATACATTCTGCAGTGCTGCGTTCCTTGGAAAGCTGCAGAAACCTTCACTTGCTCTTTCTGTTGTCCACTCCATGTCTTTCCATGCATCAAGCATGGTTCTTAGATGCTGTACATCAAAGGCATTGCTCTACACAGCCAAACTTCTGTGAGGAGAGCTCATTAAATATGCAATGCTGACCATGTAGAGAAGACAATAGGAGGTCCTGTGACACACATGTAGCTCAATGATGGGGACAGACAGTCACAGGAAGCATGATTGAGCAGGGGACAATGGAGATGGAGCTGAAATTCTGAGCATTAGCTCTTGAGATACTGAAATAATGAAATAGGCAAGGGCCTGGCTGTTTTCCCTTCCTTGCCAAGGCTGACATGGGCAGTTCCTCTCCTCCTGAACTCCTTTCTTGAACATAACATCATCTCATCAAAACCCCAAATCTGAGACTCCAGAGATGCACTGGATTCTGAAGCACTTCTAGGCTAACCTCTTGCTTTGGGCTTCGTCCCCCTCTGCCTTCTCCTGCGGAGTATCTCCTCATTACATGCTGCAGGAGCCTGTTCCAGTGGACAGAGCCCAGCAGTGCCTTTCCATGGTAAGATGGTTCTGTTCAGGAATATGAAATCACAGAACTAATTGATTAGCTTCTGTCTCTCTCTCCCCTCTCTTCCTTCTCCGTCTTCATTCCCCTTCTCCCCCTGGCTGTCTTAAACATAACTGTCTTTTTTAATTCTATTCTCAGTTTTCTTGAACTACCCCAGGGAAAGGTGCATTTTGGCCGATAGTTGCAAACCCCCTGAGGGGCACCACTAAGCACTTGCTTACCTGTGCCCTGCTTTTCAGAGCCTCCCATTTTCAGTTCCTGAGATCCTAGATCATCTTATTACTACTGTGAAGACACGAAATGTTTACATGGGGCTTTTAGAAGGAAATCCAGTATCTCTAAAGTCATTCAGTATGAGTTTGTATCAGATCCCTCAGACATTGGCTTAATCACTGACTTCAGCCTGGGGCTCAGTCCTAGATAGAACCTATGGCTTTCTGCTATTCTCTCCTGCTCCTCTCTTCTATCTGGGTCTTTACCATGTCAGTAGGCCTGAGCTCAGCCCCAGCTCCAGAGAAGAGCAATGCTCATTAAAGTATTCAGGACCAGTTTTCCCAGTTTGACCCAATTTTGCTTTCTTATAACTCAAACAGGAAATCAGCAGTCACTTTTCTCATAGATCTACAGTGACTGCATTGCTATCATCATGTCCTTGCTGCTCACACAAAGAGCGAGCAGAGCGCATCCCACCTTGTTCAAGTTTTATCTCTACCTCAATGTATAATACCCTCAGCCCTGCCCTTGACTCATGGCCACATGTTCAAGCTGTTCAACCCATGCTCCTCCCCCAGGTCTTAGACCCATGCACTCCATGTGCAAACTTTTCAGACACCCCACCCCCCACCCCCTATCCCCATCTCGTGTAAGCTCTTGCTGAAAATGGTGAGGGCCTCTCATGGGGATCATCACTAGTTTTAAATCAAATAACTGTCCATGTGACAGCATCTATATGTCAAGAGTGGGAAAATACCTCCCCAGGTCCTTGGTCTCCCTGCAGATTTCCAAGTCAAACATGAATGTGTGGGAAACACAGCATCTTTGGTGTGGACCAGAGCAAAGTCTGAATTGTCTTCAGCGCTCTGAATGGAAAAATGTGTGCTTCTAATTGAGCAACAGTGTTTCCTTACCTTTATATACAACAGTGTTTCCTTTATATTCCTTACCTATGATACTTGATTCAGGCATCTTTCCAATGACAAAAACAGGCATAGCAATTTTTAAAAAAAGATAAATAGCAAAACAAAGCAAAAAAAGAAACTCTCTCTCTCTCTCTCTCTCTCTCTCTCTCTCTCACACACACACACACACACACACACACACACACACACACACACAGAGGAATGTTAACAACCCTAAGCAGACAGTTATCTTTGGTGGTGGTGAGAGATTCTCTGTGGGATCTTCTTTATTTGGTAGGGGAGGTGCCAAAAGTTCCAAGACAAAAAGCTTTACCCTCAAACAAATTCTATGAAATAACCTTCAGGTCAAAGAGCTGTCAACATTGAGGACATATTGGAAAGAGGTGGGGACAGAGGCTCTCAACAAGTGTTGAGGTCTTTTATGGGACCAGTATGGCTCCTGTCCACCCAGAGTTGGGAGCAGCCTCTTTGGGGTTGATGCCTTCTATTTGGGTGAGCCTCTCTTACCAGCCAAGTTCTATCCTGAAGCCATCTTTACATAACTGAGCAAACACAGCAATAAAAGGCAGGTTAGTAACCACAATTTACCCTTAGGAATTCCTAGAAAACCAGTCCAATCACGCGGGACCTGAGACTGCTCTGGTTGGGGAGAGAGAAATCCGGCCTACATAGGGCCACAAGCCTCTTCCGGTCAGAAAAGCACCGGGGTAGCTAGGGCGCAGGGTCGGCTGACACTCGCCAGCTACCCACAACACCCGCCACAGGATCTTAAGACTTCTGGTGAGTGGAACACAGCTTCTGCTCCAATCCAATTGCGCGCGGGACCTAAGACTGCATTAGTTAGGGAAGCAGAAACCGGCCTGAGTAGGGCCACAGGCCTCATCCGGCCGGATCAGCACCAGGGTAGCTAGAGCGCAGGGTCGGCTGACACCCACCAGCTACCCATGACCCCCGCCACAGGATTTTGAGACTGCTGGTGAGTGGAACACAGCTTCTGCTCCAGTCCAATCACGTGGGACCTGAGACTGCTTTGGTTGGGGAGGCAGAAATCCGGCCTACGTAGGGCCACAAGCCTCTTCCGGTCAGAAAAGCACCAGGGTAGCTAGGGCGCAGGGTCGGCTGACACTCGCCAGCTACCCACAACACCCGCCACAGGATCATAAGACTTCTGGAGAGTGGAACACAGCTTCTGCTCCAATCCAATTGCTCGCGGGACCTGAGACTGCATTAGTTAGGGAAGCAGAAAACCGGCCTGAGTAGGACCACAGGCCTCTTCCGGCTGGACCAGCACCGGGGTACCACCAGCTACCCACGACCCCCGCCACAGGATTTTGAGACTGCTGGTGAGTGGAACACAGCTTCTGCTCCAATCTTTAAACAGTGACAACGACAACAATTAACCCCAGAGATTACCAGATGGCGAAAG
This sequence comes from Mus caroli, assembly GCF_978045245.1. Taxonomy (NCBI): domain Eukaryota; kingdom Metazoa; phylum Chordata; class Mammalia; order Rodentia; family Muridae; genus Mus; species Mus caroli. Next base: position 114,104,193 of record NW_028227268.1, on the reverse strand, counting down.
GTAAACGTAATAATCTTACTAACAGAAACCAAGACCACTCACCATCATCAGAACCCAGCACTTCCACTTCGCCCAGTCCAGGGCACCCAACACACCGGAAAAGCTAGACACGGATCTAAAAGCATATCTCCTGATGATGGTAGAGGACTTCAAGAAGGACTTTAATAACACACTTAAAGAAATACAAAGGAACACTGGTAAACAGGTAGAAGACATTAAAGAGGAAGCACAAAAATCCCTTAAAGAATTGCAGGAGAACACTGCTAAAGAGTTACAAATCCTTAAAGAAAAACAGGATAACCTAATCAAACAGGTAGAAGTCCTTAATGAAAAACAGGAAAACACATCCAAACAGATGATGGAAATGAACAAAACCATACTAGACCTAAAAAGGGAAGTAGACACAATAAAGAAAACCCAAAATGAGGCAACACTGGAGATAGAAACCCTAGGAAAGAAATCTGGAACCATAGATACGAGCATCAGCAACAGAATACAAGAGATGGAAGAGAGAATCTCAGGTGCAGAAGATTCCATAGAGAACATCGGCACAACAATCAAGGAAAATGTAAAATGCAAAAAGATCCTAACTCAAAACATCCAAGAAATACAGGACACAATGAGAAGACCAAACCTACGGATAATAGGAGTGGATGAGAATGAAGATTTTCAACTCAAAGGACCAGCAAACATCTTCAACAAAATTATAGAAGAAAACTTCCCAAATCTAAAGAAAGAGATGCCCATGAACATACAAGAAGCCTACAGAACTCCAAATAGACTGGACCAGAAAATAAATACCTCCCGACACATAATAATCAGAACAACAGATGCTCTAAATAAAGATAGAATACTAAAAGCAGTAAGAGAAAAAGGCCAAGTAACATATAAAGGCAAGCCTATCAGAATTACACCAGATTTTTCACCAGAGACTATGAAAGCCAGAAGATCCTGGACGGATGTTATACAGACACTAAAAGAACACAAATTCCAGCCCAGGCTACTATACCCAGCCAAACTCTCAATTAACATAGATGGAGAAACCAAAGTATTCCACGACAAAACCAAATTCACACATTATCTCTCCACGAATCCAGCCCTTCAAAGGATAATAACAGAAAAAAACCAATACAAGGACAGGAACCACGCCCTAGAAACAACAAGAAGGTAATCCCTCAACAAACCTAAAAGAAGACAGCCACAAGAACAGAATGCAAACTTTAACAACAAAAATAACAGGAAACAACAATTACTTTTCCTTAATATCTCTTAATACCAATGGACTCAACTCCCCGATAAAAAGACATAGACTAACAAACTGGCTACACAAACAAGACCCAACATTTTGCTGCTTACAGGAAACTCATCTCAGAGAAAAAGATAGACACTACCTCAGAATGAAAGGCTGGAAAACAATTTTCCAAGCAAATGGTATGAAGAAACAAGCTGGAGTAGTCATTCTAATATCTGATAAGATTGACTTCCAACCCAAAGTCATTAAAAAAGACAGGGAGGGACACTTCATACTCATCAAAGGTAAAATCCTCCAAGAGGAACTATCAATCCTGAATATCTATGCTCCAAATACAAAGGCAGCCACATTCATTAAAGAAACTTTAGTAAATCTCAAAGCACACATTGCACCTCATACAATAATAGTGGGAGACTTCAACACACCACTTTCACCAATGGACAGATCATGGAAACAGAAACTAAACAGGGACACAGAGAAACTAAGAGAAATTATGAATCAAATGGAACTGGCAGATATCTACAGAACATTCTATCCTAAAACAAAAGGATATACCTTCTTCTCAGCACCTCATGGTACCTTCTCCAAAATTGACCACATAATTGGTCACAAAACAGGCCTCAACAGATACAAAAATATTGAAATTGTCCCATGCATCCTATCAGATCACCATGGACTAAGGCTGATCTTCAATAACAAAATAAATAATAGAAAGCCAACCTTCACATGGAAACTGAACAACACTCTTCTCAATGATACCTTGGTCAAGGAAGGAATAAAGAAAGAAATTAAGGACTTTTTAGAGTTCAATGAAAATGAAGCCACAACATACCCAAACTTATGGGACGCAATGAAAGCATTTCTAAGAGGAAAACTCATAGCTCTGAGTGCCTCCAAAAGGAAACTAGAGAGAGCACACATTAGCAGCTTGACAACATACCTAAAAGCACTAGAACAAAAGGAAGCAAATTCACCCAAGAGGAGTAGAATGCAGGAAATAATCAAACTCAGGGGCGAAATCCACCAAGTGGAAACAAGAAAAACTATTCAAAGAATCAACCAATCAAGGAGCTGGTTCTTTGAGAAAATCAACAAGATAGATAAACCCTTAGCCAGACTCACTAGAGGGCACAGGGAAAGCATCCTAATTAACAAAATCAGAAATGAAAAAGGAGACATAACAACAGATCCTGAAGACATTCAAAACACCATCAGATCCTTCTACCAAAGGCTATACTCAACAAAACTGGAGAACCTGGATGAAATGGAGAAGTTCCTAGACAGATACCAGGTACCAAAGTTGAATCAAGATCAGGTTAATGATCTAAACAGCCCTATATCCCCCAAAGAAATAGAAGCAGTCATTAATAGTCTCCCAACGAAAAAAAAAGCCCAGGACCAGATGGGTTTAGTGCAGAGTTCTATCAGACCTTCAAAGAAGATCTAATCCCAGTTCTTCACAAACTATTCCACAAAATAGAAACAGAAGGTACTCTACCCAACTCATTCTATGAAGCCACAATTACTCTGATACCTAAACCACAAAAAGACCCAACAAGGATAGAAAACTTCAGACCAATATCCCTTATGAATATTGATGCAAAAATCCTCAATAAAGTTCTTGCTAACCGAATCCAAGGACACATCAAAACAATCATCCATCCTGACCAAGTAGGTTTCATCCCAGGGATGCAGAGATGGTTCAATATATGGAAATCCATCAACGTAATCCAGTATATAAACAAACTCAAAGACAAAAACCACATGGTCATCTCGTTAGATGCGGAAAAAGCATTTGACAAGATCCAACACCCATTCATGATAAAAGTCTTGGAAAGATCAGGAATTCAAGGCCCATACCTAAACATGATAAAAGCAATCTACAGCAAACCAGTAGCCAACATCAAAGTAAATGGTGAGAAGCTTGAAGCAATCCCTCTAAAATCAGGGACTAGACAAGGCTGTCCACTTTCTCCATACCTATTCAACATTGTACTTGAAGTCCTAGCCAGAGCAATTCGACAACAAAAGGAGATCAAAGGGATACAAATTGGAAAAGATGAAGTCAAAATATCACTCTTTGCAGATGATATGATAGTATATATAAGTGACCCTAAAAATTCCACCAGAGAACTCCTAAGCCTGATAAACAGCTTCGGTGAAGTAGCTGGATATAAAATTAACTCAAACAAATCAATGGCCTTTCTCTACACAAAGAATAAACAGGCTGAGAAAGAAATTAGGGAAACAACACCCTTCTCAATAGTCACAAATAATATAAAATATCTTGGCGTGACTCTAACTAAGGAAGTGAAAGATCTGTATAATAAAAACTTCAAGTCTCTGAAGAAAGAAATTATAGAAGATCTCAGAAGATGGAAAGATCTCCCATGCTCATGGATTGGCAGGATCAACATTGTAAAAATGGCTATCTTGCCAAAAGCAATCTACAGATTCAATGCAATCCCCATCAAAATTCCAAATCAATTCTTCAACGAATTAGAAAGTGCAATCTGCAAATTCATCTGGAATAACAAAAAACCTAGGATCGCAAAAACTCTTCTCAAGGATAAAAGAACCTCTGGTGGAATCACCATGCCGGACCTAAAGCTCTACTACAGAGCAATTGTGATAAAAACTGCATGGTACTGGTATAGTGACAGACAAATAGACCAATGGAATAGAATTGAAGACCCAGAAATGAACCCACACACCTACGGTCACTTGATCTTCGACAAGGGAGCTAAAAATGTCCAGTGGAAGAAAGACAGCATTTTCAACAAATGGTGCTGGCACAACTGGTTGTTAACATGTAGAAGAATGCGAAACGATCCATTCCTATCTCCTTGTACTAAGGTCAAGTCTAAGTGGATCAAGGAACTTCACATAAAACCAGAGACACTGAAACTTATAGAGGAGAAAGTGGGGAAAAGCCTTGAAGATATGGGCACAGGGGAAAAATTCCTGAATAGAACAGTAATGGCTTGTGCTGTAAGATCGAAAATTGACAAGTGGGACCTCATGAAACTGCAAAGCTTCTGCAAGGCTAAAGACACCATCAATAAGACAAAAAAACCACCAACAGATTGGGAAAGGATCTTCACCTATCCTAAATCAGATAAGGGACTAATATCCAATATATATAAAGAACTCAAGAAGGTGGACTCCAGAAAGTCAAATAACCCCATTAAAAAATGGGGCTCAGAACTGAACAAAGAATTCTCACCTGAGGAATACCGAATGGCAGAGAAACACCTGAAAAAATGTTCAACATCCTTAATCATCAGGGAAATGCAAATCAAAACAACCCTGAGATTCCACCTCACACCAGTCAGAATGGCTAAGATCAAAAATTCAGGTGACAGCAGATGCTGGCGAGGATGTGGAGAAAGAGGAACACTCCTCCATTATTGGTGGGATTGCAAGCTTGTACAACCACTCTGGAAATCAGTCTGGCGGTTCCTCAGAAAATTGGACATAGTACTACAGGAGGATCCAGCAATACCTCTCCTGGGCATATATCCAGAAGATGTCCCAACCGGTAAAAAGGACACATGCTCCACTATGTTCATAGCAGCCCTATTTATAATAGCCAGAAGCTGGAAAGAACCCAGATGTCCCTCAACAGAGGAATGGATACAGAAATTATGGTACATTTACACAATGGAGTACTACTCAGCTATTAAAAAGAATGAATTTATGAAATTCCTAGCCAAATGGATGGACCTGGAGGGCATCATCTTGAGTGAAGTAACACAATCACAAAAGAACTCACACAATATTTATTCACTGATAAGTGGATATTAGCCCAAAACTTAGGATACCCAAGATATAAGATACAATTTGCTAAACGCATGAAACTCAAGAAGAATGAAGACCAAAGTGTGGACACTGTGCACCTTCTTAGAATTGGGAACAAAACACCCAGGGAAGGAGTTACAGAGACAAAGTTCGTAGCTGTGATGAAAGGATGGACCATTTAGAGACTGCCGTATCCAGGGATCCATCCCATAATCAGCTTCTAAACGCTGACACCATTGCATACACTAGCAAGATTTTGCTGAAAGGACCCAAATATAGCTGTCTCTTGTGAGACGATGCCGGGGCCTAGCAAACACAGGAGTGGATGTTCACAGTCAGCTATTGGATGTATCACAGGGCTCCCAATGGATAAGCTAGAGAAAGTACCCAATGAGCTAAAGGGATCTGCAACCCCATTGTTGGAACAACATGATGTACTAACCAGAACCCCGGAGCTCTTGTCTCTAGCTGCATATGTATCGAAAGATGACCTAGTCGGCCATCAATGGAAAGAGAGGCCCATTGGACTTGCAAACTTTATATGCCCCAATATAGGGGAATGCCAGGGCCAAAAGAATGGGAATGGGTGGGTAGGGAAGGGGGGGCGCTATGGGGGACTTTTGGGATAACATTGGAAATGTAATTGAGGAAAATATGTAATAAAAATATTAAAAATTAAAAAAAAAGGAATTCCTAGAAACCACCAGAACACATCTGCAAACAGATATAAGGAAATATGTTGGTTCCACTACCATGCATAAAAGACTTCTGGCTAGTTACATGTGAAGGTGGCATTTTCCTAAATACCCCTGTCAGAGTAGTACAGTTTTTTTTTTTTAAGATGAGAATAGTATTAGATAATTAGAGTTCATTTAGGGTGGGATTCTCTCCTTGAGATGTCAGGCTTTATCTATGCCATTCCAGACCTTAAGAGAAAAATTACTGAGGTCCCCTGAACAAGAAAGAGTATAGCTTTCTGTGTCCTCTAAACTCCAGCTGCAGCAGCACCTCATCCTTGGCATCTCAGCCTCTGGCCACTACACAGATTGTTCTAGCAAGTCCCCACAATACCTGAGCCAAAAGTCTTGACTTTCTTTGTGGTTTTCTTCTTGAGTATTTGCAGATGTGTGTGTGTGTATGTGTGTGTGTGTGTGTGTGTGTGTTCATGTGTTCGTGGAGGCCAGAAGGTAACATTGGTATCATTCTCTACCTTCTATATTGAGGTAGCATCTCTCACTTGAACCCATAGCTTGGTGATTCACTTAGTCTGGCCAACCAGCTTGCTTCAGGGAATTTCTTATATCCAGATCCCCAGTGCTGGGATTAAAGATAGGCTGCCATGGTTATGTTTTGCTGAGATGCTGGGGATCCAAATTCTATTCTTCTTTTCACAGCCAGTGCTTTATCTGGTTAGCCATCTCTTCAATGCCTATATCCATGTTTTCCTTAGTTTAGATGAAGTTCTGTCTGCCTGCCTGTCTGTCTGCCTGTCTGTCTGTCTGTTTTGTAATTTTAGTATCTCTGAAGACCCATGACTTATATACTACTATATTGTCTCTTATTGATTTCATAGCATACAGAGGCACCCAGTGAGCCCTCTTTGACTGTAAGCCTTCTAACTTGACACTGCATCTCTTGTTATTGGATACACATAAAGGGTGAATTGTTGGCTAGGACATTTCACAGTCATCATACCCATGGCAGCTGTAAACATGCAATATGATATCTGATCACATTTGTTTTACATTCTTTGCAATTTTTTTAACAAGGTCAGTAACTGAAGGATGAGCCCCAGTGAAGAGGCTCGCAAGTCCTTGAATGCACCACGGAACACCAATGCTGTGTAAACAGATAGAGTCTGCCTTCTGTGCCTCCTTCCAAGTTTATATGCTTTATTTTTAAAGGAAACTATGAAAAGCTTGCAAATGACCTTTTAAAATCCAGAAGTAAGGGAGGCAAAATTGCTTTAAAATTACTAGTTTCCTACATGCTAACAGTGAAAAGTGAAGAATCTAGCAAACTGAAGGCAAAGGGGAGTGAAACAGCCTCTGCAGACAGGTCCCAAGCTTTGTGAAATAGGCACCCTTAGGGGCATGGGCAGAGCCAGTGAGAGGTGAGTGTGTGCACCACAGATGTTGCAGAGAGAGGGAGAAAAGGAGCAACATCACCTGTTACCAGAGTGCTCAAATACAGGGAAGCTGCACACACAGAGAATGACTTGCAATCTCAAAAACATTTCCATTCAAAATGCTTGAAGCAAGCTGTGGTCTGGATCCAGGTTATCCCCGGAGGCTCATGTTGTAAATATTTGGTCTCTCCAGGAAGTGGCTCCAGGTTGAAGGAAGTTAGGTCATAAGGACTGTATCTTTGGTATCTTTTTTAAAAACTTTTTTTTAATTAGGTATTTTCTTCATTTACATTTCCAATGCTATTCCAAAAGTCCCCTCATACCTTTCCCACCACTTACCTCCCCACACTCCCACTTCTTGACTTTGGCATTCCGCTGTACTGAGGTATATAAAGTTTGCAAGACCAATGGGCATCTCTTTCCAATGATGGCCGACTGGGCCATTTTCTGATATGTATGCAGCTAGAAACACGAGCACTGGGGGGGGGGGGTACTGGTTAGTTCATATTGTTGTTCCACCTATAGGGTTGCAGACCCCTTTAGCTCCTTGGGTAATTTCTCTAGGTCCTCCATTGGGGGGCCCTGTGATCCATCCAATAGCTGACTGTGAGCATCCACTTCTATGTTTGCTAGGCCCTGGCATAGCCTCACAAGAGACAGCTATATCTGGGTCCTTTCAGCAAAATCTTGTTAGTGTATGCAATGGTGTTAGCGTTTGGAGGCTGATTATGGGATGGATCCCTGGGTATGGCAGTATCTAGATGGTCCATCCTTTCGTCTCAGCTCCAAAATTTGTCTCTGTAACTCCTTCCATGATATTTTGTTCCCAATTAAAAGAAGGGGAAAAGTGTCTACATTTGGTCTTCGTTCTTCTTGAGTTTCATGTGTTTTGCAGATTGTATCTTGTATCTTGTATCTTGGGTATTCTAAGTTTCTGGGCTAATATCCACTTATCAGTGAGTACATATCATGTGAGTTCTTTTGTGATTGGGTTACTTCACTCAGGATGATGCCCTCTAGGTCCATCCATTTGCCTAGGAATTTCATAAATTCATTCTTTTTAATAGCTGAATAGTACTCCATTGTGTAAATGTACCACATTTTCTGTGTCCATTCCTCTCTTGAGGGACATCTGGGTTCTTTCCAGCTTCTGGCTATTATAAATAAGGCTGCTATGAACATAGTGGAGCATGTGTCATTCCTACCCATTGGAACATCTCCTTGATATATGCCCAGGAGAGATATTGCGGGATCCTCCGGTAGTACTATGTCCAATTTTCTGAGGAACCACCAGACTGATTTCCAGAGTGGTTGTACAAGCTTGCAATCCCACCAACAATGGAGGAGTGTTCTTCTTTCTCCACATCCTCGCCAGCATCTGCTGTCACCTGAATTTTTCATGTTAGCCATTCTGATTGGTGTGAGATAGAATCTCAGGGTTGCTTTGATTTGCATTTCCCTGGTGATTAAGGATGCTGAACATTTTTTCAGGTGCTTCTCAGCCATTCGGTATTTCTCAGGTAAGAATTCTTCGTTTAGCTCTGAGCCCCATTTTTAATGGGGTTATTTAATTTTCTGGAGTCCACCTTCTTGAGTTCTTTATATATATTGGATATTAGTCCCCTATCTGATTTAAGATATGTAAAGATCCTTTCCCAATCTGTTGGTGGCCTTTTTGTCTTATTGACAGTGTCTTTTGCCTTGCAGAAGCTTTGCAGTTTCGTGAGGTCCCATTTGTCAATTGTCGATCTTACAGCACAAACCATTGGTGTTCTATTCAGGAATTTTTCCCTAGTGCCCATATCTTTGAGGCTTTTCCCCTCTTTCTCCTGTATAAGTTTCAGTGTCTCTGGTTTTATGTGGAGTTCCTTGATCCACTTAGTACAAGGAGATAGGAATGGATCAATTCGTATTCTTCTACATGATAACTGCCCGTTGTGCCAGCACCATTTGTTGAAAATGCTGTCTTTTTTTTTTTTTTTTTCCACTGAATGGTTTTAGCTCCCTTGTCAAAGATCAAGTGACCATAGATGTGTGGGTTCATCTCTGGGTCTTCAATTCTATTCCATTGGTCTACTTGTTTGTCACTATACCAGTACCATGCAGTTTTTATCACAAATGCTCTGTAGTACAGCTTTATGTCAGGCATGGTGATTCCCCCAGAGGTTCCTTTATCATTGAGAAGAGTTTTTGCTATCCTAGGTTTTTTGTTATTCCAGATGAATTTGCAGATTGCCCTTTCTAATTCATTGAAGAATTGAGTTGGAATTTTATGGGGATTGCATTGAATCTGTAGATTGCTTTTGGCAAGATAGCCATTTTGACTATCTTGATACTGCCAATCCATGAGCATGGGAGATATTTCCATCCTCTGATATCTTCTTTGATTTCTTTCTTCAGAGACTTGAAGTTCTTATCATACAGATCTTTCACTTCCTTAGTTAGAGTCAAGCTAGGTATTTTATATTATTTGTGATTACTGTGAAGTGTGTTGTTTCCCTAATTTCTTTCTCAGCCTGTTTATCCTTTTTGTGAAGAAAGGCTATTGACTTGTTTGAGTTAATTTTATATGAAGCTACTTCACTGAAGCTGTTTATCAAGTTTAGGAGTTCTCTGGTCAAATTTTTAGGGTCACATATATATACTATCATATCCTCTGCAAAAAGTGATATTTTGTCTTCTTCCTTTCCAATTTGTATCCCCTTTATCTCCTTTTGTTGCCGAATTGCTCTGGCTAGGACTTCAAGTACTATGTTGAATAGGTATGGAGAAAGTGGGCAGCCTTGTCTAGTCCCTGATTTTAGTGGGATTGCTTCCATCTTCTCATCATTTACTTTGATGTTGGCTACTGGTTTGCTGTAGATTGCTTTTATCATGTCTAGTTTTGGGCCTTGAATTCCTGATCTTTTCAAGACTTTTTATCATGAATGGGTGTTGGATTTTGTCAAATGCTTTTTCAGCATCTAATGAGATGATCATGTGGTTTTTGTCTTTGAGTTTGTTTATATAGTGGATTACATTGATGGATTTCCATATATTAAACCATCCCTGCATCTCTGGAATGAAATTTACTTGGTCAGGATGGATGATTGTTTTGACGTGTTCTTGGATTCGATTAGCAAGTATTTTATTGAGTATTTTTGCATGGATATTCATAAGGGAAATTGGTCTGAAGTTCCCTATATTTGCTGGGTCTTTCTGTGGTTTAGGTATCAGAGTAATTGTGGCTTCATAGAATGAATTGGGTTGAGTACCTTCTGTTTCTATTTTGTGGTATAGTTTGTGAAGAACTGGAATTAGATCTTCTCTGAAGGTCTGATAGAACTCTGCACTAAACCCATCTGGTCCTGGGCTTTTTTGGTTGGAAGACTATTAATGACTGCTTCTATTTCTTTAGGGGATAGAGGACTGTTTAGATCATTAACTTGATCCTGATTTAATTTTGGTACCTGGTATCTGTCTAGAAATTTGTCCATTTCATCCAGGTTTTCCAGTTTTGTTGAGTATAGACTTTTGTAGAAGGATCTGATGGTGTTTTGGATTTCTTCAGGATGTGTTGTTATGTCTCCCTTTTCATTTCTGATTTTGTTAATTAGGATGCTGTTCCTGTGCTGTCTAGTGAGTCTGGCTAAGGGTTTATCTATCTTTTTGATTTTCTCAGAGCACCAGCTCCTCCTTTGGTTGATTCTTTGAATAGTTCTTTCCACTTGGTTGATTTCCCCCTTGAGTTTGATTATTTCCTGCTGTCTACTCCTCTTGGGTGAATTTGCTTCCTTTTGTTCTAGAGATTTTAGGTGTGTTGTCAAGCTGCTAGTGTGTGCTCTCTCTAGTTTCTTTTTGGAGGCGCTCAGAGCTATGAGTTTTCCTCTTAGAAATGCTTTCATTGTGTTCCATAAGTTTGGGTATGTGAAAAAGTCTTTAATTTCTTTCTTTATTCCTTCCTTTACTAAGATATCATTGAGAAGAGTGTTGTTCAGTTTCCACGTGAATGTTGGCTTTGTATTATTTATGTAGTTATTGAAGATCAGCCTTAGTCCATGGTGATCTGATAGGATGCATGGGAAAATTTTAATATTTATGTATCTGTTGAGGTGTGTTTTGTGACCAATTATATTGTCAGTTTTGGAAAAGGTACCATGATGTGCTGAGAAGAAGGTAAATCCTTTTGTTTTAGGATAAAATATTCTGTAGATATCTGTTAAATCCATTTGTTTCATAAGTTCTGTTAGTTTCACTGTGTCCCTGTTTAGTTTCTGTTTCTATGAATTGTCCATTGATGAAAGTGGTTTGTTGAAGTCTCTATTATTGTGTGAGGTGTAATATGTGCTTTGAGCTTTACTAAAGTTTCTTTAATGAATGTGGCTGCCCTTGCATGGGGAACATCGATATTCAGAATTGAGAGTTCCTCTTGGAAGATTTTACCTTTGTTGAGTATGAAGTGCCCCTCCTTGTCTTTTTTGATGACTTTGGGTTGGAAGTCAATTTTTTTCGATATTAGAATGGCTACTCCAGCTTGTTTCTTCAGACCATTTGCTTGGAAAATTGTTTTCCAGCCTTTCGTTCTGAGGTAGTGTCTGTCTTCTTCCCTGAGATGGGTTTCCTGTAAGCAGCAAAGTGTTGGGTCCTGTTTGTGTAGCCAGTCTGTTAGTCTATATCTTTTTATTGGGGAATTGAGTCCATTGATATTAAGGATAAGTAATTGATGCTTCCTATTATTTTGGTTGTTAGAGTTGGCATTCTGTTCTTGTGGCTGTCTTCCTCTAGGTTTGTTGAAGGATTACTTTCTTGCTTTTTCTAGGAAGTGGTTTCCATCCTTGTATTGTTTTTTTTTTTTCTGTTATTATCCTTTGAATGGCTGGATTTGTGGAGAGATAATGTGTGGTTTTGGTTTTGTCCTGGAATACTTCTGTTTCTCCATCTATGGTAATTGAAGTTTGGCTGGGTATAGTAGCCTGGGCTGGCATTTGTGTTCTCTTAGTGTCTGTATAACATCTGTCCAGGATCTTCTGGCTTTCATAGTCTCTGGTGAAAAGTCTGGTGTAATTCTGATAGGCCTGCCTTTATATGTTACTTGACCCTTTTCCCTTATTGCTTTTAATATTCTATCTTTATTTAGTGCATTTGTTGTTCTGATTATTATGTGTCAGGAGGAATTTCTTTTCTGGTCCAGTCTATTTGGAGTTCTGTAGGCTTCTTGTATGTTCATGGGCATCTCTTTCTTTAAGTTTGGGAAGTTTTCTTCTATAAGTTTGTTGAAGATATTTGCTGGCCCTTTAAGTTGAAAATCTTCATTCTCATCTACTCCTATTATCCATATGTTTGGTCTTCTCATTGTGTCCTGGATTTCCTGGATGTTTTGACTTAGGATCTTTTTGCATTTTGCATTTTCTTTGATTGTTGTGCAAATGTTCTCTTGGAATCTTCTGCACCTGAGATTCTCTCTTCCATTTCTTGTATTCTGTTGCTGATGCTCAAATCTATGGTTCCAGATTCTTTCTTCGGGTTTCTATCTCCTGCGTTGCCTCACTTTAGGTTTTCTTTATTGTGTATACTTCCCTTTTTAGGTCTAGTATTGTTTTGTTCATTTCCATCACCTGTTTGGATGTGTTTCTCTGTTTTTCTTTAAGGACTTGTAACTCTTTAGCAGTGTTCTCCTGTATTTCTTTAAGTGGGTAATTAAAATCCTTCTTGATGTCCTCTACCATCATCATGAGATATGCTTTTAAATCTGGGTCTAGCTTCTCGGATGTGTTGGGGTGCCCAGGACTAGGCGAGGTGGGAGTGCTGCGTTCTGATGATGGTGAGTGGTCTTGTTTTCTGTTAGTATGATTCTTATGTTTGTGTTTCACCATCTGGTAATCTCTGGAGTTAGTTGTTATAGTTATCTCTGGTTAGAGATTGTTCCTCTCATGATTCTGTTAGCCTCTATCAGCAGATCTGGGAGACTAGCTCTCTCCTCTGAGTTTCAGTGGTCAGAGCACTCTCTGCAGGCAAGTTCTTCTCTTTCAGGGAAGGTGCACAGATATCTGGTGTTTGGACCTGCCTCCTGGCAGAAGATGAAGGCCTGAAACAGGATCTGTCCCAGAAGCTGTTAGCTTCTGTAGTCCACACTCTCACCTGTGCAGACTAGTCTCGGAGGGATCTGGGAATCAAGATGGCTCCTCCAGGTGCTCCAGCAAAGCTCTCCTGGGCAGGGCGGACACCTCTCCTCTGGCAGGGAAGGTGCCTGGACGTCTGGAGCCTGAAATGGAGTCTGTTTCAGAAGCTGTCCTCTAGGGACCTTGGGGGTGTTTGCTGACTCCACACCCAGGTGACCCAGTGCTGGTGCTGACCTGAAGGGACTTGTGACCCTGGTCAGGCATGGTTTCCTACTTCTCTAGTGCTGTCTCAGGTCCTGTGTGATTGGATTGGAACAGAAGTTGTGTTCCACTCACCGGTGGTCCTAAGATTGTGTGGAGAGTCCTCTAGGGGACCTTGGGAGGGGGGGGGGGTCTGCCGACTCCATGCCCAAGGTGACCCAGTGCTGGCACCGTCTGGAAGAGATTTCTCGACTTTGGTACCTTTAAAGAGGGAAACTGGGACCAGCAGCCTTGCTTTCATCCTCCTTGTTTCCTGAGCACTATAAGGTGATCAGCTTGGTTCCACCATGTGTATCCACCAAGATGTGCTCTGCAGCAGGCTTGTAGACTATGGAACAAGAATTCTGTAACCATGAGGCAAAATAAACCTTTCTTCATCCTGGGTGTTTGCCTGAGGCATTTTGTCACAGTGATGGAAAGGTCATAGAGGCCCTGTGTCTCTGAGTGAGTCTTCTGAGTGTCTGGGTGTTTGTTTTTCATGAGAAAGCGGGGTGGAGGGAGCTGAAGCAATGGTGCCCAGTGCTTGCCTCTGTCTGATCCACATGCTTCACAACAGGTTCTCTCCAGTGTCCTTACCATCACTTTATCTGGAAAATGTGACGAAGAAATTCTCCATCTCCTACTGACGTTTCCTGAGAGTGAAAAATCCTGGTTTGTCACAAGGGAACTCTGCAGCCTGCCTGGGTCTCAAGTCTTCTCTCTGCTTGTGATGATGGGCCAGAACCTGAACCTGAGGAACCTCATTTACAAAGTAAGGACTGTGCCCATTGAGGACACTGCAGGGCAGATGCTCCTGTGACTGTGCTAACTACACACTGGCACTGGTGTGCAGCTACCTGCATCTTCAGACTCCAAACCCAAGGCAGCTTGGTGCCTTGTATGAAAGAGTGTGAGGTATAGAACCTACATATAATTCCATCCTGGTTGGGTTTTTGTTGCTGTGGTCAGTGCCATGACCAGAAGCAACTTAGGGAGCACAGGGTTTATTGCACCGTACACTTTCATATCATAATCCATCATTGAAGGAAGTCAAGGCAAGAACTGAAACAGAAATCATCGAGGAGTATTGTTTATTGGCTTGCTCCCCATGGCTTGCTCAGTCTGCTTTACTTAGAGAAACCAGGACCACCAGCCCAGAGTAGCACTGCCTGCAGTGAACTGGGTCCTCCCACATCAGTCACTATTTTAGAAAATGCTCCCAAGTCTTGCCTCCATGCCAATCTGATAGAGCATTGTTTGTTAATGTTGGTTCCTCTTCCCAGATATGTCTGGGTTTGTGCCAAGTTGACAAAAACCAACCAGCACATTTTTTTTTACATCCTTTAACCTCTCTTTATCATGTGTAATACCTGTAAGCTAATAAACACTATATAAACAGTTGTTATACTGCATTCCATTTGAAATACTGACAAGAAAAAAATCTATACCTATATACTATGGATATATAAAAATATTTTTGGCCTCCAGGTTGTTTAGATATAGAGATAACGGTTCATAGCCTTCAGTACTAGCTGCAGCATCGACCAGCAATGAGGGACTCTGTTTTAGCCTCAGTCCCTTGGGGGTGGGTCACCTGATGACTGACTAGGGATGGGCTTCTCAATTAAATCTTGTCCAATAAAGGGAAGGCTAGAAGACCTTACAGTGTCTGCAGGTCCAGGGCCATTGAGACATTGAACACAGCCTGGCAGTGAGGAAGAGTCACAAGAAAGAAATGTTCTTAGTTCCTACAGTCAGATTTCTCTCCTTACTAAGACCCAGCATTCTGAGTGTCTAAGGAAGCAGGATTGAGCCTAGTTCATTCATCTGCTGCCAAGGCAGGTGTTATGCCTTCCATGTTATAGCTCTCATCTTCTCCATCCCCTGGATTTGAGATATTCATCCGCTGTGTTAGGTACATCCAGGTCTACCAGCACAGCTGTGGGAATGTGAAGAGGGGTGGGCAATACAGCAGCTCTGTGTTCCTTTGTATACCAGTTATTAACCTGTCCTACAGCACTCCTCCATAAAGTACAGAAGGTCTGAAAGAACATGAGGATAAAATCCTCAGAGAAGAAATACAGGTGGGAAATGGGCAGAGCTGTCTCAGGCCCCATCCCCAGCACTAATTCTCACCATTCTCAGCCACTCTTTCTAGAAGATCTTCCTCATCTCCACACATGAAACTTTATATAAACTCCCATGACCTGATATCCATGCCTTCCTCAGAGTTCTACCATTTCCTCATGAGGAGATGCAGCACATCAGCACATCAGGAAAGCCCAGATCTGCAATAGGACAAGCAGCTGCTGGTATTCCATGTTCAGGAGAATGGTCTTGGGCTAGAAAAGAGTAAATTTGCTCTTCCAGCTTTCATGGTCTCCTTCCCCTCTGCCAGGCCAGGAAACCTCCAACAAATGTTTATCTACCTGCCCCCATCTACATCCCCTATACCCTCATATCCATATACACACAGTCTCTAAGTAAAAATATTAATTTTTAGAGTAAGTGTACTTTCAAGTCTTGAGGAAGATAAAATTTTTGAAATTTCCTTCATATTTTATAGGTTCTCTGTCTTGGTAGAGTTGACTCCCAGCTGACATGCCAAGAAGTTTAGTCTTGAGCATCATAGCCCACTCTTCCAATTTTACTTTGTACCTTGGAGGACATATATCTTTTAGCCCACTTGAGTATCTGCTCCAACATGCCCACAAAGGCCTTTCCAGGTCCCTAAGGGCCAAATAAATATTTAGACAAGGGCTATCATCCCTACCAAGATTTCTTTGGAATATGAGATACTAGATCGGATCCTGTCTCTATTGACACAGCAATGGTGACTCTACCATTAATAACAATAGTTCTGTTTATCAGACACTTTCCTTATGCACAAGTGTGTGAGAGGTCACTCCTATGTGATGTCACTTGGAAATGGGGAGGTGTTCTGTGTGTACAGGCACATGTATCACTGCTCGGATTCAAGTTTGGTCCTAGTTTAGAGGAGCTTTCTGTCTCACTTGTTGGCAGCACCAGAGCCCTTTGATGAGATAAGCTCTGTTGGGTTAACATCACCTGTGCTGGAATCCTAGTCACTTCTTATCACAACTCAAAGTCCTCAAAGAATCACTTGTAGATGACAGTTGCAAGTAGAAAGGGGAGTGGGGCACTAACAAGAGCCATACCCTTCTCTCCTGTTCCTTCAGTCTCCACTTTCTTAGCATGCTCACCATTAGCAGAACACAGCAGGAAATATGAACTGTAGAACTGGCAGAGCCCCAGAGAACTAAATGGAAAAGTGATGACTATTGAACTCCTTGGCCCAGTCTGGAGATCTGAAAATCCAGGATGCAGATGACCTGCAGAGGGAGGGGAATCCCTCTGATGTTTCCCACCTGTGGGTAGGGGGCTGCGTGTTATCTCAGTCAGCCAAAAAGTACTCAGAGTATACCAATATTAAAGATGTTGTACCTGCATTTTGCACATAAATGATCAAAGTAGAAAAGAATCCCAATTCCTGCAATTTACGTCCTGTAACTGGGGATATACAAACAAGGAGCAAGATGTGTTGTGTGTCAGACAAAGGGGTTTCCAAGGACACTTTTACTGGTCTAGTTTGCACCCCTGAACTTTTCTCACGGTAGACTCCAGGAAGCCTTTCATTTCCTCTGGTCTCCATTTGCTCCTGGGGTTCGAGGAGCACTGTGCTGGGGCTTGCGTGCATGCAAGTCACATAAAACACTTTTATTTTGTGTCTCTTCTCAAAATCTACCTTAGTCATCTAAAAAATATGAAGAAATATTTGGAAAGTGATTAGAATTCTAACAATTTGTTGCTGGTTTACAATTTTACAATACTGCTATAATTTAATGCGCTCTACAAAACACAGTTACATCTACCCCCAACACAGAATTTTTATAGAGTATAACAAATATGCCTTTGAGGTTCAAGAAAGAATAAAATCAAGAGATCAGATTTTCACTGCTTAGAGATGCTTGTAAGAATAGAAATCGTATTGATTACTCTTTTTTTTTCTCTTTTTTCCTGTCCTGTAAGACTCTGATACCCTCTGAAGCAAATGGCTTGCTGAAGTCTCTGTTGGATGTCATTGCTAGCCTCAGCTCCATTCTTGCCAGAGCCCAGCATGCCCTTGAATACCTCCCTGAGTTTCTTCACACATTTAAAATCACTGCCTTGCTGGACATGCCAGACTTCCAACAGGTGTGTTTGATCACTGCACAATGGGGGAAATGTTTTAGCCTTTTCTCTTTTCTGTTTGTTCTCTTTTCCTTTTGTTTATCTTCCAATATCAATAACTTTATAAGACCACAGCATATATGGACAAGAACACTCGTTAATGGCTCTGGAGCTAACAGCATGACAGTAGGGCCTGACTTTGTCCTAAAAACTTCATGAAAGTGCTGTTGACCTATGTCCCACCAATGAAGAAGCTGAGATGGCTCACACTTTGTCTATGAAGTAAAAATCTTCTAAGTCAATTATTAGCACAGATGAGATTTCAAGGGCTTGTTTAACTTAATTCCGAGAGCAAATTGCTTTCAAGAACCTTAGAACATTTATTTACATATAAATAATTGGCTTACAAATTACAGATCATTTTCCTCTAATGCAAACACAAACTTGAATTAGGTTAGGTTTTTGGTATTAGTTTTGCTTGAAGTCCTTCTACCTGGGATGGAAACAACCAGAAATGGGTAAGGTGAATTGGAGGTGCACGAGGGCCCAGATAATGATATACCCAGAATCCTGCCAAACAGTATTTCCATGTACTCAGCAGTTGATGGGTAATTTGGGTAGCTGTCAAGAATCAGTATTAGCTTAGCAGTGTGAACATATGCTAAGACTATTAAGTTATTTGAGGTGGTCATGTTATTTGATGGATTATTACTGGACAAAGAGGAGGTGTATGAATGTGAGAGCTTATGACGGTCTCTCTGTGTGTGTGTGTGTGTCTGTGTGCGTGTGTGTGTGTGTGAGAGAGAGAGAGAGAGAGAGGGAGAGAGAGAGAGAGAAAGAAAGAGAGAGAGAATGAATCTGGGTGTATGTGTAGCAATTGTGTATGTGTATATATGTAAAATTTTGTGAGTGTATGTGAATCTGAGTGTGAATGTATACATGAATGTGAGTATGCATGGATGTATGTAAACATGTTTGCGTGAATTTGAGTGTTTGAGTGTATGTGAATATGTGTGTATGTGAATGTGTGAGTATACAAATCTGAGTGTGAATGTGTTTGAATGTGTGACTATGCATGAGTGTGTGAATGTATGTGTGAACATGAGTGTCTGAATGTGTGTGAATGAGTATGAAATGTGTAATTTTCCTCTTCTACATAATTTTCTAGAAAAAAATCATCATAGTGATTTCAGCGATTTCTCAAGAACAGGTTCAAGCAGAATCTATTCTTTTCCTTGTATATTTACACTTCCAGAGGTCTGAGAAAACAGTTTGATGTCACATATAACTGGAAGTTGCTTTTTGGTTTTTGTTTTGTTTTGTTTTGTTTTGTTTTGAGACAGCCTTCCTCTGTGTAACTTTGCTGTCCTGGAACTCATTCTGTAGACCAGGCTGACCTCAGACTCAGAGATCCTCCTGTCTTTGCCTCCTGAGTGCTGGCATTAAAGGTGTGCGCCATGACTGCCTATCTGGAAAGTTGCTTTTCTTATGCTCAGGTTTCATCAAATGGCCAAGCCAGAAGTTCAGCTTTCGCCTCTTTCCAGTCTGTAATGAAGCTTCTCTGTAAGGACCAGGAGTCTTTCCTCAGCAATTCTAACATGTTCATTAATTTACCCAGAGTTAATGAACTCTTGGAAGATAACAAAGAGAAGTTCAACATTCCGCATGACTCAAGTAAGACAAATGTCACCTGCATTATGTAGGTTAGTTTGTATGGTAATAACTGGGCCTGCATGGTAAAATATTCTTCCTGGGTTGACCTCTGGTGGCACATGATGGCATTGAATTTTAAGTACTCACTGATAGGTCCCAGGGCCCTTGATCACAGGCTAATGTTCCTAGCTATATCTTCAAAAACTGAGTATAAATGATTTGAAACACTTAGGTGTCCTAGGGTAAACAATGTTGATAACAGTGTTAGGGATAATTTTGGCATTAGGCCAGTGTATTCCATAGCTGCTAAATACTTTGTATAGCTGTCAAACATTGGGGTCATTTGGAAGTGAAGACATATATTAGAGTTATTTAATTTTAATAAATTTTTTCTTCTTTCTCTAATGCTAATTTCTTTTTGTTTTTCATTTGGTAATCTTAACTATTTGTCCTTCATCCATATACCCTCTCATTCCATCCATTCATCTGTCCACCCATGCATCTATCTGTGCATCTATCCTTGTATCATCCATTCATCCATTCATGCATCTGTGCATCTATCCATCAATCCATCTATCTATCCATCCATCCATCATTTCTTCCATTCATTTGTCCAGTCAGTTGGTTAACACTGAGGACCAATCTTTGTTGATCATTTCTGCATTTTTTCTAAATGTTTGTCACAGAAACCATTAGAGAGCAACGCAAGCCTCCCTTTTCAGAAGACACTTCAGAAGCTCAGAGAACATTAAACTGCTTAACTGAAGTTTTCCACCTCAGAAATCACTGATGACTCTTGGATTCAAGTTTCTTGCTTTATGTATACCACGATTATTCCTAACATAAGATCTGTCCCCCATCTCAATTAAGCTATAACTTAAAGAGCAAGTTATTAAACTAGAATAACCTCTACCATCAATAATTCAAGGATTAATTTATAGTTATTTACATTAGTTAGATTATAATATATAGTTATTATATTATATAGTATAAAATATAGTTAGATTATATTTTAGGGGATAGCTTACTCAATGTTTTTGGATTTTTGATAAAAGTATTTTTATGTTCAAGATATTTAGAAATATAAAATTAACACAGTGATCAAAACAGTTCTCTTCCAAACACATACCCATGTGAATCACCGCATAAGGTCAACACAGCAGTGCTTTTCAAGGCTCTTTCAAGGCTTACCACATTTTTGGGTAAAAGAGCTGGTTATAGTGATGTAGTTTTATTTATAAATGTAATAATTACCAATCATTAGAGTGATGAGTTGCCTATGGCTTTAGACAACATAAGTAGAGTTGTTATCAAAATCAACTAACTTTACAATAGGAACCACCATAAGGAATTGTTTGAGTCAACATAGTATGATTTAATGTACTAAAAGTAGTGACTGTGATACTTTTATATGGATTATCAGAGAGAATCTAGGAGCAACTTGACAAGGTAACTACATTAAAAAGGTCCTCTATTCTCAACATTATAATTATTGACGTAAGAAATCTCTGCATTAAAACACATTAAAAATAACCGCCCATCTCTTTTTTTTTAAGTGTCTGAGCCATCACTATTAGAGACAACAGCCTGGATGGTGGGATCTTGATGTCTCTTAGGGGACAAGGACTGCTAAGTCAGGAACATAAACTGGAAGTACAGTTCAGAGATATGTCCTGAATGAGTCATTTCACTGAAAATTAAGGCATAGTGGAAGTGTATGCCAGTTTCTACATTAACTAGACATGCTTTATCAACCTAATAGTTTCCCTCCTTTTTTTATGTGGCAGCACCATTCTGTTTGAAGCTTTATCAGGAAATTCTACAGTCTCCAAATGGTGCACTAGTATGGTCTTTTCTAAAACCTGTATTACATGGAAAAATATTGTATACACCAAACTCTCCAGAGATTAATGAGGTCATTCAAAAGGTAAGTTAAAACAAGTAACATTTTTGTAGGGGATTCAACACACTGTGTCAGGAAGAAATTGCTACATAAGTAATGTAATTACTATATTCACTGTGTTACATAACATTTTTTTATGTTGATTCCAGTTTGTTTTGTCCTGACATTACCCTGTCATTCTTGACGTTATGTGTGGATTTGCTGAGCAATTTGGTTAGAGGAAACTTTGGAGGCAGGGACTTTAATATCAAAAATTAAGGACAATTACAAATAGGACAGTTTCAGGTAAGGTAAGTTTCAGTTTCAGGAAAACACTGGGATGCATTTAATACATTTCAGTTGATACATCTGATACTGAAGAGAGAATTCAGTGATGCACCTGCAAACTGATCTCCTAAATCATGAGTCCCCACATTGGGTAGTTTTTGATCACTCACTTTTTAGTATATTGTATAGCTTCTCCAGTCTCATTATTGGAGAACCCCTATTAATATTTGCATTAAAAATTGTGTTCTCCTGGAGACTTTCTTACCTTGTCTCTGTGCAAACAATCATGCTATATTTTCTTGGGAGACTTTTCTTGTTTCTGGGGAGGTTGTGAGCCTGCAGGTACCTTAAATGGTCACTTTTCCAACGACACAGGAACAATTTGATCTTATTTTCCAATACAGAAGATCTATCCATGAATGGAAAACTCTAAGCTTTAAGTACTAGTAGTAACTTAAATGTACTGTGTGGTCATAGGAATGGTGACTTATTTTTTGCACTATGCACTTTCAAGAGAACTAGACTTATTCTCCTTGCGACTGTCATGAGATGTCACAGCAAGTCTCCTGGGCACTTGCCACCTGTCACTTAGCCTGTGGCTGCACAGCCTTCAGCATGCCCTCTATAGTGTTTATAAACTTAGTATTTTTTTTTGTTGTTGTTGTTGTTTTGTTTTAACTTTAAAATGTCCTCTAGGAGGGATGTTTGCCAAAGTCTAAGTTCCTCTGATGGAATGCTAGCTATCAGGAGACTAAGGCCTCTAATAGCTATTCCATCTGAAGCTTTGCTTAAGACTGTCATTCTGCCATCACACCTGGAAGAGATGCTCACACCAGCACTCTGGCCAAAGCCAAAGCTAGGCGATGTCCTATGTGTATAAAACTTACTAGCCAGGCAGTGGTGACACACGCCTTTAATCCCAGCACTTGGGAGGCAGAGGCAGGTGGATTTCTGAGTTCAAGGCCAGCCTGGTCTACAGAGTGAGTTCCAGGACAACCAGAGGTACACAGAGAAACCCTGTCTCGAAAAACAAAAACAAAAAACAAACAAACAAAATCCCCAAAAACCTACTAAGGTCTCCCATTGTTCAGGAATTTCATGGAAAATGTCTATATCTTAGTTTAATTTTTAAAAAAGGCTATGGATTTTATACTAATATATTAATATCATTATTAATATATATCTATATCACATTACATGCTGTGTTGTATTTTTTACTGATGGGATCTCTTCAGAAGTGTGAAAGAAAAGGATCTGAGGAAACAAAAAATAGTATAATGTGAAATGCAGTCAGTGATGTAGTGGTCCAGACCCAGGGACACACATTACATCAGTGTTCTTAGAATAAGGGTTTCAGAAGAACCAGACACGATCTCACTGGTTCTTGCTTGACCCCTGAGTGAGGTGTAGAGGTAGTCTAAGAGTAAATGTCTACTCTGCTTGTTTACATGTCTGGAGACTGTGCCCTGTCTTGTTCTACCTAGTTAATGTCACCAGAGATCATGTACTGTCTTACATGTGCACTCATAAAGCTGACTTAATGCCATTGTCCCTCGGATAAATTATTCTTGCAGTCACCTATGGTCATTTAGTTTTATGGAAATTGGTTCTGGTCTTTAAACACAGGGTCACATGTCCCACACAGCAGAGAGATACTTGCTGCAATGCTATCTATGCTATTGGAGTGATTGGAGCTGTAAATGGAAGCCATTCTCCCCATTGCAGTATTTCAGGCAGTGATGGATCACACAATTGTTGGTGGTCTTATAAAGTTATAATGGAGCTGAGAAATTCCTACTGCCCTTTGGCAACATAGCTGTCATCAAGTCATTGCACAATGCATTACTCATGTATTTGTGATGATGCTGGCGCTTTGGATAAAATAGAGAACAGAGAATTGTGTGCTCTGTACTAAATTTAATACTGACAATTATGCTACTGTTTTATGAATTTGGTATACTCTATGTTTATTATTATTTCAGAGTGTCCTGTACTTGTGAAAATGCTTGACTGTAAAACATTAGCCCATGTTCTAGCTTTAACAGCCCCATATATCTTGTGCTAGCCATGTCGCTTGATTAACCTGTATCATTTACATTAATATCAATGCACTCTAAGCTGTGTGCACAACATGAACTGGGCTGATGATGACAATTTTCAGAGTGGTTCTTGGCCAATGATGGACAGCTATGGGTGCTGCTTAGTCTTAGCTTCTTGGTTATTTCTTACTAGGTAGAAACATAGGAAACTACCAATTTTACAGGAAAATATTAATGAAAATCAGTGATTTTTCTATGATTTAATTTGTGAAACTCAGGTTGGCAAGAATTGCAATCTCTTGGTCAGGAAGGTGGGGTTTAAGTACTCTTTTGCCAAATTATGTGTGGCCTCAGGCTTACTGCTTCTCTTAAAAGCACTCTTTTCCTCTACCAGAAAAATGAGACCTGGATGCCCACTAGATAGATCACTCAGATTCTCTTTCCAAGCCAGGACAGTGCACAGTCCCAGCGTCTCTTGTCTTCTACAGAGCCAGCAGGACACAATGGGAGCAAGTGAGACCTGTGCTGACTTAGCGGAATGTACTGAGATATGAAGGTTTCTGTTTCAAGGCCAGCTGGATGACAAGGAGGAGGTGGTGCTGTTCAGACTGCTTTCTTAATTAAAATGTTTCCCTAGTATTGAGCCAAGCGTTCTCTTCTCTTTGGTCACAAGAGACCTCCTGGGCCGGAGAACCAAGAATGTCTTTTTTATTCTGACAGTCATTTACTGAGAGGTCATGGAAGCAAATATTAGACCTGCCTATTTCTGTGGGCCTACTGACCTGTGACTGAGCAGATTTCTGCAGACCAAGGACAGCGTGCAGTGAGGAACAAGGGGACTGGTGGTTGATGGCCCATTTCCAGATATCCCTGCAGTCCAGGAACTTTCTATATTGGGATCTGTGCTGGTAGCAGGACCCAGAGACTAAAAGGCATTCCTGATAACTGGACCCACCTGGTAACTGTGGTCACTTTGGGACTATAATGTACAGTCCTTCCTCATAAAAGACATCAAAGGATTAGTGTCCCTGCATCCACCTCCCATCATCTGATCCCTGTGCTTTTTACCTCTGTCACCTTCTAAAATTGAAGTGGGTTTAAAAACTTCACCTTCTTGACATGCTTAAGTGGTCTTAACATAGTGAATTTTGTTATCTTTTCTTCTCAGTTATTACCATTTTTCTGAGCACAGTGTCAATTTTGTTATATTCCAAGGTAAAGAGACTAAGAAGATAAAGAAAGCGGGGCAAGTTTAATATGGATGATTATAACTATAAAAAGCACAAGAGTAAGAGGGTTGGTCAGTAATAGAAAGAGAACACTGGAGACTGCAGTAATGGCAGAGAATGGCAGAGAATAGAACACACCCTTGTGGAAGTAGTCTTTTGTTTCTGACTTGAGTTCCAAACTGCATTGAAGAGAGCACTGCAGCAAAGGGCAGAAAGGTGCGTGAGCATCTATACTCTGGAGTATCAGAAGAAGTATGCAAGCTTAACGTTGTACTAAAAGAGAAAGATCACAGGGTCCATTCTCATCACTGAGAACAGGGGTGACAGGAAAGTTGCAAGATGCTAACTTGACTGGAGCAGTCAGTCATAAATTGTTTCTTTAGAGACACGAGACTTTTAAGGCATAGAATTTCTATACTGCTCAGTAGTTCCCAAGAAGAAATTCTAATCAAGTACAAGTTTGAAACAAGGTGGAGGAAGAACTATCCCCTTTAACCCTTACACCATGAGCCCACACAGGCTGGGCACCTTGTCAATGCTGCAGATCTACTATAGAGATTAGCAGTTGACATTTTCAGTTTCCAGATGAAGAAGTTGAGTTTTAGGGCTGAGTAACTTTTGCACTCAATCCCAGGTCTTTTTGATAGCCCACTCAGTGTTTTATCTAATACTTTTCTGCTACATTTCATTGCTTGCTTTTCACGAATTCACATGTGTATACAGTTCAGTTACTGCTCTCAGTTTAACTGATCATGGTGTGGAGACACAGTCAGAGAAAGAGAGCAGATTACAGATGATGGTCTCCCATGCACCGGCCAGCTTCAAGCTTTGGAGCTGGGATGTTAGATTATGATGGGGAGAAATTTACTGTCAGTGCCATCTTTCTACTGATTATCTGATTGTATCTGAATGGGAGAGGATGCCAAATGGACCATGTTACTGTTCTCATATTTCTGGAATTCTAACATGATAATTTTATTGTCTCAGTTGTAAAACTACTGTTCATCGAACACTTCTTTTAAAAGGTTTAAGCATAAGAATGGACACTCCCAAATACTCTTTTGCCTATTTCTCATAAAACCCAAGCACAATTAGGACCATTTTAGTAATGCAAAATAATTAAGGCTAGGGAAATCTACATTTCAAGTGTATTGGCTATTTAATGAAAATCTGTGGTTCAAAATGAAGTTTGGGACCTATACTGCTGGAGTTCATTTTATTGATAATATATTTGATGCCAGCCATTAAACAGTAAGGATTCTGTATATGCAGTCTGCACTTTACCATTTGGAGTACTGGTTGGCTATTGAAGCACATGGACTACCTTTTATATAGGCCTTTGTATAACATTAGGTGTGGCCTTTCACCTACCATTACAACTCTGTCTTTAGAAGCTCATCACTTGGAGGCAAAGAACAAAATATACAGGTTAAAGGTGAACACAAGTCACTGCTGTCTTTCCATTTAGTGGTTATATTTAGTAGTTATATACTACAAGTAAGCATAGAATTGATGAGTAGTTATGAAGCAGTTTGCTTGGATATTTATTGAAGTTGGAATATGTTAGAGAGTAGACATTGTCCAAGACGGGGCTAGAGCCAGCAGAGGTTGTGTAGACTTTTAAGATGAGCAGAGCAGTGGTTGAAGGGAACTCACAAGTCCCCCCAGGCAGGTTGACATTGTCTCCAGGGAGCCCTGTTGAGGGAACGGGATTCATAGAAATCTGCTTTCTGATCAGGGGCATCTTACCAGTGATTTGAGAGCAAGTTTTTAATGGCTCAGCCTGAAGCAAGGTTTCAGGTGGCTGAAAATGTCCTCTATGGAATCATTTGTTGAAACTCAGCAGTGTTGCACAGGGTAAGAGTAATTCTACTTTATGAAAAAAAAACGTTTGGACGCAAACCTCTGTTAAACACCAGGTTTCTAAGGAAGCCTGAAAGCCAAAGGTGTGCTTGTTATGTGAGACTAGATACCATACAAGTCCATAGAGGTAACTGCACAATGCTCCTTTGTAGATCTGAGATGTTGTGGGCTTGCATCATTATACCTTTAGACCATTTCTACTGTTTCTGGCCATGTAATGGGAGTTATCCTGTCATTCAGTCTTTACTAAAGGAGAGCATATCAAGCCATGCCCTCTGCCTGGAAAGGTCAAAGTCCAGGCCCATTTTCTTTGTGGGATGCCTGACTCTCTTCCTTTCAGGGATCTCATGAGCCTCATGGCCTGTGAGGAGATGATTTACATGAAGTCTGAAACTTAGTTTGGTGCCACTTGTGCAGACCAGAAGTTATGGGTCAAAATGTCCAAAGTTTGATCTTGTGATTTATTCTTTTTACATATTTAAGCAAAGTAAAACTTAGGAAAAGGTTTTCATGTGACAATTATCACAACAAAGCTTTAGGCATAACTACATAGAAACTCCCTAGCAAAGTAGCAAAGCACCTGGGACCTCTACCTTAACAATAAGTTCTACTGATTTGACTGCTAAATAGAGCTCAGGACATGGGCCTAAGGAGGAAAGATTTATAATAGCACAAGAATAGATGCTGTTAGTGGAGGATGCAAAGTACCAGGACCCGTTTCATAAGAATGGGTTCTATTGACTGAGAGATTAAGCTCAGGATATTGGGGCATTGGGACATTGGGGAAGACTGGCTCCACAGAATAGCAAAAAAGAACCATGTTGTCAGACTCCAGCCTTCCAGGTGACCAGGTGTTATCCATTTCCTTCCGTTAAAGAAAATAGGCCTGTGTATTTGACAAGCTTGGTTCTTCCAATGCTTTCTTCAAGCTGAGCATCCTATATCTTCCTACCATCTACCCTTCCAAATCTAACCATCCATCCATTTATGTGTTCACCTATTTACCTGTTCCTTCATCCATCTAGCCATGCATCTATCTGTCTATGGCTCTTTCTAATATGAAGTGGGCTGAGTGGAAACGGGGATGTTCCTTTTTGGCAGTGAACCAACTTTCTCTCTCTCTCTCTCTCTTTCTTTTTCTCTCTCTTTCTCTCCCTTTCTTTCTTTGTCTTTTCTTTCTTCTCAAATTAACTCTTTTCTGTTTACTCTTCCCCCATACTTTTTCATTTCCTTCCTTTCATACTTCCTTCTTAAATTCAGTTCAGCTCTGTTCTCTCTCCCTCTCCCTTCCTACTCCCCCCTCTCCTTCCTGCCCTTCTCTCATCTCTCTCTTTTTCCTGTTGTGGTCTATCTTTGTTGATTAGGCAGTTTCTTTTTTTTTTTTTTTTTTTTTTGGTTTTTCGAGACAGGGTTTCTCTGTATAGCCCTGGCTGTCCTGGAACTCACTTTGTAGACCAGGCTGGCCTCGAACTCAGAAATCCACCTGCCTCTGCCTCCCGAGTGCTGGGATTAAAGGCGTGCGCCACCACGCCCGGCGATTAGGCAGTTTCAATTGGGCTTCTGAATCTGTATAAAAACTAACTTTTGTCTTGAGCTCATTGTGTGTTTATGTGCACTGTCAAGAGCGACAGGAGAGTCCCATGCTTCTTTACTGAATTTTGCTGTGATTCACTATTTTACCCAGCTCTCCCTATTTCCCTTACTTGTGTTTGTGTGTGTCTATGAGAACTTTTATTTTGGGAGGTCATTGCTGTATAAGTTCATATATCTACCTCAGGTCAGAGTCATAATCATCCTGTCATTGCAAGGTTCTTGGCATTATCCTCTTATATCTAACCATATCATGCCTAACCCACTTTTTGCCAAGTTTTAGCCTAAAGACCTGTGATCTCTTTTGGATTTTACTTCTAGATTTTTAAGGAGGTAATAAAATGCAATAAGTAAGTGCCAGGGATTGGCTTATTTTTGTCAAGCACAATTCCCCCAAATTTTATGTGCAGTAATTTATTCATTTTTATCGATGACTAATATTCCCTGGTAACATATTGGACACAACCTTCAGTTGGCACTGTTCTTTGTTCCTTTAACACCATTGATCAGATTAAGTGACATCTAAGTTACTTGTCTGGAACTGCTGTGGCTCTGAGTTTATGTGCACCAGCCCTGTCATGTCCATCAGGCAGTACTACACAGCACCTTTTCCCATCCTTCAGCTCTCACATTCTCTCCCTGCCATGTCCCATGATGTCCCCTTGCTGTTTAGGAATGAGCACTCACAGGCACTTACTCTTAGCACTTTTACCAGGTAGGGGTCTGCATTCACTGCTGCCCACTGCAAAAGGCAGCTTCTCTAACCAAGACTGTGAGTTCCACAGATCTATGGATAGAAACATGAATGTTAGAAGGCAACTTGATAGCATGCACATTTAGTAAAATAAAAATAGCAGGGTACCCACTAGTGCGTATCACTTTCATGACTGTGGATATTAAACCAGATTTACCATACCAGATAGAAACTCCCTCCTGTAGAGTGAACCTCAAATTGGAACAGAAAGCATCTGGTTGACCCCATAATAGTAATGTCAATATTACACTAGTGGGTAGAATTTGTATAATAACATATACATACTATATAGATAGTATAGTAATACTATTTGCCTGGCAGGTTGATTTTATAATGCACACACAGCCCAGGAGTGGGTAAGAGCACTGATGTATCTGATTCTCCAGCAGCTTATATAGCAACTTCTGACACTGAAACCAACAGCAATGATGATGTGTCTTGTCAGTGTAAAATCGATTTCTCTATGTCCTACAATCAAAATGTCCCCATTTAGGTCTGATCCAGGGTCTCACTGAACCTGGAGCTCATTGATTAGGCTAGTCTGGCTGACGAGCATGCCCTAGGGATGCTCATGTTTCTGCACAAATGCTACAGTTTCAGGTGCATGTTCTCATACCCAGCTGCTTATCTAGATTCTGGGGATCAAAACGCAGGTCCTTACACTCAGGAGGCAATAATTTTTTTAATTGAACATTTTTCTAGTTTCTACCACTTTAAACTCATAATGTTGGAATATCATGTTCTTGGGGAATAGAGAGTCTCATCAGATTGGTTACTGGTTTCATATGCTTTCTATCCATACAACTAGCACATGGTTTGTAGATGAGAATTTCCTACAGCTTCTTGGTAATTTTTCACTTTGTTTTTAACATACATCTTATCAAAATGCAAAAACAAACATCATTCATCAGGATGTGTTGTAAGGAAGTCTTACATTTGATAGCTTTGCTGATGTTACTATATGTAAATTATCCTGAACTTTAAAATCATATTTGTCAATATGTCATTGTTAGTTTTAACTGTCAGTTTGATATAACCCAGAGACACACAGGAAAAAGGAACCTCCATTGAGGAATTGCCTAGATCATATTGGCCTGTGCCAATGTCTCTGGATCATTTTCTTAGTTGTTGATTGATATAAGGTTGATATAACCCACTGTGGATGGTGCTACTTCAACACAGTTGGGCCTGGACGATATAAGAAAGGTAGCTGAGAAAGCCAGAGAAAGCAAGCCAGTAAGTGTTCTGTTTTTCTCTACTCTAATTCTTGCCCAGGCTTTCCTTGGAGAAGAATTGTAATCTATTAACTAAACCCTTTCCTCCTCAAGTAGCTTTTGGTCATGGTGTTAATCACAGCAACAGAAAGCAAACTAGAATTCAATATTTATCATGTATTCAATGATTTAAATGAATCTGAGTAGTTCAGCAAATATTAAATAGCTGAGAACTAAGCTTCTCAGAAATATATTTTGTTATTCATACAAAGAAATATTTCTCCTGGTTTTGTAAATCATTTATGTTTTACATTTATCTTGATTAATCTCTTCCTTCTTCTTTCCTTAGACATTCTGTTTTATGTTTCTTTACTTATATATTTTTAAATTGTTTGTTTGTTGAAATTATAATATATCATTTTCTCCTTCCACTCCCTCCCTCCAAACCTTCTTATATCCCTCCAAACCTCCTATATCCTTCCAAACCTTCCTCCTATATCCCTCCAAAACTTCCTATATCCCTCCAAAACTTCCCATATCCCTCCAAACCTTCCTCCTATATCCCTCCAAACCTTCCTCCTATATCTCTCCAAACCTTCCTCCTATATCTCTCCAAACCTTCCTCCTATATCCCTCCAAAACTTCCTATATCCCTCCAAAACTTCCTATATCCCTCCAAAATTTCCTATGTCCCTGCAAAATTTCCTATATACCTCATTACCCCATGTTGTGCTCTTTCAAATTAAAAAAGTTTTTGTACACTGTAAAAGCCAGTGGACTTGGGACAAGCAAGAATATCACTTGCCAGCCTTATTATTTTATTAATGTGTTAAATGCATGATTACCTTTTGCTTTTCAGTTTAATAACATTTATATTTGGATCTGAACTTCGGTTATGCCCAATACATTTTGATAACTAATGGTATTCTAATTTTTTACTGGGTAATTTACACAACACACTCTTAAAGCTTAAGGAAATATGATTAATGGTAATGTTTTAAATTGCAAAATTATTTGCATGAACTTTTGATTAAAAATTAATGTTACACATTTAAACAATATGCTCCTTGAAGTGAATTTGTAATAAATTCTTGGGCTTTGGAAGGTCAGGGTGTGCATATGTAAAATAAGTTGGGGTATTTTGACTTATTGAATCTGATATTACTTTATCTATCTATATTCACATGGTTATGGATTTATATGTGCCTGCAGATATTTCCTATATCAGAGTTAAGAGTTTTTATAACTCTCTAAATCATTGCATTTATAATGTATTCAACCTGTTTGTGCCTGGTTTTTGTTTTTTTTTTGTTTTTTGTTTTTTTTTAACAGCATGGTGAAAATTTGGCATGTACTCTGTCTCCTGCCAAAGCATCAATTTATTCATTTAGCTTAGTGGCTACAGCACTCTGCACTTGCTTTTCCTGAAT
The DNA here is from genome assembly GCF_978045245.1 of Mus caroli. NCBI lineage: Eukaryota > Metazoa > Chordata > Mammalia > Rodentia > Muridae > Mus > Mus caroli. Next base: position 114,072,541 of record NW_028227268.1, on the reverse strand, counting down.
ACTAAAATTAAGTGTTAGAAGCTTCCTCTCTTAGCTGTAGTGAATATTTTCTACTTCCTGCTGTTGAGAGAGGCTCCCAGTGACCCTTGGGAGAAATGACCAGACTCTTAAATTATCCTTCTTTATTTCTTTTTTGGTATTATGGAAGGCCATTTTCAATATTAGATATAATTGTTGGCAACTGTCATCTTTTTGGATACAACTTTATACTTTATATTTATTTAAGTTATTTCCCTAGGATAGGTTTTTTTTTTTTTAATCCTGAGAGGAATAAGGTATGAACATTTTTATGGGCTTGTGACTGTGCATAATTTTATAACATCAAATTATCTTTGAAAAATTGTGTATGACTGCACTCTGCCAGCAGCAATAAAGGAATAACATTTCATCTCTACTGGTGTTGGAAAACAAACATATTGCTATTAGTTGAAGACACAATTTGGAGTAACTGGAGATGTGTGCGAATGTATTTTGCTTAGTCAGTACATATGAAGATATTTTCTCTGCATAGCAGAGGGCCTAACCCTGGGGATACAGTGACAAGTGTCAGGTGTATGCAATGGAAAGATCTAGAAGACATGTAACCTTAGAGAGCACTAAATACTTTCATGCAAATGTCTGATTCTGGGATGACCATGCCACTTTGATGTTTGATACCTTGTTCTAGCTTGACACAACAATTAAAGGCATATCTTTGTGTGCTCCACATTGCAGGCTAATTATACATTTTACTTTGTGGATAAGATAAAAGTTTTATCGGAAACATTTCTGAAGATATCCAAACTTTTCCAGGGAAGTGGAAATGGTCAAATGTTCAACCAGTTGCAGGTATGTGACTGATGTAGTGACCTAGGGCAAGAATTGCCTCCTACAATTTGGCTGAGATATGGGGGTGTCCCTATGGAAAATTTAACTAGTCTAAAGCATGCATGGGTCCTCCAGTTAACCTGGAAAGTTTTTAGCAGTCGTATATGTTTAAAAACTGTTATGAATATTTAGTTTTTTTCCCCATGCAAATTGGCACTATGTAAAATTATAATCTACTAATATTGATAATTTGAATTCTTTATTAAATTTAATGCTTTTAAAATAGTTTACATTCTTTTCAGTTGTAAGTTTATTATGATATCATTTCTCAATACTGTACAGGTCATCCAAAACAGAAAAAGAAGATAAAACCAAAATACTAGACAGAAACAGGGGACTAGCTGGAGCGGTGGGGCTCAGCAGGAGTGGTATGGGAATACAAGAAGGGAGTAGGGCATGAATATAATCAAATTTATTATGTACATATATGGAGATTTCATGACAAAACCCATTACTATCTATAATTAATATATGTGAACAAAGATCAAAATCTCTAATAGTGACAAATTATGGCTTTAAACAGTTCCATTTCTTAAGACCCCCAAGAGCCAGCTGGGTGTGGTGGCTAACACCTTTAATCCCAGCACTCTGGAGGCAGAGGCAGGTGGATTTCTGAGGTCGAGGCCAGCCTGGTCTACAAAGTGAGTTCCAGAACAGCCAGGGCTATACAGAGAAACCCTGTCTCGGAAAAAAAAAAAAAAACCAAGAGCCATTACTTATAAAATGATAGCTCAGACAGGTCACATAATAACTTTTGGGCATTTGTAAAATCATAACTTGAAAACCTGGTATTATGAGAAAATTGGCCCACACTTTGTTCATTTGAATTACATGCTACCCACTGGACAAACAGTTCACATCATGGACTTAGGAGCCACAATAAGTAGTTATAAATCATTGTGACCTTGTCACTGTCTAGGCCTGCATGTTGGGCTTCTTATTTATGGACAAGAAAACAATAACATCTTTGAGTGTAAGAGAGCTGAGCTTTGAGGTTGGTCAGGGATGCAAAGATGTTGGTTGGTTCTAGGTTCTCTAAGAGTGGATGGTCTCTGTCCCTTGGAAATGTGGCTGTTGGTAGGTTGCTCATGCTACAGTGGGTGGCTACAAACCCACATGCATATAATATCACTTGTTGGACTCAGGGAGTTAATTATAACAAAAATAACATTAAAAGATTTTAGATTTAGGGAGAGATAGACAAGGGATGTTAGGAAGAGTTGGACAAGGTGGTGGATGGATATGATCAATAGATATTATTTAAATATATGAAACTTTCACAGAATAAGAAATATTAATTTGAAGATAAATAATTCACCACAAGAAACAGCTGCTAAAGCAAAAAAGGGGGTGGGGTGTGCTGGGACAGAGCAGAATCAAGGGCATGTGATGATGGTGGACATCTGACACAAAACAAGGAGACAGACATAAGGCTAGGCTCCAGATTCTGGTCAGTCAGCCCCACAGCTTCACAAACACAGCATCTAGTGCTGCAAGACGATTCTTCTTTAATTTGTTTGTCCATGGATTCCTTTGTTAACATGGATCTTATCTACTGTTTCTTTAATGAACCTAATAGAAGATGTTTTGGGTTGTATAAGGTCTTTGTTGTAGCTACAAATACTAGCATCCTGTATTTGTAATCACCAAGGCAATACTGCACTGTGAGCCTGACACCACAAGATGTCTACTCACAAGGAGAAGTGTCTGAAATCAAAGTCCCTCATTCAGTCTTACAGAACTTTTGCCCTACTCAGGCTGTGTGGTCACAAGTTACTTCTCAGGGGCTCTTGTTGGTGTGGAAAACTCCGTGTCTGCAGTGAAGGTCAAGCCTGGCTCTGCCACTGGATGGCGTCCTTACTGCTTTTGAGTGGTGCCCCATGTGTTCTCCAGTTTATTTTCCTTCCAGTAAAAGGCAGCAGTAATTTCCTCTAGGAAATTCTCTGAGATTAAATTAACTAATGTGTAATAAAGTACCCTGCACACTGTGCCAAATAGATATTGCCCAGCAAAGGAAGATAGACAAGATTTAAGAAAGAGCAAGTAGTCAGATTTCATAATACAGTCTTGCCTCAATAGATCTGACTAGATAAAACCAATAAAGGGCAAGGCAGGGGTGAGTAGAGACAGAGTTTACGTGTAGAAGGAACAGATCATGTGAGAAGACCTAATGTGTTCTAGAGTAATGTGTTCTAGACTAAAGCACAGATAACTATCACTATCCATTTACAAACTAGAAAGTCCCTTCTTTAAAAAAAAATATTTAGGTATAGATGTGCATGATTGTACTCTCTCCACTATTTGGGACCAGGGACTTGAACTCAGGTCATCAGGCTTGACAACAAGAGTCTTTACTGAGCCATCTCACCCTTCCAGAACTCGCAAATTTTATAACTCCCACACATCTTTTTTTTTTTTTTTTGATTTTTAATATTTTATTACATATTTTCCTCAATTACATTTCCAATGCTATCCCAAAAGTCCCCCATAGCGCCCCCCACTTCCCTACCCACCCATTCCCATTCTTTTGGCCCTGGCATTCCCCTATTTTGGGGCATGTAAAGTTTGCAAGTCCAATGGGCCTCTCTTTCCATTGATGGCCGACTAGGCCATCTTTCGATACATATGCAGCTAGAGACAAGAGCTCCGGGGTTCTGGTTAGTACATCATGTTGTTCCAACAATAGGGTTGCAGATCCCTTTAGCTCCTTGGGTACTTTCTCTAGCTTCTCCATTGGGAGCCCTGTGATACATCCAATAGCTGACTGTGAACATCCACTCCTGTGTTTGCTAGGCCCCGGCATCGTCTCACAAGAGACAGCTATATTTGGGTCCTTTCAGCAAAATCTTGCTAGTGTATGCAATGGTGTCAGCGTTTAGAAGCTGATTATGGGATGGATCCCTGGATACGGCAGTCTCTAAATGGTCCATCCTTTCATCACAGCTACAGGGAAGGAGTTACAGAGACAAAGTTCATAGGATCAGCTACTTTTGAAGGCACAGCTTTGTACATCAGCCTCAAGAGAGGGTCCGAGAAAGGCTGGAACCCTGTGTGAGCACTACTTCTCTGCAGACAACAGACTTGCACAGATGTGATTCAGAGGAGGAAACATGAGAAAGAAAAGATAACTGACTTCAGAAAAATTTGCTCAAATCTACTAAGTTTCAGTATTAGAACATCACTGCAGTTATAATATTTATAATCATTACCTTTATTTTTTCATGGCTCAAGACTATATCAAATGCTGACTTTTTTTTATTATTATAATGCTTTGTGTTAGGGGTTCTAATCCTGTGATAAAATACCATGAACAAAAGCAACTTGGGGGAGATAGGATTTATATTAATTACGTTTCCAAATCATGGTTCATCACTGAGGGAAGTCAAGGCAGGAACCTGGAGGTAGAAACTGAAGCAGAAGTCATGGAGGGATGCTGCTTACTTGCTTGCACTTGTGGCTTGCTTAGCCTGCTTTTTTATACAACTCAGGACCACTAGCACAGGGATGGCACTACAGACAGGGAGCTGGCCTTCTCATATTGGTCATAGATATAGCTGTCTCTTATAAGGCTATTCCAGTGCCTGGCAAATACAGAAGTGGATGCTCACAGTCGTCTATTGGATGGAACACAGGGCTTCCAATGGAGGAGCTAGAGAAAGTACCCAAGGAACAAAGGGGGTCTACAACCCTATAGGAGGAACAACAATATGAACTAACCAGTACCCCACAGAGCTCATATCTCTAGCTGAATTTGTAGCAGAAAATGGCCTAGTCGTCCATCAATGGGAGAAGAGGCCCTTGGTCTTGCAAAGATTATATACCCCAGTATAGGGGAATGCTAGGGCCAGGAAGCAGGAATAGGTGGGTTGAGGAGCAGGGCAGGGGGAGGGTATAGGGGACTTTTGGAGAGGAAACTAGGAAAGGGGATAGCTTTTGAAATGTAAATGAAGAAAATATTAAATAAAAAAAAGAGAAAAAAAAAAGAAGAAATGAAAATCCCTCAAAGACTTGCCACAGGCCAATCTAGTAGTAGGAGTTTTTTCTCAACTGAGAATCCCTTTTCTCAAGCAACTTTCTATTTTGTCAAATTAACATCTACCCAAGGAATACCTTAAACTTCTTTTAAGTGGATCCATTTTCTTTTTCTTTTTCGTTTTTCTTTTTCTTTTTTCCCCAATTTTTTATTAGGTATTTTCTTCATTTACATTTCAAATACTATCCTGAAAGTCCCCTATACCCTCCCTTGCCCTTGTTCCCCTACCCACCCACTCCCACTTCTTGGCCCTGGTGTTCCCCTAGTATTGGGGCATATAAAGTTTACAAGACCAAGGGGCGTCTCTTCCCAATGATGGCCAACTAGGCCATCTTCTGCTACCTATGCAGCTAGAGACATGAGCTTTGAGGGGTACTGGTTAGTTCATAATGTTGTTCCACCTATGGGATTGCAGACCCCTTCAGTTCCTTGGGTACTTTCTCTAGCTCCTCCATTGGGGGGCCCTGTGTTCCATCCAATAGCTGACTGTGATCATCCACTTCTGTGTTTTCCAGGCACTGGCATAACCTCACAAGAGATAGATATATCAGGGTTCTTTCAGCAAAATCTTGCTGTCATATGCAATAGTGTCTGAGTTTGGTGGCTGATTATGGGATGGATCCCCGGAAGGGGCGTTCTCTGGATGGTCTGTCCTTTCGTCTCAGCTCCAAACTTTGTCTCTGTAACTCCTTCCAGGGGCATTTTGTTGCCAATTCAAAGAAGGGGTGAAGTGTCCACACTTCTTTCTTCTTGAGTTTCATGTGCTTTACAAATTGTATCTTGGATATTCTAAGTTTCTGGGTTAATATCCACTTATCAGTGAATGCATATCATGTGAGTTCTTTTGTGATTGGATTACCTCACTCTTTATGTTACCCTCCAGATCCATTCATTTGCCTAGGAATTTCATAAGTTCATTGTTTTAATTGCTGAGTAGTACTCCATTGTGTAAATGTACCACATTTTCTGTATCCATTCCTCTGTTGAGGGACATCTGGGTTCTTTCCAGCTTCTGGCTCTTATAAATAATGCTGCTATGAACATAGTGGAACATGTGTTCTTATTACCAGTTGGAACATCTGGATATATGCCCAGGAGAGGTATTGCTGGATCCTCCAGTAGTACTATGTCCAATATCTGAGGAACCACCAGACTGATTACCAGAGTGGGTTGTACAAGCTTGCAAACCCACCAACAATGGAGGAGTGTTCCTCTTTCTTTTCCTCACTAGCATCTGCTGTCGCCTGAATTTTTGATCTTAGCCATTCTGACTGGTGTGAGGTAGAATCTCAGGGTTGTTTTGATTTGCATTTCCCTGATGATTAAGGATGTTGAACATTTTTTCAGGTGTTTCTTAGCCATTCAGTATTCCTCAGTTGAGAATTCTTTGTTTAGCCCTGTACCCCATTTTTTATTAGATATTTTCTTTATATACATTCCAAATTTCAAATGCTATGCCAAAAGTTCCCTATACCCTCCTCCTGCCCTGCTCCCCTACCCACCCACTCCCACTTCTTGGCCATGGTGTTCCCCTGTACTGGGGCATATAAAGTTTGAAATACCAAGGGGCCTCTCTTCCCAATGATGGCAGGCTAGACCATCTTCTGCTACATATGCAGCTAGAGACATGAGCTCTGGGGGGGGGGGGGTACTGGGTAGTTCATATTGTTGTTCCAGCTATAGGGTTGCAGACCCATTCAGCTCCTTGGGTGCTTTCTCTAGCTTCACCATTGGGGGCCCTGTGTTCCATCTTATAGATGACTGTGAGCATCGACTTCTGTATTTGACAGGCACTGGCATAGCCTCATATGAGACAGCTATTCCAGGGTCTCTTCATCAAAATCTTGCTGGCATATGCAACAGTGTCTGTGTTTGGTGGCTGATTATGGGATGGATCCCCAGGTGGGATAATCTCTGGATAGTCCATCCTTTCCTCTTAGCTCCAAACTTTGTCTCTGTAACTCCTTTCATGGGTATTTTGTTCCCTATTCTAAGGAGGAACAAAGTATCCACCCATTGGTCTTCCATCTTCTTGATAATCTTGTGTTTTGCAAATGGTATCTTGGGTGTTCTATGTATCTGAGCTAATATCCACTTATCAGTGAGTGCATTTGATTTTCTGGAGTCCATCTTCTTGAGTTCTTTGTATATATTGGATATTAGTCCCCTATCTGATTTAGGATTGGTAAAGATACTTTCCCAATCTGTTGGTGGTCTTTTTGTCTTATTGTCAGCGTCTTTTGCCTTACAGAAGCTTTTGCAATTTTATGAGGTCCCATTTGTCAATTCTCGATCTTAAAGCACAAGCCATTGCTGTTCAGTTCAGGAATTTTTTCCCTGTGCCCATATTTCGAGGCTTTCCCCCACTTTCTCCTCTATAAGTTTCAGTGTCTCTGGTGCTATGTGTCATTCCTTGAAACACTTAGACTTGACCTAAGTACAAGGAGATAAGAATGGATCAATTCTCATTTTTCTACATGATAACTGCCAGTTGTGCCAGCACCATTTGTTGAAAATGCCCTTTTTTCCACTGGATGGTTTTAGCTCCATTGTCAAAGATCAAGTGACCATAGGTGTGTGAGTTTATTTCTAGGTCTTCAATTCTATTCCATTGGTCTATCTGTCTGTCACGATACCAGTATCATGTAGGGTTTATTACAATTGCTCTGTAGTACAGTTTTAGGTCAGGCATGGTGATTCCACCAGAGATTCTTTTATCATTGGTAAGAGTTTTTGGTATACTAGGTTTTTTTGTTATTCCAGATGAATTTGCAAATTGCTCTTTCTAATTCGTTGAAGAATTGAGTTGCAATTTTGATGGGGATTGCATTGAATTTGTAGATTTGCTTTTGGCATGATAGCCATTTTTACTATATTGATCCTGCCAATCCATCTTCTGTGATATTCTTTGATTTTTTTCTTCAGAGACTTGAAGTTCTTATCATACAAATCTTTCACTTCCTTGGTTAGAGTCACACCAAGGTATTTTATATTATTTGTGACTATTGTAAAGTGTGTTGTTTCCCTAATTTCTTTCTTAGCCTGTTTATCCTTTGTGTAGAGAAAGGCCATTGATTTGTTTGAGTTAATTTTATATCTAGCTACTTCACTGAAGCTGTTTATTAGGTTTAGGAGTTTTCTGGTGGAATTTTTAGAGTCACTTATATATACTATCATATCATCTGCAAAAAGTGATATTTTGACTTCGTTCTTTCCAGTTTGTATCCCCTTGACCTCCTTCTGTTGTCTAATTGCTCAGGCTTGGACTTCAAGTACTATATTGAATAGGTAGGGAGAAAGTGGGCAGCCTTGTCTAGTCCCTCATTTTAGTGGGATTGATTCCAGCTACTCTCCATTTATTTTGATGTTGGCTACTGGTTTGCTGTATATTGCTTTTATTATTTTTAGGTATGGGCTTTGAAATCCTGATCTTTTCAAGACTTTTATCATGAATGGGTGTTAGATTTTGTCAAATGCTTTTTCAGCATCTAACGAAATGATCATTTGGTTTTTGTCTTTGAGTTTGTTTATATAGTGGATTACTTTGATGAATTTTTGTATATTAAACCATCCCTGCATCCCTGGAATGAAGCTTACTTGGTCATGATGGATGATTGTTTTGATGTGTTCTTGGATTCCATTAGTGAGAATTTTACTGAGTATTTTTGCATGGATATTCATAAGGGAAATTGTTCTGAAGTTCTCTATCTTTGTTGGGTCTTTATGTGGTTTAGGTATCAGAGTAATTGTTGATTCTTAGAATGAATTGGGTAGAGTACCTTCTGTTTCTATTTTGTGGAATAGTTTGAGAAGAATTGGAATTAGATCTTCCTTGAAGGTCTGATAGAACTCTGCACTAAATCCATCTGGTCCTGTTTTTTTTTTTTTGTTGTTGTTGTTGTTGGGAGACTATTAATGACTACTTCTAATTTTTTAGAGGATATTTGACTGTTTAAGTCATTAATCTGCTCCTGATTTAACTTTGGTACCTGCTATCTGTGTAGAAATTTGTCCATTTTATCCAGGTTTTCCAGTTTTGTTGAGTATAGCATTTTGTAGTAGGATCCGATGATGTTTTGGATTTCCTCAGGTTCTGTTGTTATGTCTCTCTTTTCATTTCTGATTTTGTTAAATAGGATGCTGTCCCTGTGCCTTCTAGTTTGTCTGGCTAAGGGTTTATCTATCTTGTTAATTTTCTTAAAGAACCAGCTTCTGGTTTGGTTGATTTTTTTGAATAGTTCTTTTTGTTTCCACTTGGTTGATTTCATCCCTGAGTTTGATTATTTCCTTCCATCTACTCTTCTTGGGTGACTTTGCTTCCTTTTGTTCTAGAGCTTTTAGGTGTGGTGTCAAGCTGCTAGTGTGTGCTCTCTCTAGCTTCTGTCCAGAGGCACTCAGAGTTATGAGGTTTCCTCTTAGAAATGCTTTCATTGTGTCCTATAATTTTGGGTATGTTTTGGTTTCATTTTCATTAAACTCTAAAAAGTCTTTAATTTCTTTCTTTATTTCTTCCTTGACCAAGGTATCATTGAGGAGAGTGTTGTTCAGCTTCCACGTGAATGTTGGCTTTCTATTATTTATGTTGTTCTTGAAGATCAGCCTTAGTCCATGATGATCTGACAGGATGTATGGGATAATTTCAATATTATTGCATCTGTTGAGGCCTGTTTTCTGACCAATTATATGGTCAGTTTTGGAGAAAGTACCATGAGGTGCTGAGAAGGAGGTATATTCTTTTGTTTTAGGATAAAATTTTCATTTGTTATCTGTTAAATTCATTTGTTTCATAACTTCTGTTAGTTTCAATGTGTCTCTGTTTAGTTTCTATTTCCAGGATCTCTCCATTGATGAGAGTGGGGTGTTTAAGTCTCCCAATCTTATTGTGTGAGGTACAATGTATGATTTGAGCTTTACTAAAGTTTCTTTAATGAATGTGGCTGCCCTTGTATTTGGAGCATAGATATTCAGAATTGAGAGTTCCTTTTGGAAGATTTTACCTTTGATGAGTATGAAGTGTCTTTTTTGTTAACTTTGGGTTGGAAGTCGATTTTATTAGATATTAGAATGGCTACTCCAGCTTGTTTCTTCAGACCATTTGCTTGGAAAATTGTTTTCCAGCCTTTCACTCTCAGGTATTGTCTGTCTTTTCCCCTGAGTTGGTTTTCTGTAAGCAGCAAAATTTTGGGTCCTGTTTGTGTAGCCAGTCTGTTAGTCTATGTCCTTTTATTGGGGAATTGATTCCACTGATATTAAGAGATTTTAAGGAAAAGTAATTGTTCCTTCCTGTTATTTTTGTTTTTAGAGTTGGGATTCTGTTCTTGTGGCTGTCTTCTTTGGGGTTTGTTTAAGGATTACTTTCTTGCTTTTTCTAGGGCGTAGTTTCCATACTTGTATTGGTGTTTTTCTGTTATTATCCTTTGAATGGCTGGCTTTGTGTAAAGATATTGTGTGAATTTGGTTTTGTCATGGAATACTTTGGTTTCTCCATCTATGGTACTTGAGAGTTTTGCTAGATATAGTAGCCTGGGCTGGCCTTTGTTTTCTCTTAGTGTCTGTATAACATCTGTCCAGGGACTTCTGGCTTTCATAGTCTCTGGTGAGAAGTCTGGAGTAATTCTAATAGGCCTGCCTTTATGTTACTGGACATTTTTCCCTTATTGCTTTTAATATTCTGTCTTTATTTAGTGCATTTGTTGTTCTGATTATTATGTGTCAGGAGGAATTTCTTTTCTGGTCCAGTGTATTTGGAGTTCTGTAGGCTTCTTTTATGTTCATGGGCATCTCTTTCTTTAGGTATGGGAAGTTTTCTTTCATAATTTTGTTGAAGATATTTACTGGCCCTTTAAGTTGAAAATCTTCATTCTCATCTACTCCTGTTATCCGCAGGTTTGGTCTTCTCATTGTGTAGTGGATTTCCTGGATGTTTTGAGTTAGGATCTTTTTGCATTTTCTTTGATTGTTGTACCCATGTTCCCTATTGAATCTTCTGCACCTGAGATTCTCTCTTCTATCTCTTGTATTCTGTTGCTGATGTTTTCATCTATGGCCTTGATTTCTTCCCTATGGTTTCTATCTCCTGAGTTGTTTTCCTTTGGGTTTTCTTTATTGTTTCTACTTCCCTTTTTATATCTTGGGTGGTTTTTTTTTTTTCAATTCCATCACCTGTTTTCCTGTAACTCTCTAAGGGATTTTTGTGTTTCCTCTTTAAAGGCTTCTAGCTGTTTACCTGTGTTTTCCTGTATTTCCTTCCTAAAGTCCTCCATCATCATCATGAAAAGTGACTTTTTTTCCATGTCTTGATTTTCTGGTGTGATGGTGTATCCAGGATATGCTATAGTGGGAGAGTTTGGCTCTGATGATGCCATGTAACCTTCGTTTCTGTTGCTTCTGTTTTTATGCTTGCCTCCTACATTCTGATTATCTCAAGTGCTAGCTACCCTCAATATATCTGATTGGAGCCTGTCCTTCCTATAATCCCAGTTGATTTAGGATTTCTCAGAGTCCAGTTTCCTCTGTAATTCTTTGATTGTGGGCTCCTGTGAACCTGAGATTCTGGGTATATCAGAGTTCTTGGCAGTCAAGCTCCTTTGAGACCCTGATATACTGGTGTGACCCAGCTCCTGTCATCCTGGGATCCTGTTGTCCTAAGATCCTGGGCATGTTACAGTGCCTGGAAGTGTTGTCTCCTTTGAGGACCATGGAGCTGTCTGGCCTCTTTGAAACCAAGGTAAACCAGAACTGATCAAATGGAACCTGAGCCTCTGGTCAGGAAGGGCTCTGGTGTCCTTGTTCCTGCTGTCACAGGCCAGTCACAATTGCATTGGAACTGATGTTGTGTTCCACTCGCCAGTGATCCTAAGAGCATGTGGAGAGTCCTCTGGGGACTGTGGGGGTGTCTGCCTATTCCACGCCCAAGGTGACAGGTCACTGGTGTTGACTCTTTTTCATGTATCATAAAACTTCCCATAGGTTTAATAAGTAAGTACAATCATTTCTGTTAAGCTTCCTTGTTTTCTTTTAGGATGCCCTGAGAAACAAATTTATAAGAAACTTTGTAGAGAGCCAGTTGCATATTGACATGGACAAGCTCACTGAAGATCTGCAGACATATGGTAAGAGTGCTGATGGGTTGCTTTGGATTCATCTGTCTAGGGCTGTGCAATTTGGATCCTGCCCACTGGCCATGCAGTAGCTGTAATACCGCATTTACCTTTACTCTCTCCCTTTCTCTTTCACTAACTGAACCCTAAGGTCTTCAAGTAGATATGCCATAAAGTTTGTTCACATCTTCAGGTCTCTTATTATAGCAGAAAGGCTAGAGAAAGGAAAACATTTCATTAGGCACAATACCTAATTTATTGAAAAATTATCAGTGAATGTGCCATTTGCAAAAGTAGAAAGGTCAGGTTGACTCTCTCTTACTTAATATGCCTGGGACATAAGAGCTTCAGACTTGGGAAGCTTTGTATACACTTAAAGGAATAGTTTCCAGATGAGACCCAAATCTACATACAAAATTCTTGTACTGAAGATAATTTTATACAGGAATTTTTAGTATGATACCAAATTTCATGATGTGAGATATTTCAATTGTGGTTTTATTGGAGCTGTCTGCTTTACTTTGTGATTTTTTTATGCTGATTTTCTTTTGCTATGTTTCAGCTCTCATAAATTTATTTCAATTGTTTTTTTTTCCATTTATATCTTTTTGCATAGTCCCTAGCTTTTTATTAAAAGTCTGTCTATTTTCAGCATAATTGGGCCTAATTATGTTTTAAATCTCTGCTATTAACATACTATTTGTCTTTTGTTGGTTTTTTTGTTTTTTTTTTTCTCTTGAATTTTGGTTATTCAGCTTTATCTCTAATGAATATTAAATGTTTTCATTGATGATCAGACATTTCATAGTGAAAAGTAGTTGTGAAAATGAATTTATACCCTTCAAATGGTGCTATCTTCAGTAGATCATTCATTTCCTTGATTTTTGCAGAGAACTGTGATGTGATTACAGTTTTTTTTCAGTTTTAAATTTTTTAATGTATGAATTGATGTTATTAACATAGTGTTCACCTTTATTTTGAAATGATCATATGATATCAGTCAGTAAAAAATAAAATATAAAAATAAAATCAAGAATCGCTCATAGCTTAGTGCATGCAGCTGGCACACTTCACCAGAGAACTTTCTTTCTGCTGTGGATGATGGTCAACACAGAAATTCATAGCTCATCAAAGTACGGAGAATAAAGGTCTCTGCTGCAAATGGGACAACTGTATGACAACTATACACAGATGCAGGCACTATCTTGGAAGAGGGAGAAGGAAGACTTTTTTTTTTGTATCAATTAGACAACTTTTACTAAATGAGAAAACTACATTTAAAATGTGCTTTAAACAAAATGGAATTAGAAAAAAAAAGACATGCATTTTAAAGAACTTTTGCACTGTGCTGAAAATCAAATGTTTCTTGCAGTAATATAATGTGCCAATCCATAAAATGTTAACAGAGTTCTCAATTTAATACTTTTAAGGACGCTATAAGGTTTCACACATCTATGGTAACACATAAGAAGGGCATTATATAAACATTATGTCCATCCTATGAAGCGTATGAATTTTACAATGTTCAATAAAAGACTTTAGAATCACATCCAGTAAGTGTCACATCCAAAGAATCATAAGTCTGTGTATGCTCTTAGTTCCTCCTTCTAAAATCTTTGTTGACTTTGCTACTCCTTGACATTTGTTAATGCTAACCCTTAAAAAAAAAGAACAGGGAAAGAAATACTGCAATAAACTCTTGATCATATACAGAAATTATTGCTACTATACTTCACTACAAAGCATGTCTATACACATCATGACCTTTGATTATGAAAATTGAGTAAAAATCTTTAGTGACATAGCCTTACAGTCAAAACAACATCCACATGGCAATTATTAGACAGTGAAGCACCCAATACTCAGAGCTGACAAATGTCCCACTGATCAGCGTTCATTTAAATATATCGAGAAGGAAGACTTTAAGAGCCAGAAGAGTATGTGTATGTGTAGGGCAATACAGTGAAACAGTATCTCCTAGACATGACAGGACCACACATCCACAGCACCCGTGGTTGCATGCAAAAGTCCCACATAGAGCCAGAGCACTCTGATACAGAGTAAGAATGGGATCATAAGCTCCTTCCCCGAAGTTTGTAATGAATTCCAATGCATTTCTGAACTCCTTCCTATTTTCTACTTTTTGTAAATGTCAAATACTTTCTGACAAACTTTCATATTCTTTGACTATGACTCCCACACTGATATTTGATTGACAATGAAATACAAGAACATCAACTTTACTTTCTGTGGTTTTGAGAATCAAACAGTTCAGATAAACATGATCAGCTCCATGTAGAAGGCTAACCTAGTGCCGGTTTGACCAAGATTGTCTTTGATTTTTTTTTTTCAAAAGCAATTTTTTATAAGATATTTTCTTCATTTACATTTCAAATGCTATCCCAAAAGTCCTATATACCCTCCCCCGTCCTGCTCGTCAACCCACCCACTCCTGCTTCATGGCCCTGGCATTCCCCTGTACTAGGGCATATGATCTTCACAAGACCAAGGGCCTCTCCTCCCAATGATGGCTGACTACGCCATCTTCTGCTACATATGCAGCTAGAGACACGAGCTCTGTGGTACTGGTTAGTTCATATTGTTGTTCGTTCTATAAGGTTGCAGAGCCCTTTAGTTCCTTGGGTAATTTCTCTAGCTCCTTCATTGGGGGCCCTGTTTTCCATACAATAGATGATTGTGAGCATACACTTCTGTATTTGCCAGGCACTGGCATAGCCTCACAAGAGATAGCTATAGCAGGGTCCTGTCAGCAAAATCTTGCTGGCATATGCAATAGTGTCTGCGTTTGGTGGTTGTTTATGGGATGGATCCCCAGATGGGGCAATCTCTAGATGGTCCTTTCTTACATCTCAGCTCCAAATTTTGTCTCTGTAACTCCTTCCATGGGTATTTTGTTCCCTCTTCTAAGAAGGAATGAAGTATCTACACTTTGGTTTTCCTTCTTCTTGAGCTTCATGCATTTTGCAGATTGTATCTTGGGTATTCTAAGTTTCTGGGCTAATATCTGGTTCTCCGTGAGTACATATCATGTGAGTTCTTTTGTGATTGTGTTACCTTCACTCAGGATGATATACTCTAGATTCATCCATTTGCCTAAGAATTTCATAAACTCATTGTTTTTAATAGCTGAGTAGTACTCCATTGTGTAAATGTACCACATTTTCTGTATCTATTCCTCTGTTGAGGGACATCTGGGTTCTTTCCAGCTTCTGGCTCTTATAAATAAGGCTGCTATGAACATGGTGGAGCATGTGTTCTTATTACCAGTTGGAACATCATCTGGATATATGTCCAGGAGAAGTATTGCTGGATCATCCAATAGTACTAGGTCCAATTTTCTAAGGCTCCACCAGAAAATTTCCAGAGTGGATGTACAAGCTTGTAAGACCATCAGCAATGAAGGAGTGTTCCTCTTTCTCCACATCCTTGCCAGCATCTGCTGTCACCTGAATTTTTGATCTTAGCCATTCTTACTGATGTGAGGTGGAATCTCAGGGTTGTTTTGATTTGCATTTCCCTGATGATTATGGAAGTTGATCATTTTTTTTCAGGTGCTTCTCAGTCATTCAGTATTCCTCAGTTGATCTTTCTTTGTTTAGCTCTGTATCCCATTTAATAATGGGGGGATTTGATTTTCTGGAGTCCAGCTTTTGAGTTATTTGTATATATTGGATATTAGTCCTCAATCAGATTTAGGATTGGTAAAGATCCTTTCCCAATCTGTTGGTGGCCTTTTTGTCTTATTGGCAGTGTCTTTTTACCTTACAGAAGCTTTGCAATTTTATGAGGTCCCATTTGTCAATTCTCAATCTTACAGCACAAGCCATTGCTGTTCAGTTCAGGAATTTTTCCCCTGTGCCCATATCTTCAAGGTTTTCCCCCACTTTTTCCTCTATAAGTTTTAGTGTCTCTGGTTTTATGTGGAGTTCCTTGAAACACTTAGACTTGAGTTATGTACAAGGAGATAAGAATGGATCATTTCACATTCTTCTACATAACTCCCAAGTTGAACCAGCACCATTTGTTGAAAATGCTGTCTTTTTTTTCCATTGGATTGTTTAGTTCCTTTGTCAATGATGAAGTCACCATAGATGTGTGGGTTCATTTCTGGGTCTTCAGTTCTATTCCATTGATCTACTTGTCTGTTGCTGTACCAGTACTGTGCAGTTTTTCACAGTTGCTCTGTAGTACAGCTTGAGGTCAGGCATGGTGATTCCACCAGAGGTTCTTTTATCCTTGAGAAGAGTTTTGCTATGCTAGGTTTTTTTGTTATTCCAGATGAATTTGCAAGTTGCCCTTTCTAACTCAGTAAAGAATTGAGTTGGAATTTTGATGGGGATTTCATTGAATCTATAGATTGCTTTTGGCAAATTAGCCATTTTTACTATATTAATTCTCCCAATCCATGAGCATGGCTCCATCTACTGTGATCTTCTTTGATTTCTTTCTTTAGAGACTTGAAGTTCTTTATTTTCCTTAGTTAGAGTCACACCAAGGTATTTTATATTATTTGTGACTAATTTGAAGGGTGTTATTTCCCTAATTTCTTTGTCAACCTGTTTATCCTTTGTGTAGAGAAAGGCCATTGATTTGTTTGAGTTAATTTTATATCTAGCTACTTCACTGAAGCTGTTTATTAGTTTTAGGAGTTTCTGGTGGAATTTTTAGAGTCACACACACACACACACACACACACACACACACACACACACACATATATATATATATATATATATATATATATATATACTATATATATATTATCGTATCATCAGCAAATTGTAATATTTTGACTTCTTCCTTTCCAGTTTGTATTCCCTTGATCTCCTTCGGTTGTCTAATTGCTCAGGTTAGGACTTCAAGTACTATATTGAATAGGTAGGGAGAGAGTGGACAACCTTGTCTTGTCCCTCATTTTAGTATGATTGATTCCAGCTACTCTCCATTTATTTTGATGTTGGCTAGTGGTTTGCTGTATATTGCTTTTATTATATTTAGGTATGGGCCTTGAATTCCTGATCTTTTCAAGACTTATATCATGAATGGGTGTTAGATTTTGTCAAATACTTTTTCAGCATCTAACAAGATGATCATGTGGTTTTTGCCTTTGAGTTTGTTTATATAGTGGATTATTTGATGGATTTCTGTATATTAAACCATTCCTGCATCCCTGGAATGAAGCCTACTTGGTCATGATGGATGATTGTTTTGATGTGTCCTTGGATTCTGTTAGTGAGAATTTTACTGAGTAATTTTGCATGGATATTCATAAGGGAAACTGGTCTGAAGTATTCTTTCTTTGTTGGATCTTTGTGTGGCTTAGGAATCAGAATAATTGTGGCTTCATAGAATGTATTGGGTAGAGTACCTTCTGTTACTATTTTGTGGTATAGTTTGAGGAGAGTTGTATTTAGGTCTTATTTGAAGGCCTGATAGAAGTCTGCACTAAACCCATCTGATGTTGTGCTTTTTTTGGTTGGGAGACTATTAATGACTGCTTCTATTTCTTTAGGGGAAATGGGACTGTTTAGATCATTAATCTGATCCTGACTAAACTTTGGTACCTGGTATCTGTCTAGGAAATTGTACATTTCATCTATGTTTTCCAGTTTTGCTGAGTGTAGCCTTTTATAGTAGGATCTGATGATGTTTTGGATTTCCTCAGGTTCTGTTTTTATGTCTCCTTTTTTATTTCTGATTTTGATAATTAGGATACTGTCCCTGTGCACTCTAGTTAGTCTGGCTAAGGGTTTATCTATCTTGTTGATTTTCTCAAAGAACCAGCTCCTTGTTTGGTTGATTCTTTGAATAGTTCTTCTTGTTTCCACTTGGTTTATTTTGCCCCTGAGTTTGATTATTTCCTGCTGTCTACTGCTCTTGGGTGAATTTGCTTCTTTTCCTTCTAGAGCTGATAGGTGTGCTGTCAAGCTGCTAATGTGTGCTCTCTCTAGTTTCTTTTTGGCAGCACTAAGAGCTATGGGTTTTCCTCTTAGAAATGCTTTCATTGTGTCCTATCAATTTGGGTATGTTTTGGCTTCATTTTCATTAAGCTCTAAAAAGTCTTTAATTCCTTTCTTTATTTCTTCCTTGACCAAGATATCATTGAGAAGAGTGTTGTTCAGCTTCCATGTAAATGTTGGCTTTCTATTATTTATGTTGTTATTAAAGATCAGCCTTAGTCCATGGTGATCTGATAGGATGTATGGGATAATTTCAATATTATTGCATCTGTTGAAGCCTGTTTTCTGTCCAGTAGTTTTGGAGAAGGTACCATGAGGTGCTGAGAAAAAGGTATATCCTTTTGTTTTAGGATAAAATATTCAGTTGTTATCTGTTAAATCCATTTGTTTCATAACTTCTGTTAGTTTCAATGTGTCTCTGTTTAGTTTCTATTTCCAGGATCTGTCCATTGATGAGATTGGGGTGTTTAAGTCTCCCACTCTTATTGTCTGAGGTGCAATGTATGATTTGAGCTTTACTAAAGTTTCTTTAATGAATGTGGCTGCCCTTGCATTTGCAGCATAGGTATTCAGAATTGAGAGTTTATCTTGGAAGGTTTTAACTTTGAAAGTGCCCCTCCTTGTCTTTTTTTGATAATTTTGAGTTGGAAGTTGTTTCTTCGGACCATTTCCTTGGAAAATTGTTTTCTAGTCTTTTACTCTTAGGTAGTGTCTTTTTGTCTGAGGTGTGTTTCCTGTATGCAGCAAAATGTTGGGTCCTGTTTATGTAACCAGTCTGCTAGTCTATGTCTTTTTATTGGGGAACTGAGTCCATTGAAATTAAGAGATATTAAGGAAAATTAATTGTTGCTTCCTGTTATTTTTGTTGTTAAAGTTGGTATTCTGTTCCTGGGAATATCTTCTTTTAGGTTTGTTGAAGTATTACTTTCTTGCTTTCTGTAGTTCTCTTGAATTCCTTTAAGTGAGTTATTAATTCCCTTCTTAAAATCCTCTACCCAGCATCATGAGATATGATTTTAAATCTGAAAATTGCTTTTTGGGTGTGTTGGGGTATCCAGGACTCACTGTGGTGGGCATACTGTGTTCTGATGATGCCGAGTGTTCTTGATTTCTGTTAGTAAAATGTTTACATTTTCTTTTCCCTATCTGGTAATATCTGGTGTTAGATGCTCTGTCTCTGGCTGGAGTTTATTCCTTCCTTGTGTTTCCTTCCCTCCCTTGTGTTAGAGCTTTCTTTCTTTCTTTCTTTCTTTCTTTCTTTCTTTCTTTCTTTCTTTCTTTCTTTCTTTCTTTCTTTCTTTCTTTCTTTCTTTTTTCCTTCCTTCCTTTTTTCCTTCCTTCCTTTTTTCCTTCCTTCCTTTTTTCCTTCCTTCCTTCCTTCCTTCTTTCTTTCTTTCTTTCTTTCTTTCTACTTCCCCCCACATTTTTATTAGATATTTTCCTCATTTACATTTCAAATGCTATCCCAAAATTCCCCTATACCCTCCCCCACTCTGCTCCCCTACCCACTCACTCCCACTTCTTGGCCCTGGAATTCCCCTGTACTGAGGCATATAAAGTTTACTAGACCAAGGGGCCTTTCTTCTCAGTGATGATCGAGTAGGCCATCTTCTGCTTCATATGCAACTAGAGACACGAGCTCTGGGGTACTGATTAGTTCATATTGTTGTTCCACCTATAGAGTTGCAAACCCCTTCAGCTCTTGGGTACTTTCTCTAGCTCCTATATTGGGGGCCCTGTGTTCCATCCTATAGATGACTGTGAGCATCCACTTCTGCATTTGCCAGGCACTGGCAAACCTCACAGGAGACAGCTATATCAGGGTCCCTTCAGCAAAATCTTGCTGCCATATGCAATAGTGTATACATTTGGTGGCTGAATATGGGATGGACCCCTGGGTGGGCCAGTCTCTGGATGGTCCATCCTTCATCTTAGCTCCAAACTTTGTCTCTGCAACTCCTTCCATAGATATTTTATTCCCTATTCTAGGGAGGAATGAAGTATCCATGTGTTGGTCTTCCTTCTTGATTTTCTTGTGTTTTGGAACTTGTATCGTGGGTATCTAGGTTTCTGGGGTAATATCTACTCATCAGTGAGTGCATATCAAGGTACTTCTTAAGGGAGCTAAAAACATCCAGTGGAAAAAAGACAGAATTTTCAACAAATGGTGCTGGCACAACTGGCTGTTATCATGTAGAATAATGAGAATTGATCCATTCTTTTCTCCTTGTACAAAGCTCAAGTCTACATGGATCAAAGAACTCCACATAAAACCAGAGACACTGAAAATTATAGAGGAGAAAGTGGGGGAAACCCTCAAAGATATGGGCACAGGGAAAAATTCCTAAAAAGAGCAGCAATGGCCTGTCCTGTAAGATCAAGAATCAACAAATGGGACGTCATAAAATTGCAAAGCTTCTGTAGGAGTTTTCCCTTTATTATTCTTTGAAGGGATGGATTCCTGGAAAGATATTGTGTGAATTTGTTTTTGTCATGGGATACTTTGTTTTCCCCATCTATGGTAATTGAGAGTTTTGTTGGGTATAGTAGCCTGGGCTGGCATTCATATTCTTTTAGTGACTGTATAACCTCTGTCCAGGAATTTTGGCTTCCATAGTCTCTGGTGAGAAGTCTGGTGTAATTCTAATAGGTTTGCCTTTTTATGTTACTTGACCGTTTTCCCTTACTGTTTTTAATATCCTATATTTAGTGTATTTGTTGTTCTGATTATTATGTGACAAGAGGAATTTCTTTTCTGGTCCAGTGTATTTGGAGTTCTGTAGGCTTCTTGTATGTTTATGGGCATCTCTTTCTTTAGGCTAGGGAAGTTTTCTTGTATAATTTTGTTGAAGATATTTACTGACCCTTTAAGTTGAAAATCATCTTTCTCATCTGTTCCAATTATCCTTAGGTTTGGTCTTCTCATTATGCCCTGGATTTCCTGGATGTTTTGAGTTAGGATCTTTTTGCATTTTGTATTTTCTTTGATTGTTGTGTCCATGTTTTCTATGGAATCTTCTGCACCTGAGATTCTCTCTTCCATCTCTTGGATTGTGTTGCTGATCCTTTCATCTATGACTCCTGATTTCTTTCCTAGGATTTCTATCTCCAGAGTTGTTTTCCTTATTGTTTTTACTTCCATTTTTAGATTTTGGATGCCTTTGTTCAATTCTGTCACCTGTTTGTTTGTGTTGTCCTGTAATTCTTTAAGGGATTTGGGTGTTTCCTCTTTAAGGATTTCTATCTGTTTAGCAGTGTTTTACTGTAATTCTTTGAGGGATTTTTGTGCTTCCTCTTTAAGGACTTCTACCTGTTTAGCAGTGTTCTCTTGTATTCCTTTAAATGAGTTATTAATGCTCTTCTTAAAATCCTCTACCCAGCATCATGAGATATAATTTTAAATCTGAAAATTGCTTTTTGGGTGTGTTGGGGTATTCAGGACTCACTGTGGTGGGCATACTGTGTTCTGATGATGCCAAGTGTTCTTGCTTTCTGTTAGTAAGATTTTTACATTTGTCTTTCCCTATCTGGTAATCTCCGGTGTTAGATATTCTAGCTGTTTCTGGCTGGAGTTTGTTCCTTCTGTGATTCTGTTAGGCTCTGTCAGCACTCCTTTGAGTCCAATGAACCCCTTCTGCTGATCGGGTGGGTTTTCTTTGTCCCTGTTCCTGCTGGCACAAGCCCCTATGGGTTGTTTTGGAGGAGATGTTGCATTCCACTCACCAGTCCAAGATCCTGGGTGTGCGAGGGCACCTGTGGAGTGGAGAGTCCTCTGGGAACCTGGGACCGGCCGCCAACTTTGCACCCAATATGGCATGAGTCTTGGGGTCACATTTTCTTTTTTTTTTTTAAATCCTATTTGGGCTTACTGTTCACTTTTCTTCTGCCCATGAGGCATAGCCCCACTAGGGTAGTAAAGGGTCTGAATTAAGAAATGGGTGTTTACTAGAGTCAATATTGTTAGAAGCCTATGAAGTCTAAGCCCCATGGGACTTCTGGATAATTAGCCTATATATAATTATTTTTTAAAATAAAAGTTAAAAAAAAAAAAAAAAAAAAAAAAGGCGTGCGCCGGGCGTGGTGGCGCACGCCTTTAATCCCAGCACTCGGGAGGCAAGAGGCAGGCGGATTTCTGAGTTCGAGGCCAGCCTGGTCTACAAAGTGAGTGCCAGGACAGCCAGGGCTACACAGAGAAACCCTGTCTCGAAAAACCAAAAAAAAAAAAAAAAAATAATAATAAATAAATAAAAAAAAATAAAAGTTGCCAGCATGTATGTGTGCATGCCACATGTGTGCCTGGTACTTGAGGAATTCAGAAGAAGGCATAGGATCTCCTGGAACTGGAGTTTACTGATGGTTGTGAGCTACCATGTGGGTTCTGGGAACTAAATCATGATACTCTGCAGGAGCAACCAGTGCTCTTAAACACTAAGCCCATTTCTTCTCCTTTGAGTTTCATAGTTTTTTTTTTAATAAATTGGATATTTTCTTTATTTACATTTCAAATGTTATCCCCTTTCTTCATTTCCCCTCCAAAAACCCCTTCTTCCTCCCCCTGCTCACCAACCCACCTACTCCTGCTTCCTGGCCCTGGCATTCCCCTTCACTGGAGCATAGAACCTTCACAGGACTAAGTGTCTCTCCTCCCACTGATGTCTGACTAGGCCATCCTCTACTACATATGCTATGAGTCCTACCATGTGAACTCTTTGGTTGGTAGTTTATTCCCTGGGAACTCTAAGTGCACTGGTTAGTTCATATTGTTGTTCCTCCTCTGGGCTGCAAAACCCTAGAGCTCCTTGACTACTTTCTCTAGCTCCTTCATTGAGGACCCTACGCTCAGTTCAATGGATGGCTGTGAGCATCCACTTCTGTACTTGTCAGGCACTGACAGAGCCTTTTAGGGGACAGCTATATCAGGCTCCTGTGAGCAAGCACTTACTGACATCCACAGTAGTGTCTGGGTTTGGTGATTGTATATGGGATGGATCTCCAGGGGGACCAATCTCTGGATGGTCATTCCTTCAGTCTCTGCTCTACACTTTGTCTCTGTAACTCCTTCCATGGATGTTTTGTTCCCCCTTCTAAGAAGGATTGAAGTATCCACATTTGGACTTCCTTCTTCTTGAGCTTCATGTGGTCTGTGAATTGTATCTTGGGTATTCTGAGCTTCTGAGCTAATATCCACTTATCAGTGAGTATATATCATGTGTGTTCTTTTGTGATTGTGTTACCTCACTCAGGATGATATCCTCTAGATCCATCCATTTGCCTAAGAATTTCATAAATTCATTGTTTTTAATAGCTGAGTAGTACTCCATTGGGTAAATGTTCCACATTTTCTGTATCCATTCCTCTGTTGAGGGACATCTGGGTTCTTTCCAGCTTCTGGCTATTATAAATAAGGCTGCTATGAACTTAGTGGAGCATGTTTTTCACTACCTATTCAATATAGTACTTGAAGTCCTGGCCAGAGCAATTAGACAACAAAAGGAGATCAAAGGAATACAAATTGGAAAGGAAGAAGTCAAAATATCACTATTTTCAGATGATACGATAGTATACTTAAGTGACCCAAGAAATTCCATCAGAGAATTCCTAAACCTGGTAAACAACTGCAGCAAAGTAGCTGGATATAAAATTAACTCAAACAAATCAGTGGCCTTCCTCTACAGAAAGGATAAACAGACTGAGAAAGAAATTAGGTAAACAACACCCTTCACAATAGTTATGAATAATATAAAATACCTTGGTGTGACTCGAACTAAGCAAGTGAAAGATCTGTATGATAAGAGCTTCAAGTCTTTGAAGAAAGAAATTGAGGAAGATTTCAGAAAATGGAAAGATCTCCCATGCTCATGGATGAGCACGATCAATATAGTAAAAATGGCCATGTTGCCAAAAGCAATCTATAGATTCAGTGCAATCCCCATCAAAATTCTAACTCAATTCTTCTCATAGTTAGAAAGAGCGATTTGCAAATTCATCTGGAATAATAAAAAAACCTAGAATAGTGAAAACTATTCTCAACAATAAAAGAACTTCTGGTGGAATTACCATCCCTGACCTCAAGCTCTATAGTACACTACAGAGCAATTTTAATAAAAACTGCATTGTATTGGTACAGCGACAGACAGGTAGATCAATGGAAGTAATTCCCTCTGTGGTCTTTTAGGCCTGAGGGTTATTACTCAATATACAATTAAGAGAACCTTGTTGTTATAATTCCTGCAACATTTTTTTTAGCTCTATTTAAACATTAATGCCATTTTTATACTTAGAGTTTAAATCATCATCAAAGTTTGGTTCTTGTAACAAAATGTCATGTTAACATCCGAGTGGAGGAATGGTTCCGTTGGCTCAGAGTTTCAGAGGTGTCAGTCATCTTGAATAGAGGGGTATGGCTTAATACCCCTTAACACCCCAAGTGCTTAAATAATAGTAGCAGGAAGTAGAAGAAAGGTCATGCAGGTAAAGCCCAGGGCAAAGGACATGCCTTGCTGACTTCCTGCAAATACCCATCCTCCACTTTTGACATTTGTCAACTAGAGCCATCAAAAATTCATCTGTGTATTAGCTAAGAGCATTCATGGCCACCAGTAACTTATTTTTCCCATTTGATGTATCATCAAGACTATATATACACACATATACACACATACACATACACACACATTTACACACAAGTGTATAATAGAGAGTTTGCTGTTGGCTAATAGTTCATTCTGTGTATAAATAAAACTGGTATCTTTTAGGTTCTTTTCAAATGAACAAACATTCATTTTTATATTTATTTGTATGATACCCATTGGAGCACTGGAGTGAAAGAGAAGTTGATTTGTTCTAATTTGTTTGCTGTTTCTAGGACGGATGTTAGATAAGATGTTTAACCATGTTGAAGCTGGACACTTCAGGTTCTTGGGTGGTATGTTGGCCAATCTCTCTTCCTGTGTGGTGTTGGACCGATTCCAGGCAGTGGAGACTGTTGACACCCTGGAGACCAAGGCACATGAACTCATGCAGCAGAATAGTTTCTTGGCCAGTAAGTACTTGGCAGAAAAAAATGTGCTCACTAGCACAAGAGCTCTGATAGGTGGTCATTTTTTTCTCATCTTCCTTAGTGCATCTTAAGTTGATCTGGGAAGAAGTCTTCTATATAAATCATAAAATGAAACAGAGGTATATGCACTGAACTAGTGAGTAGATGCTCCCAATGCTGTAATGACAGGCAACTGTTCACAATCCCAAGGCACCACTACCTGCTATATCTCATTTTACTGTTTTGACTTCATTTTATGGTGAAATCTCACATGAGAAGCACTGTACTCAAATTTCCTCCATCACTTTTTTTTTTTAATCACAGTATCTTGATGCTCTGAAGTAGTAAAGAAAAAAGACAATGGGCAGTTAGATTCCATTATCAGTTGTTCACCTAGCCAGCATAAATGTGATGCATCCTTATATTCTTTTTGAGCAAACGTGATTATTTTGTTGCTGTGTGATTTAAGGTAGGACCTTGTGCAAATTCAGTACATGCACCATTGCTAGACCATATGTCCAACTCCAGAGAGTTTATTGGGGTTTGAGATGAGTTTGCTAGGGATGCAGGAATGCTGTAGCAAACCACTACCAAGTTCAGCCTGGAAACCCAGCAGACCCTTGCTACATTATAGTTCTGCAGACTAGAAGTCTAAAATCAAGGTATCCACTGGTTTCCTTGGATGGCTGTTAGGATCTTCTGTGGGTGTGTATTGGCTTATTGATGCATGTTTCCTCCTGAAATTTCTTTATATAATCTATGCATATATCTGCCAAATGATCCCTTTTTATAGGGATACAATCATGTTGAATTAAGGCCTACTCTGCCAGCATCTTTTTAACATGACAATACATTTCAAGGTATAATTTTCCTGGGTGGGAAAAGGATAGCTCTGTAGATAAAAGATTGTTGTGCAAGCTTGAGGACTTAAGTTCAAATCCACAGTACCAGTATTAAAACAAACAAATGTTGGAAACCAACCCGTGGCTCACATGAACTGGGTTTCACCTGGGAGGCAAGCCGGGGCTGAAACGAGAGGGGAACTAGGCAGACGAGAGGGGAACTAGGCAGATGAGAGAGAAATCGATCCAAGACAAGGTTCCTGATCAAGGATCAACTGTTTAATGGCAAATGCGCTTATAAAGGGGCGGGGGAGTCCCATTCCTGCCAATTCATCCTTGGAACCTGGAACCAGCTGCAGGTGATGACGTTCAGGATAGGGTGTGGTCTCCAGAATAGTTTGGCAGCCTCCCAGCAGGAAGAGGAACAGCTACAGTGGCTGAACAATAGAGTGATCTAGGAAGGCTCCATCTTAGGTAATCTCCTTAGTGGCAGAAAAGGTCAAGGTCTGGCTCAGTCTGCTTCAGGCTTGGGGGAGGTTACAAACAAACAAACAAACAAACAAACAAGCAAAGAGACAAGCCATGTTTACATATATAAGACCAAGCCCAGTATTCTGGCTACAAAGATAGTATTGCTAAGGTCTTTTGACTTCCAGAATAGTTCCAGGTTCAGAGAGAGACCATGTCTCAAGGGCATAGGAGAGGGATAGTGGAAAAAGACACCTGATGTTCCCTTTGGCCTCCACATGAATGTACATGCACACACACACACACACACACACACACACATGCATGAATGCATACATACAAATACATACAGTAACCAGAAACACACATACAGTAACACATATGCACACATAAATACATTTGGTAACCAGATATACACACAGACAATCTTATACACACATATACAAAGACATATATTAAGCTTACATATCTACACAGCACCCATGACATATATTAACAACACATATACACACATTCACATAAACACACACACATACAGACACACACACACACACACACACACCACACACACACACACACACACACACACACACACACACACACACACACAAGATTCTTTCTCCTAAGATGAGCACACTCTGACCTCCAGGGGTT
Organism: Mus caroli; assembly: GCF_978045245.1. Classification (NCBI taxonomy): domain Eukaryota; kingdom Metazoa; phylum Chordata; class Mammalia; order Rodentia; family Muridae; genus Mus; species Mus caroli. The sequence continues at coordinate 114,045,557 of NW_028227268.1, read as the reverse complement.
TGAATTTTGAGGGAATATAACTCAGCTTATAATAATCTTTCTGCATTAAATACAGAGAATCTTTGTAGCAGAAAGCAGCATCTTACATTTAAGCTACAAGTGATAAGTACCCAAAGATACATATTCTGTGCAGCCAGCTGGATTTGTCATCCCAGGATGACAATGCCTGATTATCTAATCTACTCTAAGTAAATTTTCAAGTCTATTCAAATGTGAAATGAACAAAGTCTTTGTGTTTGTGATAGCACAACACTTTCTTTTGTAAACTGGAAAGGTGCCTTGAACTGTGAATTACAGGCTCTTGCTTCCATTACCTATGGCTCAGAGTAGCCTGTTTGCTTGCCTCCCTGGGGTTGCACTCACTTACTACAGGAGTGGAAGACTACGCAGAATTCCAGGTCCTGCTCACATTCTTATCCATTCTGTGTGTCACATCTATGAGTTGTATGACATTTTTTTCTTTCCTGTTACCAGGTATTATATTCAACAGTTCCTTGAGACATAGACACATTAGATCAGCACCTCACAAATTGCCACCCCATGTCAAATATACAATCCGGACCAATGTCTTATACAGCATGAGGACAGACATGATAAAAAATCCTTCCTGGAAGTTTCATCCACAGAATCTACCAGCCAGCGGATTCAAATATAACTACATTTTTGTCCCACTCCAAGACATGATTGAGAGAGCCATCATTGTGGTACAGACTGGGCAGGAATCCCTGGAGCCAACCACACAGGCACAGGCAGCACCCTACCCATGCCATACCAGTGACTTGTGAGTATCTGTGTTTACCCATGTTTTTCTCTAGTATCTACCTACCAGTAGAGAAATTCTGCATTTAGAAAACAGAGTAAAGAAAAAAAAACTTTGAGCTTCTTTATTGCCATTGGAAAGTACAATTTATAATGTCTGTTTCTAATTTCTTAAGATTCCCCTCTCTCTCTCTCTCTCCTTAAATTGTTTGGGCAGAATGCAATGACTGAGCTATAGTCTATCCTGTTTCAACTATATAACTATTTCAACAGAATGAAAATCTTCAACCAGAAATTTCCCCAAGCAAAGCACAAGTTAATTTTGTGCCCTATGTTACACAGAATCTATGTGAGTAGAGAGATATTAGTAGGCAGGTAGTAGGGTAGGGATGATTTAAAATATATAGGATTGTAATCAAATAGTCTATGTGTGTTTCTCCTACTTTATATATTTGTTAATTTGGTATATCTGGGGGGGGATTTCTGCAAATAATGCACTGTAGAAACTCAGAGGCCACTTAATGCAGCTAAGTGTAGTTTTAAACCTGACTGTCAGACTTCTATAGCTTCCAACAAGTCAGAATAAACTTGATGAACATTAGTCAGGAGGACTGTGAAAGTCTGGTTCTCAGATCCACCCTTTTACACCTGAGGAAGCTGATTTTTTCTTTGGTCTAAGTCCTTAAAAAAAAAAAAATAGGTTGGGCACTTTGTACTATTTAGGATGGTTAAGAGTTGTGTGAGTCCTCTGTCTTGTGTATACTGCTAGCAATCTGGGAGTGTGTGTAGTTAAATTGTGTGATTTGGCAAAATCGCTGGATATATCCGGAAGTACTGTTTAAAGATCAATCAGCTGATGAGGTAAGCCAGGCAGGGAATGCATTGTAGCCAGAGCAAAGGCTCTGGTGTGCTGAGGCTCAGTGAAGTCAACCATTTTCAAGCACACCTGAGTGTAGTCAGACCACAAAGTGTTCTAAAGAGGTTGAATGACCCTACCATAGGCTGCAACAACAGCCTTGCTTCCTGTCTTCCTCATGATGGGTGCTGTTGTCATAAGCACCTGCTCGTGCATCTGACCTGGGTAACAAAAGGTATGGGTCCTTTGCTCTCCCTGCACACTGTCTCTGATGGGATTATTACTGACACCCTTTTAAACAAAGAAGGAATTGAGTGGATGAGCAGAGAATTATTAAGGGATAATTGCAGTGAGGCTAGTCCTGAGAACAGATCTTTCAATGATCCTGCACATGATGATGGGTGCTGTACCTCTGACCTCTGAAGTCAGGCTTTGTCTCCAGCTGATTGGTGGCTCCTCTATGAGAATAAAAGAGTTGATTTTTTTGTCCCCTCCTTTTTGCATGGAGACATAGCTCATCCATTACAGCTCATCAGTACATTGTTGATGGTGGTGCTATTATGAGATACATGTGTTATGACAATAGGATGAAGGCTGGATGATAGGGCCAGAAGGCAGCTTGATTAAGTTTGTCTTGGGGCATCTTAGTGTGATGAAGATATCAAAGGGAAGGGACACACACAGGCACAGGAAATGGGGGGGGGTGATGGAGAGGGGGAGAGAGATCCATTTCCCCTTAGGAATGGTAATAGTAGGCAAATGGTTGATAAGACAGGTAAACTCCTTTATTTATTTATTTATGTAAAATGAAAGATTATCTATCTTTTCAAAGTAATGTTAATTTTTACTTTGAATATTTCAACATTTCAAAAATGATTCTAAAGTATTTTATACTGGAAGTAAGCTACATTCAAGAATACTGTTGTTGTTGCTTTGCCTGAGCATCTGCGGGAGATGTCTTGGATCCCGGATTCCACAGAGACTATTCTGCACAGGTGAGAGTGTGGACTACAGAAGCAAACAGCTTCTGGGACAGGTGGGAGCCACAGACCTTCTGAGGCCGCCCCCTTTTCGAGTTCCAGACATCCGGGCACCTTCCCAGCCAGAGGATAGGTGTCCGCCCAGTCCGGGAGGACTTTGCCTGAGCATCTGTGGGAGACATCTTGGCTCCCAGACTCCACCGAGACTAGTCTACACAGGTGAAAGTATGGACTACAGAAGCTAACAGCTTCTGGGACAGGTCCTGTTTCAGGCTTTCATCTTCTGCCATGAGGCAGGTCCGAACACAAGATATCTGTGCACCTTCCCTGTAAGAGGAGAGCTTGCCTGCAGAGAGTGCTCTGACCACTGAAACTCAGAGGATAGAGCTAGTCTCCCAGGTCTGCTGATAGAGGCTAACAGAATCATGAGAGGAACAATCTCTAACCAGAGACGACTATAACAACTAGCTCCCTTCTTAGAATTGGAAACAATCACCCATGGAAGGAGTTACAGAGACAAAGTTTGGAGCTGAGACAAAAGGATGGACCATCTAGAGACTGCCATATCCAGGGATCCTTTCTCATAATTAGCCTCCAAAGGATGACACCATTGCATACACTAGCAAGCGTTTGCTGAAAGGACCCTGATATAGCTGTCTCTTATGAGACTAGGCCGGGGCCTAGCAAACACATAAGTAGATGCTCACAGTCAGCTATTAGATGGATCACAGGGCCCCCAATGGAGGAGCTAGAGAAGTATCCAAGGAGCTAAAGAGATCTGCAACCCTGTATGTGCAACAACATTATGAACTAACCAGTACCCCAGAGCTCTTGACTCTAGCTGCAATGTATCAAAAGATGGCCTAGTTGGCCATCACTGGAAAGAGAGGCCCATTGGACACTCAAACTTTATATGCCCCAGTACAGGGGAACGCCAGGGCCAAGAAATGGGAATGGGTGGGTAAGGAATTGGGGGGGGGGAGGGTATGGGGGACTTTTGGGATAGCATTGGAAGTGTAATTGAGGAAAATAGGTTAAAAAAAATAAAACAGTGCCTTACAAAGCTAAAACAAAACAAAACAAAACAAAACAAAAAACCCAAACAAACAACAACAACAAAAACCCAACTAGCTCCAGAGATTACCAGATAGTGAAACGCAAACATAAGAATCCTACTAACAGAAATCAAGATCACTCACCATCATCAGAACTCAGCACTCCCACCTCGCCCAGTCCTGGGCACACCAACACACCCGAAAAGCTAGACCCGGATTTAAAGGCATATCTCATGATGATGGTAGAAAACATCAAGAAGGTCTTTAATAACTCACTTAAAAAAATACAGGAGAACACTGCTAAAGATTTGCAAGTCCTTATAGAAAAACAGGAAAACACATCCAAACAGATTATGAAAATGAACAAACCATTAGTACACCTAAAAAGGGAAGTAGACACAATAAAGAAAACACAAAGTGAGGCAACGCTGGAGACAGAAACCCAAGGAAAGAAATCTGGAACCATAGATGCAAGCATCAGCAACAGAATACAAGAGATGGAAGAGAGATTCTCAGGTGTAGAAGATTCCATAGAGAACATTGGCACAACAATCAAAGAAAATACAAAATGCAAAAAGATCCTAAGTCAAAACATCCAGGAAATCCAGGACACAATGAGAAGACCAAACCTGCGGATAATAGGAGTAGATGAGAATGAAGATTTTCAAGTCAAAGGGCCAGCAAATATCTTCAACAAAATTATAGAAGAAAACTTCCCAAACCTAAAGAACCTAAAGAACCTAAAGAAAGAGATGCCCATGAACATACATGAAGCCTACAGAACTCCAAATAGATTGGACCAGAAAAGAAATTCCTCCCGACACATAATAATCAGAAAAAACAAATGCACTAAATAAAGATAGAATATTAAAAGCAGTAAGGGAAAAAGGTCAAGTAACATATAAAGGCAAGCCTATTAGATTTACACCAGATTTTTCGCCAGAGACTATGAAAGCCAGAAAATCCTGGACAGATGTTATACAGACATTAAGAGAACACAAATGCCAGCCCAGGCTACTATACCCAGCCAAACTTTCAATTACTGTAGATGGAGGAAATAAAGTATTCCATGGCTGAACCAAAGTCACACATTTTCTTTCCACGAATCCAACCCTTTAAAGGATAATAAAAGAAAAAAACCAATACAAGGACGGAAACCACATCCTAGAAAAAACAAGAAAGTAATCCTTCAACTAACCTAAAAGAAATCAGCCACAAGAACAGAATTTCAACATTAACAACAAAAATAATAGGAAGCAAGGATTGCTTTTCCTTAATATCTCCTAATATCAATGGACTCTACTTCCGAATAAAAAGACATAGACTAACAGACTGGCTACACAAACAGGATCCAACATTTTGCTGCTTACAGGAAACCCATCTCAGGGAAAAAGACACTACCTCAGAATGAAAGGCAGGAAAACAATTTTCCAAGCAAATGGTAGGAAGAAACAAGCTGGAGTAGCCATTCTAACATCGAATAAAATTGACTTCCAACCCAAAGTCATCAAAAAAGACAAGGAGGGGCACTTCATACTCATTAAAGGTAAAATCTTCAAAGAGGAACTCTTAATTCTGAATATCTATGTTCCAAATACAAGGGCAGCCACAGTCATTAAAGAAAATTTAGTAAAGCTCAAAGCCAACATTGCAACTCACACAATAATAGTGGGAGAATTCAACACACCACTTTCACCAATGGACAAATCATGGAAGCAGAAACTAAACAGGGACACAGTGAAACTAACAGAGGTTATGAAATAAATGGATTGGACAGATATCTACAGAACATTTTATCCTAAAACAAAAGGATATACCTTCTTCTCAGCACCTCACGGTACCTTCTCCAAAATTGACCACATAATTGGTCACAAAAGAAGTCTCAACACATACAAAAATATTGAAATTGTCCCATGCATCCTATCAGATCACCATGGACTAAGGCTGATCTTCAATAACAAAATAAATAATAGAAAGCCAACAATTTAGAAAGGGCAATCTGAAAATTCATCTGAAATAACAAAAAAACTAGGCTAACAAAAAATCTTCTCAAGGATAAAAGAACCTCTGGTGGAATCACCATGCCTGACCTAAAGCTGTACTACAGAGCAATTGTGATAAACCCTACATGATACTGGTATAGGGACAGACAGGTAGACCAATGGAATAGAATTGAAGACCCAGAAATGTACCCACACACCTATGGTCACTTGATCTTTGACAAGGGAGCTAAAACCATCCAGTGGAAAAAAGACAGCATTTTCAACAAATGGTGCTGGCACAACTGGCAGTTATCATATAGAAGAATGTGAATTGATCCATGCCTATCTCCTAGTACTAAGGTCAAATCTAAGTAGATTAAGGAACTCCAGATAAAACCAGAGATAGTGAAACTTATAGAGGAAAGAGTGGGAAAAAGCCTCGAAGATATGGGTTCAGGGGAAAAATTCCTGAATAGAAAGCAATGGCTTGTGCTGTAAGATTGAGAATCGACAAATGGTACCTCATAAATCTGCAAAGCTTCTGTAAGGCAAAAGACACCGCCAATAAGACAAAAAGGCCACCAACAGATTGGGAAAGGATCTTTACCTATCCTAAATAAGATAGAGGACTAATATCCAATATATAAGAACTCAAGAATGTGGACTCCAGAAAATCAAATAACCCCATTAAAAATGGGGCTCAGAGGTAAACAAAGAATTCTCACCTGAGGAATACCGAATGGCTGAGAAGCATTTGAAAAAATGCTCAACATCCTTAATCATCAGGGAAATGCAACTCAAAACAACCCTGAGATTCCACCTCACACCAGTCAGAATGGATAAAATAAAAAATTCTGCAGCAGATGCTGGTGAGGATGTGGAGAAAGAGGAACACTCCTCCATTGTTGGTGGGATTGCAAGCTTGTACAATCACTCTGGAAATCAGTCTGGCGGTTCCTTAGAAAATTGTACATAGAACTACCGGAGGATCCAGCAATACCTCTCCTGGGCATATATCCAGAAGATGTTCCAACTGGTAGGAAGGACACATGCTCCACTATGTTCATAGCAGCCTTATTTATAATAGCCAGAAGTTGGAAAGAACCCAGATGTCCCTCAACAAAGGAATGGATACAGAAAATGTGGTACATTTACACAATGGAATATTACTCAGCTATTAAAAAGAATGAATTTATGAAATTCCTAGGCAAATGGATGCACCTGGAGGGCATCATCCTGAGTGAGGGAACCCAATCACAGAAGAACTCACACAATATGTACTCATTGATAAGTGGATATTAGCCCAGAAACTTAGAATACCCAAGATATAAGATACAATTTGCTAAACACATGAAACTCAAGAAGAAAGAAGGCCAAAGTGTGGACACTTTGCCCCTTCTTAGTATCGGGAACAAAACACCCATGGAAGGAGTTACAGAGACACAGTTTCAAGCTGAGATGAAAGGATGGACCATCTAGAGACTCCCATGTCCGGGGAGTCCCATAATCCCATAATCAGCCTCCAAACACTGACAACATTGCATATACTAGCAAGATTTTGCTGAAAGGACCCAGATATAGCTGTCTCTTGTGAGACTATGCTGTGGCCTCGCAAACACAGAAGTGGATGCCCACAGTCAGCTATTGGATGGAACACAGGGCCCCCAATGGTGGAGCTAGAGAAAGTATCCAAGGAACTAAAGGGATCTGCAACCCTATAGGTGGAACAACAATATGAACTATCCAGTACCCCCGGAGCTCATGTCTCTAGCTGCATATGTTTCATAAGATGGCCTAGTCGGCCATCACTGGAAAGAGAGGCCCATTGGTCATTCAAACTTTATCTGCCTCAGTACTGGGGAATGTCAGGGCCAAAAAGTGGGAGTGTGTGGGGTAGGGTTTGGGGGACTTTTAGGATAGCATTGGAAATGTAAATGAAATAAATACCTAATAAAAAATAAAATAAATAATGTCAGATATTGAAAAAAAATACTGTTGTCATTGGCTAGGTGTCATGCTCAAATGTTCCACTTTAATTCAAATGCTGAAAAAAATGTAAGAAATAACATGAATTGTTAAAAGCCCATATAATAGTCTCTTTCAGTTTCCAGAATATGTTATGAATACCATGTATACAATTGGGGGCAATGTGTGTGTGTCGGTGGGAAAACACATGTTACCTCCAGTTTGGTTCACAGGCTAAGCCACAGGTGACATGGTCCTCCTTGGTCAGTTTATTCTCTGAGAATAATGATGCCCACATTAGCAAACGTGTTCATGAAAAGATGAAGGAAGCCTTGGTTTCTACTTCTTAGCAATCTGGAAGGGTTGTGGAGGAAGCATTGAGGAAGGTAGGTATGATAGTTTGTATATCCTTGGGCCATGGAGTGGTACTATCTGGAGGTGTGGCCTTATTGGAATAGGTGTGACCTGATTGGAATGGGTGTGTCCCTGTGGGTGTGGGCATAAGATCCTCACCCTAGTTGCCTGGAAGTCAGTCTTCCACTAGCAGCCTTTGGATGAAGATGTAGAACTCTCAGCTCTGCCTGTGCCATGCCTGCCTGGATACTGCCATGCTTCCACCTTGATGATAATGGACTGAACCTCTGAACCTGTAAGCCAGCCCCAATTAAATGTTGTTTTTCATAAGACTTAACTTGGTCATGGTGTCTGTTCACAGCAGTAAAACCCTAACTAAGACAGAAGTTGGTACTGGGAGTGGGGTATTGCTGTGATAGGCCTGACCATGCTTTTATTTGAAAGAATGTGGATTTTTGGACTTTGGATTTGGAACTCGGTAGAATGCTTTAAATGGGGCTTAATGGGTCATCCTTGTAGAAGTATGGAAGACTTTGTTGCTGGGAGTAATTTGAACTGTGTTGACCTGGCCCAAGAGATTTCAAAGGAGAATTATTTCAGTATGTGGCATAAAGACTGTGTTTATGGTATTTTGGTGAAGAATGTGGCTACTTTTTGCCCTTGTCTGAAAAGTCTGTCTGAGACTAAGGTGAAGAGACTCAGATTATTTGCATTTTCAAATGAAGTTTCAAAAAAGCCCAGAAGAGACTTTGTTCTCTGGGTAAGTCTTATGAAGAGAAGTTTGAACAAGCATAGCAAACTTAGAAAGGAAAAATAAAAATTATATAGTTTGAGTATTAAAGGAGTACCAGGAAGTGAAATGGAACAAAATCTTGTGTTCTAGGTAGGAGATAACAGATTAAGGGAGTGGGACCTTGGTCTAAGATCCTACCCAGCTAAATTTAGATTCAGGCATTGTGGTACACATCTTTAATCCCAGGAGACTGGCATGCTGATCTGTGCATTCAAGGCCAATCTACAGAGCAAGATCCAGGATAGCCAAGCTTAGGCAGTGAAGGATTTGTAAAACAGAAAGCCAGTGACAATGTAATAGTACAAGTGGGTCATGTTCTAATTCCTGCCAGCAACAGAACTCGGCAGCTTCAGCCATGTGGCTCTGGCTCTAAAGTTAAGAATGTAAGGAACTACTGAGACAATTGATGCTGGTTATCTGGAGCTAAGAAATTAGCAGTGATTATGAAGAGACCAGCATCTTTGAGGTGAAATTTTCTGGGAAGTGTTTTCTGGGAGCACAAAGAAGCTGTGTTCCAGAGATAGCCAAGGTTGTACCTTGTGCTGCAGCTGAACTTGGTAATGTGTAAGAATCACCCAGGTGGTACTGGTTTTGAAGGCATGAAGGTGTCATGAAGAACAGCTGAAGCTTGGCCCTGTGAGAGGTCATGGAAGGCCATTGGAAAAGGTATAGCCTCAGCTGTAGTTGATGGTCCAGGACTGAAGGGGTCATGCAAAGGATTTGAGGCTTGGCACCATGAAGAAAGCCTATGAGAGGCTATTGGTGAAGCCTAGTTGGAGTGGAACACCCCAGTGTACTGGAGATAACAGTACTATGAGATGATCACAAAGAACAGTAACCATAGTGGAGTGGATCAACCTGAGCTTAGAGTGTTACAGAGGGTAGAGCTGTAGAAGTGATGCCAGCTCTTAGGAGGAGTCCAAAGGATCAAGTGGAATCCCAGACACTGAAACAAGAAGCTGTAACATTGAAATTGCCTTGGAGACTCAAAGCTGTTAAAGATACCAGAGCCATGGGATACATGCTGAGGAAAGCTGCTAACAGGGAGTGGAACCAGCCCAGGAGAAAGCAATTTTGTTGCAGTCAACAAAGATGAAAAAGGAGTGGAGATCTGAAGACTGCTTTGACATCAGCCATGGAGATGCAGAATTTGGAGTTTGCCCAGCTGGTTTCCTGCCTTGCTTTGGGGATACAGTTAATTAGTTGGATGAATCTCAGAAGAGACCTTGAACTTTGAACTTTTGACATTGTTGAGACTGCTATAGACTATGAGGACTTTGAAAGTTGGACTAAATTCATTTTGCATTATGTTATGTTTAAGTATGGCCCCCATAGACTCATGTTTTTGAACAAGTCTATGGGGACCAGGGAGTAGAAAGTGATAGTTTGTGTATCCTTGGACCAGGGAGTGGCACCATCTGGAGTTGTGGCCTTGTTGGAATAGGTGTGACCTGGTTGGAATGGGTGTGTCCCTGTGGGTGTGGGCATAAGATCCTCACCCTAGTTGCCTGGAAGTCAGTCTTCCACTAGCAGCCTTTGGATGAAGATGTAGAACTCTCAGCTCTGCCTGTGCCATGCCTGCCTGGATACTGCCATGCTTCCACCTTGATGATAATGGACTTAACCTCTGGACTTGTAAGCCAGCCCCAATTAAATGTTGTTTTTTATAAGACTTGCGTTGGTCATGGTGTCTGTTCACAGCAGTAAAACACTAACTAAGACAGTAGGCAAAGACACACTCTTTCTACCCACTGGAGATGAGTTTATGATCATGAGAAACCTGGCCTTTGGAAATCTGGACTTAGTGAATGTTTGTGTGTGACTTTGATGCCACGAGGTCACTTTTATCCAACTGCTCTTTGGGATACCATTATGCAGTTCCTCAGGCCCAGTCACTTTACTTGCTTGAAGCAGCTAAGGCATCTTTCCTTCTCTGGAATATTGAAATCCTGGGGACCTCTCCTTATGATGAATCCTTCCTTATCATTTAGTTCCATGATGCCCCACGTTAGAGGCCCAGTTTTGCCTGCAGTGACTGAGATAGTCTGAGATCTTTCAAGAACTCAGTCACCCAAGTAAAACTTCTAAAGCATACTTGTTCAATAAGTTTTAGGAGTTCCTTGCTGCTCACTGAATGAGTTACATATTCATGAATTTATTAATGTATTCAATGACATTTATGTGCTATTTGTCAGTCTCTAAGTTTGAGGTGAGTCAGTGGAATGAACAGGTGAAAAGAAATCCCTGCTCTGGGGCACCAACAGTTCAGGGAAGTGTGAAATGCAATAAGGGGGAACTGTGAACTGAATTTTAATGGCAATCACTGCTGTGGTGTTCAGCAGAAGTGAGGTGGGAGGTCAGAAGTGTGAGCTGCGTTAGCCAGTGTGGTGGGGGTGGATCATGCTAGGAAGATAATGTTAGCAGAAACTTGGAAGGGAGCAGAAATGTGGTAGAAGGTATATTCCTGACCAGAGGCCCAGCTAGTAGTAAAACCATTTGATGGGCATGGCCTGGTGTGTGTAGAGTCAGAAGAGAAGAGTGCACCAAGGGGCATGATTGGAGGAGGGGAGACCGGGGAGCTTAGCACAGGAATCTGTATAGCTGCAGATGATATGGGTGGAATGGGAGTGTGGATGGGCTTGAGCAGTTGATGTTGTTACCTGACAGCTATAAGAAAAAAATTATAACCAGAGTCCTGGGCTAGGAGTTCCTGAGTTCAGTCCAGGTATATAGCTCAAAGTAAGTCAGCAATAGTAATACTGAAAGTCAGGGAAGGATTTAATCAAAATGGCCACTCAGTGAAAATAGGTTATTAGCATTTTATTATAGTCATATCTTTGGAGCACTGACATAAGTTTTAGGATGAAATAAAGGAAGAACAGGGGCAGTTATTAAGAGGTATGTATGATTAGGCAGTGTTGGCTAAGGTATGGTCTAGTTGACCATTATTTAAGGTCTGGTTGAGCAAGTTGCTCAAAGAAGGCCATATTGCCAAGGGAACAAACCAGTTCCCATTAGATGATTGTTCTTTTTGCCTGGTGATCTTATCCTGGCATCAACAAAGCTGTGCTTGCTGTCTGTGAACTTTTTCTGCTCTTGGATTTTAAGTAGACTGCTGCTTTAGGATAGAGGCTGGAAATGCCAGGGTGCTTTTAGGGGAGTCTGGAATGGGGCTTAGTAAAAACTGGTTGTAAGATGCTCCAGTTACTCTTGTTTTTGTACCTTCAGCCCTGAAATGGGATAAGAGAGGTTGCATGTCATCAGTTCTTAAACAAGTATTCTGAGTGCTAAATCTTCCTACATGTAGAGTTAAGCAGATGTCTGACCGAAAAGTTAAGGAGACAGATGCAAAATGAAGGCCGAGATGCTTCTACTCACCTGAGGGGAAACATTAGGAATCAGTGTTTTTTTGTTTTTTCAATTTTTTTTGACAAATGGTTTCTAAGTGCCTGTAAAAGAATTAGAACCTTGGATCCCAGCCCTCAGGAGTTTTGTTATAAATGGGAAGAGAGAGTGATCAATAGATGCTGAGGAATTAAGGCAGAAGATGATCCATTCTATTTTGTTTTGTTTTTTCTTTTAAAAGCCATATGGCAATAAAAGCAATCTAATAAGGGAGCACGAGGAATGTGTTACACAGAAGGTTGGTTATCGTGTCTGAATAACTGAGGGAGAAGAGACTTGATCAAATGAAAGATTCAGGTACAGGTAGAAAGGTGGCCTTCCATCCCTGACCAGAAGGCCTGTTAGACCTTCTTCAGCTGATAATCTCCAGTCTTCACTGAGCACCTTCTCTCTCTGTCCATGCTCCTCTTTTCATGTCATCTGAGCCATCAGTCCATAGAGTCCATGGTTTTTGAGAGGGATAGGCTAGGAAGTGTGATTTGAAACAGCAGAGATGGAAAGGATAGGTGGGGTTGTATGAAAGCCACACATATGTACTTATCACAAGAATAGTCTTAAAAAAGGACATAAAATACTTGTTAAGGTTGTCTCATGATTGAAACTATAATATGTTTTAACAAACAAACAAACAAACAAACAGGATTTCAAGTATTGATGTATGCCCTTGACGAGTAAGACAGGGTGTCCATTTTCAGAAAAATGAAAACCACAGTAACACTATAGAATTCCTTTAGATAAAGAATATATTTGCTAATTCGGTCCTTTTTTGCTGCTTGACTCCATCAATCCATAGTACCCTCTGGTGGGTCCCAGTACAAGGTGATTGTGAGAGTTTGCCCTTTTCAGGTCTGGCTAGGCTGTGGCTACTAGAATTCGATGCATGTGCTCTTTCAGATGTTTTGGGAAGCATGGAGAAAGGAGAGGCAATACAGATGAGTTTAAAAAACCTGAGTCTGCCTCATTGGTTCATATAGACCCCTAGCAGGCCTTTCATTTGGTTTGTTTTGATGGTTTCTTCTTGTGTTTGCTGCAAGTCACTTCCATAGACACTGCTCTTCTCTTCTCTTCTCTTCTCTTCTCTTCTCTTCTCTTCTCTTCTCTTCTCTTCTCTTCTCTTCTCTTCTCTTCTCTTCTCTTCTCTTCTCTTCTCTTCTTTCTCTTCTCTTCTCTTCTCTTCTCTTCTCTCTTTCTTTCTTTCTTTCTTTCTTTCTTTCTTTCTTTCTTTCTTTTTCTTTTTCTTCTTCTTCTTCTTTTTTTTTTTTTTTGTTTGTTTTTCGAGACAGGGTTTCTCTGTATAGCTCTGGCTGTCCTGGAACTCACTCTGTAGACCAGGCTGGCCTCGAACTCAGAAATCCACCTACCTCTGCCTCCCAAGTGCTGGGATTAAAGGTGTGCGCCACCATCTTCTCTACTTTCTGCTTGGTTTATTCTCAACAAGAATCAACATTCCTGACATGCTGAAGTCAGAGCTGGTGGAAGCACTCTTCTCTGCCCTGGTCCTTTCATTTCCCACTGCGAGGCTCTAAGACAGGTTGATGGTAATACCTGTCACAGAAGTAGAAGAAATAAACTCTCTACTATGTAACTGTCACATGCTCATGCCCCAAACATCTTGGGGGAAGAATAAATAGTATGCATGTGTTTTGCTGAACACCCAGGAAATCTTCAGTTTCTCCATATTCCCCCCCACAGAAGCAACCACAGTAATGCTTCCCGTAAACCTGTCATTTTCCTTTATGCAATGCTATTTATTTTCTAAGAGTCGTATAGATGGAGCTGATGATACTAGCACTCACTTAGCTTACCCCCCCAAAAGACTCAAGGGAATGTTCATGCTCTTTAGTAGGTTGTTAGTTGCTTCTTCATTAAGCTTTCACTGTGCAGGTATTTGTCATGGGGATACTCTTTTCTCCTGCCAGTTGTGATTTCTGACACTTCCTAGCATGATATGTGTGTGTGTGTGTGTGTGTGTGTGTGTGTGTGTGTGTGTGTGGTTGGACATGTGTGGTATGGTTCAGTGATCACAGCAGCACCTGGTGCATGTGTAGTGCCTCAAAGCCCAGAGATGTTGGCTTGAAATACATGGCTTAGTTCTGTTTGATGAAGAATATTCCCAGCCAAACTTCCAAACAACTTCACATGGAAACACCATATGCTCTGTCTCTAAAGCCCTCATTCACTAGTATACTTATTCTTAAATTCCTCTGTTTAAAAAAAAATAAGATTTTTCTTGAGCCTACAGTATGACACAGTTTTCTTGGCTTTAGAAGATATATAACTATGAATGTGATGTGGGTTTTACTTACTGATTGTATACCAAGTAATGCACTCTTAACTCATTAGGAGAAGAAAGGTACTTGGGAGTGACAAGGAGAATGGTTACTACACACTGGAAAATTCCAGAACAGTAGCATAAGGGGAGCTGTGATGACCTAGGGGCATCTCAAAACCCACCTCTTTGCATATACACTAACCCGGGGGGCAAGTCTTGCTTTTTGTGATCACTTTTAAGATCCTGGGATCCATTGAGATTCCCACACTGAAATGCAGAAATAATTGGACTAAAAAGCCACATTTCTGTCTTGGCTTTGCCACTTGCTAATCCCAGGACCTTCAGAGTTAGGCCAGTGATTTGAATTTTGAATATCATCTCCTCCTCTTGAATTGCATGCTAATTGCTCTTCTGTTGACCTCATTAGTTTGTGCAGAGTAGATCATCATGCTTGAAAAAAGCCCAGGTCCATGAAGGCACAGGATGCTGAGCAGAGCAGACACTCCATGTGGCAGCTTATTCTGTCAGGGGAATGATCTAATTGTAGGATGGTTCTTCTATTTACTGATGAGGAAATTCAGGGTGGGTGTGATGTTTGTACATGGTGTTAGATTCAGAGAGCAGTGGATACATGTAGTATCTGCCTTTCTCTGAGAATTTACCCAGCGAACTATGGAAAATATGAAAGGAAAGATGAAGGAAGAATGTCAATAAATGTCTTTGCTTATTGATGACACAGTTTGCCAGTACCTATAGCCCACACATGAGTCATGGGACTGACACAACCTCTACTTACCCTCTCCTTCAGCAAGGCCACAAGCTATAGACCACTCAAGGTGATCATATTGAGGAGGGCCACGGGATATAGCAAGCTTACAAATACCTGAATATAAGTTTATTCACTGTGACTCTAGAATTGAGTGGGAAGGAGAAAGAAAAAGAGTAAGAGAGCAAGATGCAAGGGCATTCCTGCCTTTGTCTTGGTGATTATGCCCACTGTGTTCTAGGCTTGGTGAGGGCTGGTCCTGAGTAGTAAACCTGGTGGAGATGGGCAAAGTAGCAGAATGGACAGGCAGCATCCAGGGTGATGTGTAAAATGAGGCCATCAACCCACATTTGAGTCAAACTTCTGTATCCTGAGTGACAAGACTGCAGCAGGTTTCTCTGCGGCTTCTTCTCATAGTGGGAATTCACTCATTATGCTCACCACATCAGTTTTTCTTCTTTGAACTCTGCATAGTGCTAATACAGGCAAGTAGTACATACAACACCGTTAAGAAGAGTTATTAAAAAGTAAATCAATGAGATGCCACTTGCAGAAAAGAAATGGTGACAATTTGATGCTTGCGAAGATCAGAGTATCTTTTAAAATAGGCATAAATGCATGAGAGAGTTTAACTCTAGATTGTGAAGTCTATTTATAGTGCTTTTCTGTGGGCTCCAGAGGAGGGATAAATACACAAAAGCTGCTACAGCATATGAGTTTGATTCATGTTCTTCTGATAATAGACCAAACCTCTTTCTGAGATGACTTAGTCATCCAGATTTTATTATGTTCTTTTTTTATTGTTAGTTTTGCCAATAAATGATTATCAAGAGCAGGTAAAATAGGGAAAAATACTTCATATTGTATTAGTCTATTCTCTGTTGTTATAGAAATACTTGAAGCTGAATGATATATATATATATATATATATACATATATATATATATATATAAAGTTTATCTGCCCCAGAGTTTTGAAGACTTAAAGTTTTAAGTTTGTATGCCTTTATCATAGCCTCCAAGGCTGTGTCCTAACATGGGCCAAGAATCAGAAGGTAATCTTAAAAGCTACTTCCCAGTGTAAAGATTGGTAGACAAATATAGTTTGAATTTCAAATATGAATTCCTCCACATTATTAGATTCTGGAGAGAAAATGATCTGAAATAATGAAGTTGTTTCTTTGTTCTCTATTCTACACCCTCAGCTTTCATTTCCTCTTTTGACAACTTCTTTGATTTTTATAACTTGCTTTGCCTTAGTGGCTACTTAAATGTTTCTCCTGTCTTATTATATATTTCTTTTCTTAATCATACACTTTTGATTGTTATTATATCAGTGCTTTCTTCTCTTTCAGGATTTTTCCCCTTTATTCATTTTTAAAAGTGTTCAACTCTCCTGCAAAACAAAATCAAAAGACAACACTATGGATATATATGTCACATTTTTCTTCTTCTTAAAGCTTTAGTCTAATATTCTGCCACCAAAAAAATTAAACAAACAGACAAACAAACAAACAACAAAAGATTTTTCCTTTAGAAAGAAATAACAATAACAAAATTGACTTGACCTGACTATATTCATAGAAAATGATATCAGGATAAAAAACAACATAGGAGATGTGGCCTAAGGATTCTTCTGGTTTCTTACACAAAGCAAATAACTATCACTGAACAACTGAGCATCAAATCAAAACAAAAGTTCAGTATGTGTGCTATCTGACTGGAGATGTAGTACATGACAAACATCAGGACTTGTCCAGTAACATTTGCTGTTAAATGGGCTCCACTTCTAAAGCAGGGCTTCTTTCGAACCCTGCAGTTTTCTTTTTACCTACCCAAGCCTAGCTCTACTGGGCTCTGTTCCTAGTAATTAACTGTGTTTTCCTTCATCATAAATGTAATCTTTTCTACTCTTTTTTAATTATTGAAAAAAATTTTATCTAATATAACTTGGTCATGTTTTCCTTTCCCTAATCTCTCAGATGCTCCCTACCTCCCGATCTACGTAACTTTATCATCTAATTTTCTTTAGAACTAATAAAGACAAAAATAAAAACAAGAAAGGCAACACGCACACACACACACACACAATTCTTACAAAATCACAAAAATGGGAAGCAAAAAGCTAAATGAAAACCAAACCAAACTAAACCACACCACACCACACCATACCACACCAAGCCAAGCCAAGCCAAGCCAAGCCAAGCCAAGCCAAGCCAAGCCAAGCCAAGCCAAGCCAAGCCAAGCCAAGCCAAAACAAAACAAAACAAAAAAACTAAATCAAAAGTGTTAACAAAGCAAAACGAGGCAAAAAACCTACAAAAATACCATTTAGCTATTTTTGTGTTGGCCAAGGACTCCTGGGCATGCACCTGCCCTGAAGTGTAGTTAATGTGCCCAGCGAGACTCTACTGGAGAAAATGGATTCTTCCTTTGCCAATGGGTTTGAACTGCAGATAGCTTCTTTGTTCTCTGTAGCTTGTGTCTGCTAACTGATCTTAGTGCTGAGACCCAGTCTGACTTTGTGCAGGCTTTGAATGTCCTGCCACTGTCTCTGTGAGTTTGTATGTGCACCATATCTTCTGTGCATGGAAGACATGTTAGAGCCATCCATCACCTCTGGCTTTTAAAAGTCTATTTCCTCTCCTGCATAGATCCTTGAATATTGAGGGGAGGGCCTTGATGAAGATACCCCAGTTAGGAATGAGTGCTTCAAAACTGACCATTTGTGGGTCTCTATGTTACACTTGATCTTAGCCAAAAGGCCGAGAAGCGATGTGGGTCTCTATGTTAA
Source organism: Mus caroli (assembly GCF_978045245.1). Classification (NCBI taxonomy): domain Eukaryota; kingdom Metazoa; phylum Chordata; class Mammalia; order Rodentia; family Muridae; genus Mus; species Mus caroli. The sequence goes on along the minus strand of NW_028227268.1, from coordinate 114,027,577 downwards.
TTCCAATCTTCTACAAGAAAAACTTCTTTGACATGTGTTGAGGCAGTAATCTATGTTTATAGCAGTATTTCATTAGGAGTCATTTTATCACTTGTAGATCCCCAAGCCAGATGAAGGACTGTAGATCTCTGCCCATACTCCACACAGATCTCAGAGAGCAAAGCAAAAATGGGGCTACTCCACACCCAAATCAGGTTTGGGCTTTCTCAACTCCATGGACACAAAGGCCACACCATGATAAAGCTAGTTAGGCTTCTGCTTCCCAATGTGGTTGGAGGGTTTGTAGCTGGGAAATTCAGATGGTTACCTTTTTTCTCTGGCAGCACGCAGAGTACATTCTAGTAATGTTAATGGTAGTCAGTAAGGTGAACCTTCTGGTTATGCGCAAGCTCAATTCTCCATGTTTGATGAGATATGTATGTGTTGTCCTTACTATCTGGTTGTTAAGAGCAACCAATAGCCTTGGCAATAGCCTGTGATATTTGAGGGTTTCCTTGGTGTCCCTTTGGTGAATGATTCAACATATAACCCATTCCTGGAACTTAAGGTTGGCATAAGATGTCCTGTCAGGGAATTATCTCTTCTATTATTTGCTGACTCCATTTAGGTGCTTCTCATCTATGTATATATTTAGGATGCTTCTACAGGAGTAGACTTCCATATGGCTTTTCAAATAGTTTTTCAGCATCAGTTTTCCTCCCTGAAGTCGCTCCTTTACCTTTCTTTCCCATCCCCTTCCCTATTTAGTCCCCATGTTATGGGTCTCTCTTCTTTTTGTAACAGTATATTCTTTTTTTATTAGATATTTTCTTCATTTATATTTTAAATGCTATCCTGAAAATCCCCTATACCCTCCCCCCACCCTGCTCCCCAACCCACCCATTCCTGCTTCCTGGCCCTGGCATTTCCCTGTACTGGGGAATATGATCTATGCATGACCAAGGGCCTCTCCTCCCATTGATGGTCAACTAGGCCATCCTCTGCTACACATGCAACTAGAGACTCAGCTCTGGGGTTACTGGTTAGTTCATATTGTTGATCCTCCTATAGGGTTGCAGACCCCTTCAGCTCCTTGGGTACTTACTCTAGCTCCTTCATTAGGTGCCCTGTGTTCCATCCAATAGATGATGTAACAGTATATTCTAATTGACACTCTCATCCCCTCCACTCCCTTACTAGATATCTAACCTCCGTGATTATTCAGATTGTAGCACACACATTGAAGGCTTAAAATCTAACATCCACATATGTGAGGAAATATACAGTATTTGTCTTTTGGAGTCTGGCTTACCTCATTCAGGATGCTTTTGTTATAATTCTGTCATTTAACTATTGATTTCATATTTTCATTGTTCTTAACAACTGAATAATATTCTGTTGTGTATACACCACATTTTTACTATCCATTCATCAGCTATCTAGATATCTAGGCTGTTTGCAATTATTGGTTATTAAAATTATAGTAGCAATGAACACAAATGATCAAGTCTCTTTCTGGTAGAATGTAGGGACCTTTGGATTTATGTCCAAGAGTAATATAGCTGGATCTTGAGGTAGATCAATTTCCAATTTTCTAAGAAATCATCATGCAGATTTCCATAGCAGCTGTACAAGTTTTAGGTCCCACCAGCAATCAGTAAGTTCCCCTTGCCCCACATCCTCACCAGCAGGAACTATAATTAGTTTCATTGATCTTGACCATTCTGATTGGGGTAAAAGGAAATCTCAAAGTAGTTTTAATTTGCATTTCTTTGACAGCTAAGGCTGTTGAACATTTCTTTAAGTGTTTCTCAGCTGTTTGTGTTTCATCTTTTGAGAACTTTCTGATTAGTTCTGTGTGAGGGTCCGCATGTGATTTTAGCCATAGTAGCTTTTCTTTTACAAATGTGGGTATCTTCATGGTTGGTGTACAAATGGTTAGAATTATAATATCCTCTTGCTGTTTTTCCTATCATTAATGTGTCATGTCCTTTTTTATTTATATCTATCTATCTATCTATCTATCTATCTATCTATCTAATTTATCAAACTATCTCTCTATCTCTCTATCTATCTCTCTATCTGTCTAATAGCTATACCTGTTTTCTTCTTGGGTCCATTTGCTTAAAATACCATTTTCTATCTTTTTACCCTGGCACGATGTCAATCCTTGTTAATGAGTATGCTTTTTGCATGCAGTAGAAAGAGGGATCCTGTTTTCTGATCCAATGTTGTTAGTCTATGTAATATTTGGGAGGGAAATTGAGACAAATAATATTGAGATATATCACTGAGCAGTAATTATTGATTACTGTAATTTTATTGTTATGGTGTGGGTTCCTCCACATGCTTTGATTTTCTGTTCTGGGATTATTTATTCTTGTATCTTCTTGGGTGTGGTTACATATTCAGCTCAAATTTTTCCTTCTGGTGTCATCTGTACTGCTGGACTAGTAGATAGAAATGGCTTAAATGTGTTTTAACTATAAATGTTTTTATTTCTCTGTTGATTAGATTAATAGTTTTGCCTGGTATTGTAGTCTGAACTGGTGTCTATGGTCTCTCAGAGTTTGTAGTACATATCTCCAGGCCCTTCTGACTTTCAGAATCTCTCTTGAATAGCCAAGTGTTTTTCTAATGGGGCTGCCTTTATATGTTATTTGGTTTTATTTTCATTGTAGCTCTTAAAATTTTAATTTTAGTTAAATTATAGATACAATTAATTAAAAATTTCTTTCTTTGTTCTGTATATGTAGTGTTTTGATTGTTATGAGTCTTGGGGAATTTCTTTTCTTGTCTTTTCTGTTTGGTGTTCTGTATATACTTTCTTGTACCTTGACTGGCATTTACCTCTTTAGATTGGAAGATTTCCTTCTTTAATTTGGTTACAAACATTTCCTATGATGTTGACCCTGATTTCTTTTCCTCTTTCTATCCCTGTTATTTGTAGACTTGGTATTTTCAGAGTGTTCCATATTTCCTAGATGTATTGTGTCTGAGTTGTTTTAAGTTTAACATCTTATTTGACTGTCTATTTCTTCTACCTTAGTTTCAATACATGAGATTCTATCTTCCACATCTTATCATCTGTTTGTGAGGCTTAACCCTGAGGGTTTTTGTTGACCTAAAGTTTTCATTTCCAGTTGTTGGGTTTTCTTTAGTATTACTCTTCTAAAGAGGTTGGATGGGAGGAGAGGATCCTGCAAGAGGGCTGCTACAGGAGTAAGGATAAGTTTGGAGACTTCACAGTGGAGGAAGGATAGTGAAAATCACCTACATGAGTCTCATCCCAGCATGGAAACTTGTGGTCCTTGGTAGAAAGTAGGATTGGTAGCCGACACAGGGACACAGAGATGGGTTAGATGAGAGAGATGAGACAGTTGGTGGGACTTTTCTAGTGTTAAGACACAGATTGCCATGACTTTAAATATATAAAAAAAATAGACTTTGATTGTGGCATGAGGAGGTGGGCTGCAAATGCTACAGCTGGCAGAGGAATGATCTGTGTGAGGCAAGAAGGAAATCTGTTCAGCATGACTTAGTTGGCCAGTGTTGTTTCAAACTTCTAGACTCTGACATAGAACAGGTTTTGACATACTTAAGCACAATACAACTTTGGAGGAAATGTGCTAATTATTACAGCAAAACTTAAGGCACGTCTATGTTGAAACTCCTTTACGAAGTATATGTCTTCTGCAAAGTACCTGTAGCCTCTTCCTTAAGAATGAGCTCTATGGACTGAGAAACAATGCACAAGATAAAGGCCTAGTGAAGAAGTAAACACAAGAGGAGACTTTTATCTATTTAATGGGACCTCTTTTCTGAGCATGGGATCTATTGGCTGAGAAACATTGCACAGGAGTCTGGGATAAACATAATAACCTGAGGAATTCAGATGAGGTTTGGCTCTACAGATAGCAAACAATTCCACTGGTTATTAGTGACATCTGATCACTGATTTCTGGGTGGAAATAGGTATAAATCTCTTCCATAGAAGGTTAAAACCTGAAAATTTAACATTGTTTCTGGCTTCCCTAGTGCTATCTGTGAGCATGAAAAATGTGTGCCCTCTAATGTGCCATACAATAAATTACTTATTTTACTCTTTCTCATTTTGTCTTATCTTTCCATCTGTCTGTCAGATTATTCCCCAATTCCCTGGAATTCAATACTCTTTCTGTTCCATCTTACCTTCCATTTATTAGTATTTTATTTTTGAGATTCCCCTTCTCAGGTGACTCATATGTGTCAAAATGTCATTTAAAACTAGTATATTGTGCTCCTTGTTATTGTGGCACACAAGCACAATACCTTTAAAGCATGATCTTTTATTCTTGTCCCCAAGATTTCATGTTAATATCATTATACAAAACACAGTCCAACTTTTGAAAGTCTGAGGTCTCCTAATTGTGGGCTCCTGTAATTAGAACAAAACTTTACTTTTCCAAACAGGAAGACTGAAAAACATAATTGGATCCAAACAACCCCCAAATTCACAGTTTAAGCCCAAATTCGGTAGCTGAATGTTCAACATCTGCCCATTGATAAAGTGTTTTTATCTACCTACCTACCTATCTATCTATCTATCTATCTATCTATCTATCTATCTATCTATTTTTGTGGACTCCTAAAAATCTCTTTCTAGTCTGTTTCCTTGAAGTAGATCCTAGATGCTCCTTGGTGAATGTTATCCCCTTAATGTTCAGCTTGATGCCCACTTACCATGCAATGTTTTACTTACTTTCCCCTGAGAGTATGTTCTTGAAGATGTATATACGATCTTCAAAGGACAGGCTTTGCTATTGAAATCTTTCTTAACTACTTAATATGGATGAGTCCTATGCGAATGTCACTGTGTTAGCCTGTTTTTCTAATACTTAAATGTTCCTTTCAAGCCTTTAACAAAACTCAAATGTACATTTTTCTCCCCTTCTTGTTGGTTCTTGGATTAATTCCCAGGAACAGATAAAAAGCTGTGTATTACAATCGCCACTTAAAAAATCCTATCCTTTTCTCTCACACAGCTTTGGTCAGCCACTGGAAGGGGTATTTCATATGCTGTAGAAGGTGACAGAGTTACTCTAAGAACTCAGGCTGCTGTGATACTGAGTCTCTCTTGGATTCGTTTTAACAAAAATTCAATGGTTCACATGATACAGAGCATGAATCCTGACCATATGACTTTATGGGGTTAGCTGAGTACACTTGGTTTATATTTGGACTCAGTACTCACAGGACCATAGTTCAGATGTCATTGCCTTCAGTGTCTCAGGCAAAGATGAGGTTTATGAGCAAGGAACCATTTTTAACTACGTCCCCATCAAATAGATTCAGAATTGGTTATTTTCTACTTTTGGGTCCTCGAATCATCTCCTTTGTGCAAGATTGCCTTATTCCTGGAGAACAGTTAATGGTTGTTGACTGCATAGGTAGATATATACACAGGTAGATGATACATGCTCTCTACCTGTTCAAAATACTTCAAAAATAATAACCACCTTCACCAAGGAGATCGTGAAACAGGAATCTGAAATTTTCTGTTCTCTGCAGTCAAATGCTGTACAGTTGGCTATGCTGTGACTGCTCACTTACAGGGTACACTTGCTGCTCAGCATTGCCGATCTCTGAGTTTAATCTAAAAATGTCACGTGGCTCATGATGTCAGCTGTTCAGAGGAGTTGTTTTATGTTGCCAAGGGAATAGAAACAAAGATTAATTCCCTCACTTTCATGTTCATTTGCACATTCATTAACAAGTATATGACTTGTCAAGAGCAAAGGCCAAGGAGCTTAAGTTCACATTCTCCTGGGTGAAGAACTAAGACTCTCTTGGCTTGCATGTGACTCGCGCTGAGCAAGCTTCAAAAGAAGTCCAGGACTTAGAAGAAGAAGTCTGAGTTGGGTTTAGGAGGCCACCACAGCAGGAGCCCAGCAGACATTTGTATTCAGGTTTAACATATTTTTTGTTTGTTTTCTTGAGACAGGGTTTCTCTCTGAAGCCTTGGCTGTCCTGGAACTAGACTAGGCTGGCCTTGAACTCACAGAGATCTGCTTTTGCCTCCTGAGTGCTGAGATTAAATGTGTGTGCTACCATCACCTGGCCAGGATCAACATCTTTAGTGGTCCCTTTGCCTCGTGTCTAGACAGTTTCATAGCTGCTTGTGGTCTTCTACTCTCTTTCCAGAGGCCTCTCTACTCATTATCCGTGTTTCAATGTGTTCTCTCTCTGTCTCCTCTTTTGATCTTAAAACCTTTTGCTGTATTCTTTTCTTCATTAACTAAACTTCAGAACTGACTGTGATGTGTAAAACTCCCCATAGCATCTGGCCAGGCTGGCGCTCTGACAGCATCTTCTGAATCATGAGCACCTTGCCAGCCCTCATCACCAGCCCTTGCACTTTTGGTTTTTCATGTGTTCTTGCATTTCCCCTGTGACTCCTGTCTATCCTTTATTTGCTCTTTTCTCAAGTATTTCTGTATTGATGCCTCACCTTAGCCCAGTCTGAATGGCATCCTTTCTCAAAACTGCAGCTTCCTTTCCCACTGTTTACTACTATCTGACCTCATGGGACAGACTTCTGTTTAGTGGCTATTTTATCTCTCCCGACCCCCTAGATTGATGTCCTTAATAGCAGGGACTTTTACGTGTGGTTATTGAAAGTGCCACAGATGAAGTGATACTGCTTGTGTGTTAAGCAGGTTTTGTTTGAATATGATTACCTTGATTGTTTAGAGCTCACCCAGGGGTTGGGAATAGAGGGCTGGCAGTTGCCCAATGGTGCAGATGGAAATGCCCGTATAAAAAGGCAGGTAAAGGGGAAGTTGTTAGTTAAGGTATTTAAAAAGTAGTCTAGCACTGGTGGAGAGTATGGAGTTGTTCTGGAAGCTGAAACAAAAGATTAAAGGGGTGACCACAACTTTCAAGCAAAGTTGAGATGTCACAAAGGGAGAAAACCTACTAATTTTTGTTGGGTTTAGGACACAACTGTCATCAATGTCCCTATTGTGCTTTACAAGTGGAGTACAGTTAGAGTAGATAGGAAAGTACAGGTTGGGAATAGAAAGAGTGAGAAACATTAATTTTCCAGTTTAAAACATATTTTATAAAGGTTTATCTATGATCAAGTTTTAGTACTGAGTAAAGGTTCATAATAGCTCCAATTAAGTGGGAAGAATGATAATCATGAGACAATGGCCTGTTTTATATCTCTGACCTATTCTGTCTACATTAAGTGTCAGATCACACAATGGCTACCTGAGGCACCCATGACTCTGGCATGATACCCTTTGTATATCTGCACACTTGTAAACCAGGATGCCAATTACAACTGCAGTGTCTTGGTTACAAGCCTTTTGGGATACTGCTTCTGAGGGTGACTTGTAACTTGTGAAAAAAAAAAAACATGACCAAAAGTGGATAGAGCTATAAACCTTATTATAGTCATGGTCCCTAGTCAACTCACTTGGCTTACCCCTGACCTTCCTCGACCTTGGATACTTATTGAATTAATTATACCCTGACAGGTTCCTAAACAATGTCGGCTTCTTTTTCCCACTGATTATGATGTTGACTTGGATGGTAGCTGTGGCCAGCATGGTTCGGAAGCTGGTTTATGAGCGAGAGATCCAGATAGAAGAGGTAAATGGCTTTGATATTGCCTGTGGGACCACAGGGGAGCATTTGGGGAGTGGCCTTCCATGTGGATCACCTGTGCTCTCTCCCTTTAGTCTTCCTTCCCTTTGATGAACTCCTTCCTAGGCTCTAGCTGAGTCTCCCTTCTAAGAACATTGTTTTCTATTGGAGTCAGAAGGGTTGTCAAAGTGTGATAATATCAATTTCTTATTGAGGCAAACTGCATGAGATTAAAGACCAAGCCACCCTTGCTTATTGGCATTTTTTTTTTTATAAATCTTCACTTTCCACTCTGATTTCTGGTTCTGATTATACACAAAGAATTCTAATATGCTTTTTGTCCCAACATTATTAAAACCTGAAAACATCAGATGACTGATTTCAAGAATGAGAGTTTGTAAGAGCATTCTGTAAAGATGGGGCAGCCCATTGATCGTCACAGAAGAGTGAAGGCAGGTTGAGATGGGATGCATGGTTTGATTACTGAACAGTTACTGAAGTGGAGGGACTACATGATCAGTGGTATAGAGACTACTCTACACATCACTTACCTGTATACAGCAATCTACTCAAGGATGTCTCTGTTCTACATGGGTTTGATCCCTGAGCACAGGGGCCTGGAGACAGGGGTGCCAACTGCTGGGTTCTATAATGTACCTCCTATGTAGCTGCTCCTCAGACGTCCTTAACTTCCTCTCGCATGAAGCCAGACCCATTTCCCAAACTATCACCATATGGCATATGAACAAATGGTAGGTTAGTGGAGAAATGAATTTAATTAATTTCACCAAGATAACTTTGTAATATGCACTGTCTAGCCATGTAAAGGCCACTTTGGCCAGGGCTTCACTTCAACATTTTCCTCCTTCATCATTCTTTGCCTTTACTAAACAGGCTGCAGAAATAACTGGAGAACAAAAGCTAAGAGAATGACAACGAATCATTCCACACAAGCAGAAAACATAATGAAACACTGGTAAACCAAGCCTACGGTCTCAGACATCTGTTCACATCTCTCTCCTCCACCATTCTTACTGGTGACACTGTTTCCTGATTAGCTTCAGGTTTCTCTCCAAGAACATAGAGAATGGCTATGATGTCAGCTCTGTGGGAGAACTACAGTAGGAGGAAGTGACTTTCTTAATGCCCTTCCCAGGCTGGGTTGGCAAACCGAATGGTTCATTTCTCCACTGGTGTTCTTGTTTGCCACTTCACCTCCCTTTTCCTGAGTTTCCACTGCAGTGATAACCCCAGGCTCCTTCTTTTCACAGTACATGCGGATGATGGGACTGCATCCAACCATCCACTTCCTGTCCTGGTTCCTGGAGAACATGGCCACTCTGGCTCTGAGCAGTGCTGCTCTTGCTGTCATTCTGAAGATGAGTGGCATCTTCATGCACAGTGATGCCTTCATCATTTTTCTTTACTTGCTGGATTTTGGGGTGTCAGCTGTCATGATGAGCTACTTCCTAAGTGTGTTTTTCAACCAAGCTAATACAGCAGCCCTCTGTACTAGCCTGGGGTACATGGTCAGTTTCCTGCCTTACGTGGTCCTGTTGGTCCTACATAACCAACTCAGTTTCGCTATTCAGACTCTTCTGGTGAGTAAGTGGCTCTGCAAAAATGCACAGTAAAAGCAATAGGTACCCTCTAAGCATGGCATATCCCCATCTTGCCAGTCTGTCTTGTTCAGACTTATATGGAGCATCTGAGGTCTCTACTCTGTATTCTGCCCACAGATGCAGAACTACAGTGGTGGTTCATTGACTTGCAGTGATATAGTGGCAGGCCATTAAGAATTGTCAGTTTTCTGTAATGGGATCTCTCTGAGGATTCTGGGAAGTCAGCATCCTCCTCAAGGAAACATATAACTTTGGCTTCTCTTTGTTTCATGCATGGAAAGAAATAGATTTCTGGAGCTATTTATGAAGTTAAAAATAAGCATTTTTCTTGAAGCATCATGAGTTACATCACATTAAGTGGAAAGATCTCTCCGTTAGCAGTGTCAGAATCACTCCTCCATTTGAAATGTATGCACTGAAAAAGAGTGAGACTGCTTTCAAGTCTGCAGTATAAAATATGTAGAAGACAGCAACAGATTCTTTCTTGACTGTTGTCTGGCAGACACTGTACCTGACACATAGTAGGAACATCAGTCTGTGTCAAGAGGGTAAACATATCAATATCAGATCAGGTTCCTCAAGTTGAATCTACCAGTTTGCATCCCCTCTTCCAATGGGCCAGCCCATGTCCTGAAATAACAATCTGTTTGGAGGTGTGACAAGAATCACTTTGAGAGGAGCTTAGGGACATTTTGAGTCCCTGGATTTCTAAGAAGTATTTAGAAACCTACAATTGGTTAAGGTATAGGAAACCATATGATGCCCTGTCCCTTGTAGAGCCATCTACAAGGCAACATCTAAGGCTTAGGAAACACTGGGCAAGAGGGATTGGAAAGATTGTAAGAAGCAGAGGATCAGGAAGTCTGCTGTGAGATGGTGCCCGTATGACAGTGAAGCTGAACCATGAAATTTCAACAATATGATTACCTAAACAAGACACAAAAAAAATGACACTTGCAGTTGACGTGAGATGGTAGCCAGATGAAATCTCACAAGGCTCCACCCTTAGCCACCCTTAGGTGAAGAGTGACAAGCTGTTAATAACTGCTGGGAGAGAGAGAGAAATTTTCTCTAATAGGTTTTTTGATCCTGAATAGTTAGCACTAAACATGTATACATATGAGCAAAACTAAATAGACTCAATAAGCTGTATTTATATATATTTGTGTGTGAATGTGTGTGTGTGTGTAACAGCAATTAAATAAGAATTTTAGAGGGACTTGGTGGGACACAGGAAAAATTGAAGGGGGAAGGGGTGGGAGGAATTATGTAGATAAAGTAGTCATATGAAATTCTAAAAAAACCAAACCAAACCAAACCAAACCAAACCAAACCAAACCAAACCAAACAAACAAGAAAACCTCCCAAGCCAGAAAGGCTTTTTAGAAAATTTTCTTTTCATCATGGAATTCTTGAATGATGAGTGTGTCACTTATTCCTGGGATAGAGAATGTCTTCTATGCTTATCTAGAGCCTCAGAGCAAATGCATGCATGACAGTTAAATTAATTTCTCCAACTTCAATTAGGTAACAACTCATTATTGTGTTTGTTGCCTTTCTTCTGGCACTGGGAATTGAATCTAGTCACTGAAATATAATTGACAAGTGCTCTACTATTTTTAAAATCATTTTTCTTTTGAGAAAGATTTCTCTTAAATTACCCCAGCTGGCCTTGAACTTGATCTGTGATTTGTATCCCATTTAGGTTTTGCAATTTTCCTGCCTCAGCTTGCAAGTAGCAGCGATTATAGGCAAGCAACACCAGGCCCAGCTACTTTTTTGTCTTTTTTTCTTTTGTTTGTTTTTTGTTTTTGTAGCCAAATATACTTAATACATATATACATACATAGGATAAATTGTCCTATTCAATTTTTATCTGTTCCCTTGATACGTTTTTGTCATCTTGATTGGATTATATCCCACCTGCAGCAACTTAGAAGCAATAGATTTGTGATAAAACTAATCAGTTATTCCTAGAATAATTAATACAAATGGGACCCTTGCTATCTCCTGCTTATAAACTCCTAAATGATATAAACGTATAAAGAACTAAAGATCTGAGTGAACATTCAAATGCTGTCACTTTTGCTTGTATTTCAGTCCTTAAATCTCAGGCATCTGTCCATGCAGCGTTTGTTTTGCACACGCAAATGCTTTCTGGCTAGTTATGTCTTCTAAATCGGGCCCATTGTATTTTAAATGTATGATGCTTTTTCAGTGGTTTTCCTTTTTTGACATCCATCCCCTTCTACTGAACATAAACTAACAGCTTCTTTTAATACACTCCCTTTCAAGTGTAGAAGTGTATAGACATTGCATCAGCCTGCTCATAGAGTGCTCCAAGGCATACATTGAATAATACGAAATAGTAATTGCTCTATTTCATTTTCCACCGTTTTGTGTTCCATGTTTCTGTATTCAGTGCATTGAATTTATGACACCTTGAGTGTTGCAGTGAACAGAAATGATTCATTTTAACATTAAAACAAGCTGGTGAGCATGGTTTTCAGAGTAGTCTGACACTCTGCTAATTCCTTCAGGCTCAGTTATTTAAATCATTGCCCAAAGTAATGGTATCCTTAGAACCACTGAATTGGGAAGTATCTTAGAATTTGGTAGTGTGGGTTTTGCGTGGTCACAATCAAACATTAATGGCTGTTTTCCCCTCCCTCCATCAATCATGGCAGTGCTTGCTTTCAACCACAGCCTTTGGACAAGGAGTCTTTTTCATCACATTTCTGGAAGGACAGGAGGAAGGTAAGAAGATGACCTCTTCAGAAAGTAGCTTTCTGTCACGCAGAATTTGGAAGCACATAGCTATCAAGCAACTTAACCAGGAGTAAGTCTTGTTACCAAGTGATAAATCTGGGAGATCCTGACATTTGGTTTTGCTGATGAAAACCTTCCCCTTACCTAGTTATTATGGTTCTGAGAACAATCAAGAATAATCATATAATCATATCTCAGCATTTCTTGCTTCAGATACCATCCAAGTGTAGTGGTAGATCCAGGCTACTGCATAGGTCTTGCTATGGTACACATTCAATCTACTGATCTTCCAGATTCTTGCAATAGTGTGGTATGCATATACCTTTTATGTGCTAGACTATTGTCTGTTTGGAGACTTTACCACCTCTCCTACTCCTTCATTATTCCTGGGTCTTATGTCTAACAAAGAAAAGGTCATGGCTATCATCTCCTTTTTCTATACATATTTCTCCCTATATGCAGATTATATACTTTTTATTTTGAAATAAAATCTCAAGCTCAGGTTGTATTTGAACTCTCTATGTAGCTGAGCATGACCCTGAACACTGGATCCTCTTGCCAGAATCTCCCAAGTCTTAGGACCATAGGAATACACTACCATATTGGTTTATACAGTGTTGGGGGCTGAGTCTAGTGCTTTGTGTGTGTGTGAGGCAGTCAAATTTACCAACTGGGTTACATCTCCAACCCCTTAAAATAATGTTAAAATTTATTGTCAGTACCTTATACTTACATTGAGATTTTTATCATAAACTTTTAAGTAAGAACATATGTGTTTTAGATGTTCATATTGTTCTGGGGTGTGTTTTGGAATTAAAGCAAAATATAAGCCATAGGTAAAACTTAACATTGGATGTTATTGCAATGGTCAGTCACTTTTTACTGATTTATCCAACATTTCCAATAAAATATGTTAAACTGTCCTTTGATCTTAAATGTTTTTCCCTTCATTTTCTTCCAACAGATCTTTAAAGTAAAAACGGGAGAAGATAGAAGAAAATAGATTAAATTAAATCACAGATAAAGTAATTGATTATTTTGGTCTAAATGATAACAAGTATATAGTGGTTAAAACTTTTTAAAGCTGGGTTCTAACTTAGTGCCACAGTGGATAGAAAGAGGAATCATGTTCTCAACTTAAATTATAATGCAGAAATAAATCACAAACATAAGAAATGATTCTTTTCCTCCATAGACCTTTTATATATTATTTAATACATTTTCCACAAGCAGAGTATTATACTACTTAAAGTTTTATTAAACAATTCTTGTGTCCATAAATATAAAATTGCTCTTTAGTTGAATCAATAAAACTAGGTACTAATGACTTTCAGATAGTTTTGTGAAGTCGGAGCTTGACATGATGCTAATCATGATTGCTCATGGGTTCCTCCGAAACCAAGGTGAGATTACACAAGCTAGTGATGCCCTTGAAAGCTGAGCATTGCTTTGTATCCACTTGCTTTTTGTTTTACTTGAGACTCTTCTCGAATTAATCAACTTTCTCATCAAAGCTATAGTTAAAGGATAAGTCCAAGTAACTCTGTCTTCTTTCCTCTGGCAGGGATCCAGTGGGGTAACATGTACCGCGCTCCAGAGCCAGGGGGCATGACGTTTGGCTGGGTGTGCTGGATGATTCTGTTTGATGCAATCCTTTATTTTTTGGGTGGATGGTACTTCAGCAACTTGGTCCCTGGTAAGAAGTCTTCAGTTTCTTAAGACAACAAAATAAACTGGAACCCATCAGCAGCTCTCAACGGGCTGTGGGTCTGTAGACCATACAGCACAACACTGTTTTCTAAGAACAAGTGTATGAAAGATATGGGCATGAGGAGGGTCATGGGGTCATGTCAAAAGAGTCTGGGGCCTCTGGAGGAGGGTTGGAGAGTAAGTGATGGCATTGGGGAGAGTATGTGGCAAGAACTCATCTGGGGCAGTCAAGTAGGATGTAGATTTGTAGATTCATGAGGATGCTAGATGGGGAAGTAGATGTTAAAATAGTGTGCTAGAAGGGGGTGCGCTTAGGAGTCATTTCCTGATCCAAGCTTTTTTTTTTTTCTTTTTAATGTAGCAGACACAATGTGGAGACAGGCAGGTGACACCCACTATTGGGAGTGAGGGCTAAGACAGGGGTAATTAATTTCTCTGGTGATTCAGCAGGAACAGAGACATGCAGTTACCATTTTGGTTCAGGCTAAAACCCAGAAAAATTACAGTGTAATTTTGAAAAACATTTTTTTTTTAGAACTGACATATCGATGACATTATACTTGATTGTTGAATTTGCTTCTGACCCTGGCTCCATATTTTCCAGAAAATTGACCTCTAACTTTTAAAATTATAAATTATGAATAGAGATTCCAAACATGCAAATGAAAACAGAGGGATGGGTGGAAAAATAAATCACATTTTCACTTGTGAAACCCCATTTAAGAGTTGAGAAACTCATGGAATTCTTGAAGACTAGCATACATAAACGTCATAGGTCATTGAAAAGACATTTTCATAGGTGTGAAAATGGGGCCCCAATAATAGACAGGCAGTATAAACTCACCGGGTAATTTATTTTGGAGAAACTAGGATTGCATGAAATTAGAAAGTAATAAAATGAACCTAGAAGGCCAAAATTGGCAAGAAGCTGGATAAGGAGCAGTCAGATAGTGATGCGGCCTACGAATATAATAAAGATCCTTGTGATAGAGGGTCATGTTCCTTTACAGAGTGGGAATGCAGTTATAAGCCTAGAGAAAGGAGCAGAGGGGCTGGAGAGATGGCTCTGTGGTTAAGAGTACTTGCTGCTCCCACAGAAGACGCGAGTTGGTGACCTGACACCCTCCTCTGGCTTCTGTGGTCACTTGCATTCATGTACACATATTCACACAGACACATGCACACACACACACGTCAAAATAAATCTTAAAATATACAAATTATTTTTGTAAAGGAAAGAAAAAAGCCAAGCTAAGTAATACCAACATTCAGGAGGCAGAGGCAATGCATCAGGGTTCAAGGTCAGCCTGAGTTACATACATCCTCTTTTTTATTATTATTAAAACAAAACAAAACAGCACAAAACAGAACAAAACAAAATACCAACCAACCAAACAAAAAAGAGTACCTGGGACAGAAGGAGGAATCAACAAAAATAAAGATGAAAAGGTGAATGGGTCTGTTGGTGCAGGACCCTGATCCTTCGAGGAGCCAATATTAACTGAAACCAAAGGCAATCAAAAAGAGACCACAGAAGTCAAGCTGGATGTAGCCAGCAAGTGATCATCACACAACATACACAATTCTGAAGAAGAAACTTGTATTTGGATAGAGAATGGCTGATGTCTTGAACTCCAAGGGGAAAGAAAAGAGTCTTACAATCACAAAGACCAGTGATATCAGGCTACCTACTCTCCACAGTGCTGACCTGAAATGACAGTGTTCAAGGACCAAGAATGTTCTGACTTATTTCCCTCTGTCAAAACAAGATGTATGAGAATCTTGATGTCTTCATTAAGGGTTTTATTGCTGTGATAAGAATACAACCGAGAGCAATTTGGGGAGGAAAGCATTTGTTTCAGCTTACACTTCCATGCTACAGTCTATCATTGAGGGACATCAAGGCAAGAACTCAAGCAGGGCAGGAACCTGGAGGCAGGAGCTGACACAGAGGTCAAGAGAGGAATGCTGCCTACTGGTCCTTTCTCACAGCTCATTCAGCACTCAAGCATTCAGCATTACCCATCAAGGTCAGAGCCTTCCCACATCAATCATAAATTAAGAAAATGCCACAGACACCTGCTTAGAGGCCAGTCTTAATGGATAAATTTCCTCAGTTGTGTCCCCTGTCCCTTTCTCAGATGTCTAGGTTTGAGTCAAGTTGACAAAACCTAATCAGAAAAAAAATGATCTCTTGTCAACTTGACTCATAAACATAAAACTCACTAAGCTATATAACTTATTAAGCTACTTTCCCTCCTTCCTTTCATCTCCAAGGTCTCATACTAATATCAATATCATAATATAAAACCTCCCAACTTTTAAAAGTCCCATAGTTCTTAAAATTTCAAATGCTTTAAAAGTTCAGTTTTTTTAATTGGGTATTTATTTCATTTACATTTCCAATGCTATCCCAAAAGTCCCCCACGTGCTCCCCCATCCACTCCCCCACCCACCCACTCCCACTTCTTGGTCCTGTCATTCCCCTGTACTGAGGCATATAAAGTTTGCATGACCAATGGGCCTCTCTTTCCACTGATGGCCGACGAGGCTATCTTCTGATTCATATGCAGCTAGAGACATGAGCTCGGGGGGGGGGGTACTGGTTAGTTCATATTGTTGTTCCACCTATAGGATTGCAGACCCTGGAAAACTCAAACATCCATGTCTGGCTAGCAATAACAGGTACAACTGTAGTAACCTCTAGATAATTGATTCTGTGTCCTGGCTGAGGGAATATTCCCAGATTTAAAATTCTCAGCAATACTGGCTGCTTCTTAATTTTTTTTTTATTGAAAATAGATTCTTGGTTGCCTTCTAGTCACTCCTCTTGAGGGACTAACTGAAGGTTGACCCTGACATACCAGAAAATAAACCTCTTGCTTTGCATCGATTTATGTCTTGGTGTCTCACTCGGGGGTGTCTAGAAGTAAGTACCACTGATGGAGGGTCAGGGTCTTATATTTGGGGGCTTTGTCCGGGATTCGAGGAGACCCCCGAGTGACTACCAACTAGATGGATCAGAAGGAAAAAAACCAAGCTCAGCAACAGGTGCCTACTTGTAAGTGCTTGTCTGTTGTCTCTTTTGCTTTCACTTTTAGCTCTAAAGCACAGTGTCTGTTGGAAAACCTCTGGTCTGTATGTGGTCAATTGCAGCAGGCAGATGTGGGAAGTCTGGAGGACACTCCAGGCACCCCTCTCCCTGGCACCGAGTCGGGAGGATTCCACTCCTTTTGAAAATGGCAAGACACAGTATTGGCAGGAACTGACTGAGCCTTGCTAAAACCTGGTTTCTTTGCCCCTGGCAGGGGCAAACTGTTTGTGTGTTGATTGTCTTTCTCTGTATTTGTTGGTGTTGGTTATCTTGGTTTGCGTTCTTGGATTTGGACTGACAACAATTTTGGACATGGGACAGACTGAATCTACCCCATTAAACATCCTAGTTAACCACTGGAGGGAAGCTAGGGAAAGAGGAAAAAACTTGTCAGTAGTAGTAAAGAAGGGCAAGGTAGTCACTCTCTGCTTCTCCAAATGGCCCACCTTCAGAGTAGGATGGCCACCCATAGGGACCTTCGACTTGCAGGTGATCAAAGCAGTACAGGAAAGAGGCCAGGATCCCTTGGGGCACCCAGATTAAGTGCCCTATATAGTTTCTTGGAAGAATTTAGTGGAGGACACCCCCCACCACCATGGATAAAAGCCTTTTTTTCCCCACGACCCACCTCACATGTTCTGGCTGTCAGGAAAAAGGAAACATGGGAGGAGGGATCCAGTCCTGAAAAGAAGTTGACCTTTTAAGACCCTTCAACAGTGGACCTACTGCTTTAACACCCTCCTCCTGCATATTCCCCTACCCTTGCTCCCATGGCCCCACCAGTGCCAACACTGATCCCGGGATCCTCAGTCCTTATGGGACCAGGGCCATTGTACCCCCTTTCCTGAAGTGAGGAGACCCCCCCCCCCAATTTCTCAATCCCACCTTGGAGACCTGAAATCTGATACCACAGATGTTCTCCTGCTGAGGGCATATGGGCCTCTAGATGATAAGGAAGTTAGGCAATGCAATATTGGCTCTTCTCTTCGGCAGACTTGTACAACTGGAAGCCACCCTCCCCCCCCCCCCCCGATTTCAGATAATCCCAAGGGTCTGATTAATCTCTTTGAGACTATTTTATTTACTCATCATCCCTCCTGGGATAATATCCGACAACTCATGAGAGTGCTTTTCATGACCAAAGAGTGACAGAGGATAATGCAGGAAGCCAGAAAAAATGTCCCCTCAGACATGGGGGCATCATCAATTGACCAGGCTGTTGTCATTATCAAGTTTCCTCTGATTAGACCTGACTGGGACTTTAATATGGCAGAAGGTAAGGGGCATCTGAAGATCTACTGCCAGGCTCTGTTGGCAGGTCTCAAGGGAGCTGTATGACCAAGGTACATGAGGTTAAGCAGGTATCAGACAAGTGGCCCACAGCCTTTCTAGAGCTACTCATAGAGGCATTCTGTCAGTATACACCCTATGATCACAGCAGTGAGGAGCACAGAGCTACCGTGACTATGACTTTTATAGACCAGGCTAGTAGAAATATCAGGAAAAGGCTTCAGAGGCTAGAGTGACTACAGGATAAGTTGTTGAGGATTTAGTGTAGGTTGCTGAGAATGTCTACTGTAACAAGGAGACAGAGGAGGAAAAGAAGCAAAGTAAGAAAGGAAGAGGATGAAAAGGGGATGAAAAAAAGAAAAGCAACAGGAAAGGAATTTACAGAGAATCTTGGCTATAGTAGTTAGGGAAAACAGAGAAGAGAGACTCCAACCCCTTGAAAAGGACCAGTGGGCATATTGCAAGGAGAGGGCCCACTGGGCCCAAGAATGCCCCAACAAACAGAAGCTTGGGGCAGGAAATCCCAGGTCTTAGGAAAAGTACTCCAAAATGGTGAAGGTATTAGTCCTGTGTGAAGATAGTGTTTAGGGGAGATGGGGTTTGAACTTTTTCCCTGATTCCAGGGTAACTCTGAAAGTGGAGGGGAAAACCACTCAATTCTTGGTAGACACGGAGGCTCAACACTCAGTCCTTCTCCAAGCCAATGGCTCTATTTTCAAGAAAAAGATCTTGGGTCCAAGGAGCCACTGGCACCAAAATGTGTTCCTGGATTACCCAAAGAACACTGGAGCTAGGGATGGGCCGGGTATCCCATTAATTTATGGTCATCCCAGGCTGTCCCTACCCTTTATTGAGGCAAGACTTATTCTCTAAGATGGGGGGTCAGAAATATTTCCTTCCTGACAGGCCGCAACAAACTTGCCCAATAGGAAAACCAATAGGTGGAGGGAAGACCTCTTCAACTGATCTTGCCGAGAGCCTAGGCTACCTGGTTTACAGATGGGAGCAGTTTTCCCCATGAAAGTCAGAGATGAGCAGGTGTGGTGTACAGCACAAATGTCATCTGGGCTGAACCTCTACCCACTCCCCCCCCCAACTCTACCATGTTAGCTCAGAAAGCAGAGCTAGTTGCCCTCACCAAAGCCTTGAAATTGGGGTTGGCAAGAGGATAACCTTTGCCACATCCACATCCATGGGGCTATATACCATGAGAGAGGATTGCTCACATCAAAGGGAAAAGAAATTAAAAAAAAAAAAAAAAACAAGCAGGAAATCTTGGATTTCTTGGGTTCTGGGATGAAGCAAGCAACTATGAATATTATTCACTGCTCAGGCCCTCAGAAGGAAGAGACTGAGTGGCCGGAGGCAATAATTAGGCAGATCAAGTGGCTTGAGAAGTGGCTATGCAGAAGCCTATCCTGGTTATGGGCCTGCAAGAGACACCTGCTGGGGAATAGAACTGGACTAAGGGATGGCCTCACTTAAAATATACAGAAGAAGAAAGGACTCAGATTGCTAGCCACCCTACCAACTATTACCTAGAGAAGGAAGGGCACACACAAGAAAGAAAAACTGTACTCCCCAAAAGACTTACTAGGCTAAATGTACAGATGGATTCATTTAGGGGATACAAATCTTGTCCAAGCAGTTAAGGGATCTAAAATATATAAAATAGACCTCAGGTTTTGGGCCAGAGAGATAGTAGAACAGTGTAAGGTATGCCAGCAAGTGAATGCTTATGCAGTCAAGAGTAAACAGGGCAAAAGACCTAGGGGGGAACAGGCTGGCATATTACAGAAGTGAAGCCAGGAAAATATGGTTGCAAACACCTTCTAGTGTTTGAGGATACTTTCTATTAATGGGTGAGGCTTTCTCCACCAAGCAGGAAACAGCTACCATGGTAGCCAAGAAGATATTAAAGGAAAATTTCCCAAGGTTTGGAGTGCTCAAGGTAATTGGATCAGACAACAGTCCTGCATTTATTTCTCTCTAAGGTACCCCAGAGTTACACACGAGTACCAAGTTGGAGATTGGGTATATGTTAAGAGGCACTATGCTGAAAACTTGGAAGTAAAGTGGAAAGGACCCTTCCTGGTGTTATTGACCACTCCAACTTCCATTAAAGTAGATGGAGTAAACTGCCTAGGTTCATGTAACTCACATCAGACTAGCACCTGCGCCTAATGCCAACTGGATAGCAGCCAGACACCTGGGCAACCCCCTCAAGCTCAAGATCACCCACCCTTCTGCAAGGCCAGAGAAACCATCAGAGATAGCCCTGATGTATCTTCCCTTTGGCGCTGAGCCTCAGCAACCCCCACAGCCCTACCAAAGTGACTCTGTATTTATGGCAAGTATTTTCAGCCCTGAGGGATATAGCTCGTCCACTACTGAGGAACACCTGCCTTATACCTGGTGTCTGGACCTTGTCTTTGATCTCTGTAAGTTAGCAGCAGGCTTGACTCCTGGGATATCTCCACCCTAGGGACATAGGGGGAGGGATTACCTGGATGTGGGGGACAAGGGACTTGTGAATCTAATCCATGTCCCAGAAGTAGTCTTAGAGGGTGGGGTTTAGGGTACAGACATCAAAAGTTGAGGAGTGTTCTGGGAGAAACCTCCATATATATGTTTCCCAAGATGGGAGAGGAAGCACATACTGGAGACCATTCCACGGGTAGTTAAAGATTCAATGCCTAAGATGAGGGAAGGGCTGGCCAAGTGGAAGAGAGAAGGGACTATGCTGAAAACTTGGAAGTAAAGTGGAAAGGGCCATTCCTGGCGTTATTGACCACTCCAACTTCCATTAAAGTAGATGGAGTAACTGCCTAGGTTCATGTAACTCACATCAGACTAGCACCTGCGCCAGAACAGAGTCAGGGCGGATTAGAATCTTGGTTTTACTCCTCCCCTTGGTTATCCACCCTCATATCCACCTTGTTAGGGACCCTAATTGTTCTCCTGATATTGTTGACCTTTGGACACTGCATATTGAACAAGTTTATAGCTTTCATAAAAGAGAGAATAGGAACAGTGCAGCTGATGATCCTACGCCAATAATATGAGACCCTGAGGACAGGACCTGAAGAATATGAATTAGTTACCCAAGATCCCTGAGCATAGCTCCAGGATTGGAACTTGTACAAGAAAAAGGGGGGAGTGAGGGACCCTAAGGGCTTTTTCTAGTCCCACACTCTTCTTACAGCTCCCCCCTCCCTCCTGGGGTCAAGGATAGACCAAGTTCCATTCTCCATCCACAGGACCATTTTTGAGTAAAAAATTCTCAGAATGTACTGACTGATAGTTAACTGACCCTCTGGAAAGTCTCAGGTAGAGTTCAAATGTATGTCATGCTTGCTAGCAAATAGATTTAAGGGTCAATATGCTTAGCCAATAAACTTGAACTGTAACCTTGCTGATGTAACCTGTGCCCCTAAAAAGGTATAAAAACTGTTGTAATAGCCATTTGAGGGTCGCTTTCTAGTCATTCCCCTTGAGGGACTAATTGAAGGTCCACCCCAAGGTGCTAGAAAATAAAACTTTTGAAAAAAAGGGGAAAAAATAGATTATTTTCTCTATCTATCATCTATCTATCTATCTATCTATCTATCTATCTATCTATCTATCTATCTATCTATCTATCATCTATCTATCTATCTATCTATCTATCTATCTATCTATCTATCTATCCATCCATCCTTATTATAGTTTCTCCTCCCTCTACTTCTCCCAGTTTCTTCCCCCGACCCTCCCCTCCAGATCCATTTCCTTTCTGTCTATCATTATAAAATAACAGGCTTCTAAGAGATAACCACCAAATATGACAAAGTAAAATATAATAAGATGAAGCAAAAATATCATATCAAAGTTGGACAGAGCAACCCAACAGGAGCAAAAGAGTTTAAGAGCAGGCACAAGCATCAGAGCCCCACTTGTTTTCAGTCAGGAGCCTCATATTCAATCCTAAGTTAGAAGATATAATACATACACACAGGACCTGTTGCAGAACCGCATAGACCTGTGCTTGCCTTTTCACTTTCAGTGAGTTTGCATGTTCCTTATTTAGCTGATTCAAAAAGCCTTGTTCTCCCAGTTTTCTCCATACTCCATGACTATTAAATCGCCATAGGATTTCCTGAGCTCTTGGTATTGGAATTTGATGAAGATTTTCAATTAAGACTCTCTCTCCATGTAACCTCTGGCTGTGGGTTTCTATGTCTGTTTCCATCTGCTGCCAGAGGAAACCTCTATGATGAAGACTGGATAAGACACTGATGTATGAGTGTAGTCAAATAGTGTTAGGAGTCACTTTATTGATACTTTTTTTTTTTTTTTAAACCAGCACTATATGATTTTTACCCTAGGTCTCTGGGATATCTAGTGTCTTGATTTTGGTAGGCATGTCTGGTATAGGTTCCTTCTTGTGGAGTTGACCTTAGGTCAAAGCAGACACTGATTGGCTACCCTCTCAAGTTCTGTACTACCATTGCTTTAGTATACTGTTTTCTCTTTTGGTGGCCTATAGAGTATCTTCCTAGACCAAAGACAATAAAACTGAGGGGTAAAGTCTTCATATAGGCACAAGCTCCCCTTCTTCATGTTCAATGAATTGTGTGAGTGTTGTCCTTGGCAAAGGGGCTCTGATTTCAGTTTGCAGACATCAGTTTTGTGACTTAGCCATAGCCAGGTTGTTTGGGGCTTTCCATGGAACCCCATTGGGCAACAACTCAATTGAATGCAACACTGTCCCACCACTGGAAGGCCCACCTGGGAAAAAGATATGACCAGATGAGACTGCATATCCCCCATTACTAGGAATCCTCCTTAGGATCACCTTCATAGATTCTAGGCAATTTCACCTGCATCAGGTTTCCATATACCTCCCCCGCAGAGACCCCCAGTTCCAGCAGCCTCTGCATCTGTGCTGACACACTCTTCCTCTGCCTCATCTCTTCCCTTAACTGATCCTTCATTCCCCAACTATACCCTTTCCTAGTATGCCTGTATAATCTATGCTGTTTATCCCTCCTAGAAAGATCCAGGCATCTCCACCTAACTTTTTACCTAATCTCTCTGGATCTATGGATGGTAGCCTAGTTATCACTTACTTAATGGCTAATATACACTTATAAGTGAGTACACACCATATTTATCTTTCTGAGTTCAGGTTACTTCACGTGGGATGATTTTTTTTTCTAGTTCTATCCATTTGCCTACAATTTTAATGGTGCCACTTTTTTTTAAAACATTATGTAAATGTACCAATTTTTAAAAATCTATTCTTCTCTGTTGAAGGACATCTAGTTTGTTTTCAGTTTCTGACTATTTTGAATACAGCCACAATGAACATGGTTGAGCAAATGTCCTTGTGGTATGGTGAAACTTCCTTTGGGTATATGCCTATGAATGATGTAGCTGGGCCTTGACATTGATGGATTCGAACTTTGGGAGGAACCATCATGTTGATACCCATAGTGTCTGCACAAGTTTGCACTCCTACCAGCAGCTGAGGAGTGTTCCCCTTACTCCATATCCTCACCAGCATGAGCTGTCACTTGTGGTTTTGATTGTAGCCAATCTGATGGGTATAAAATGGAATCTTAATCTAGTTTTGATTTGCATTTCTCTGATGGCTAACGATGTTGAACATTTCTTTAAGTGTTTCTCAGCCATTTGAGTTTCTTCTATTGAGAATTCTCAGTTTAAGTCTCTATCCTATTTTTAAATTGGATTACTCATTTGTTTGGTATTTTGTTTCTTGAGTTCTTTATATATTTTGGATATTAATCTGCAGTAGGATGTGGATTGGTAAAAAAATCTTTTCCCACTCTGTAGGCTGCTGCTTTGTCCAAATGATTTTTTTTTTTTTTTTTTGCTTTACAGAAGCTTTTCAGTTTCATGAGTTCCCACTTATTAATTGCTGTTCTTAAATGCCTCTGCTATTGGTATTGTGTTGAGAAATTCTTCTCCTGGGTCAATGCATTCAAGAATATTCTTCACTTTCTCTTCTATCAGGTTCAGTATATCTGGTTTATATTAAGGTATATAATCTACTTGGACATGGGTTTTGTGCAGGTTGTAAGTATGTATCTATTTGTATTTTTTCTATATACAGCTATCCAGTTTGACCAGCATCATTTGTTGAAGATGCTTTCTTTTTTCCTTTGTATATTTCTGGCTTCTGAATGAAATATCATGTGTCTATAGGTGTGTGTTTATGCCTGAGTCATCAATTCAGTTCCACTGATCAATACATCTGTTTTAATTCCAATACCACGAGGTTTTTATTACTCTAGCTTTGTTGTACAACTTGAAATTAGGGATGACAATAACTCTAGAAGTTCTTTTATTGTTCAGAACTCTTTTAGATACCTGGGGGTTTTGTTTTTCCATATGAAATTGAGAATTGTCCTATCAAGGTCAGTATATAATTGTGTTGGAATTTTGATGAAAATTTCATTGCATCTCTGAATTGTTTTTGGTAAGATGGCCATTTTTACTATGTCAGTCTCACTGATGTATGAGCATAGGAGATCGTTCCATCCTCTGATATCTTCTTTAACTACTTTCTTCAAAGACCTGAAGTTTTTAAGTTTTTATCATACAATTCTTTCATTTGCTTGGGGAGAGTTACTACAAGGTATTTTTATATTATTTGAGGTTCTTGTGAAAGGTCTTGTTTCCCTAATTTTTTTCTCAGTCCATTTGTCATTTGTATATAGGAGGGCTGCTGAGTATATGTGTGTGAGAGTGTGTATGTGTTAATTTTGTATCCAGCTAATTTGCTGAAAGTGCTTATCAATGGTAAGAGGTCCCTAGAGGATTTTTAGGGTCACTTATGTATATTATTATAATCATCTGTAAATAACAATATTTTGCCTTCTTCCTTTCCAATTTGTATCACTTTGATCTTCAGTTGTTGCATTGCTCTAGCTAAAATTTCAAATACTATATTGAATAGATATTGAGAGAGTGGATAGCCTTGTTTTATTCCTGATTTTAGTGAAATTGCTTTACTTTTCTCTCCACTTAATTTTATGTTGACTATAAGCTAGCTGTAAATTGCTTTCATTATGTTTAGGTATGTCTCTCCTATCTTTAAACTCTCCAGTTCTTTTATCATGAAGATGTTGAATTTTGTCAAAGGCCCTTTCTGAATCTAATGAGATGATTACATAGTTTTTTTCTTTGAGTTTGCTTATGTGGTAGATTATATTTACTGATCGTCATATATTGAGCCACCCTTGTATGTATGGATTGAAGTCTATTTGATCATGTTAAATGATCTTTACCATACATTCTTGGATTTAGTTTGCAAGTACTGTATTAAGTATTTTTGCATCTATATTCATAAAGTAACTTGCTCTTTAGTTCTCTTTTAAAAGTCTGTATGTAATTTAGGTATCAGGGTAACTATGGCAAAAATGAGTAGGGAAGTTTTCCTTTTTTTTCTGTTTTATGGAATAGTTTGAGGCATATTCGTGTTAGATCTTCTTTGAAAGTCTTGTAGAAATCTGAGCTAAGACCATCTGGCCCTAGGTGGTTTGTTTGTTTTGAGATTTTAATGACTGCTTTTATTTTGTGAGGTATTATAGGTTTATTTAAAATGTTTATCTGATCTTGATTTAACTTACTGTTATCTGTACAGTTAAGTTAAAGATAACTTACAGTTATCTGATCTTGATTTAACTTACAGTAACTTACAGTAGTACTTAAGTACCTAGAAAATATCCATTTATTTTAGATTTCCCAAAATCTTTTATATTTTATGTAGTATAGTTTTTTTTTTAAATATGTTCTTATGATTCTCTGGATTTCCTCAGTATCTGTTGTTATATTCCCCCTTTTGTTTCTGGTTTTGATATTGTGAATATTCTTTCTCTGCCTTTTAGTTAGTTTGGATAAGAGTTTGTTTATACTATTGATTTTCTCAAAGAACCAACTCTTTGCTTAATTGATTCTTTGCATTGTTCTCTTTGTTTCTCCTTTACTGAATTCAGCCCTCAGTTTGTGTAAAAGGTACCCAAGTCCAGGTTTGACATCCAGGGGGTAAACCAAGGCAGGCAGGGGATTATGGTGTTGGCATTGGGGTCAGTGCTCATGGCAGCCGACAGAGTCAGCATTATAAAGCTTTCAGGAGTCGCTGTTGAGAGCAACTGATGAGGGCTGCTGCAGCAGCCGGAGATTAGAGAAATCATTCAGCAGACTTTTCTCTGAGAGAACAAAGCTTGATTCATTGGGACTGGTACTCCCTGTATCCATTGAGAAACTCAAAACTATTTTAGCTCTTAGGGACTGACAAGAATGAAAAGGTAAGAAAGAAAATTCACACACACACACACTGAATGGATAAAACAAACCAGGCTCCAATAACCTCACACATACAAATACATACATATAGACAGACAGACAACAGACATATAGACCTTCACACATTGAATGTATATACACGTATACACATACCTTGTAGATATAGCAGGCTCCAACACACATTTCATCTTTTTCTTCCACATCTTATATATCCTAACAAAATCTTTCAAGTAGTGTAAGATTACAATATGATTACATTCTATTTTTCTTCTTGTGAATGTCTATGAAAAAAAAAGTATGTTTACCAATACCTTTACATGAAAAATCATTATATAGTACAGGTAAAGAAAACAAATTATTCTTAAGAATCTACATATATACATACTAAGGAACGTGTTATAGATTAGTGGCTACAAAGAAAGGATCAAATATTTTATTATATATAAGAATCTTAAAAATATCACAAATCTAAATTTTTACGTAAAAGCAATTGGTCATATCTACTTTAAATCCTCAGAATGCATATCTACTCATCAACAAATTGTATTAAATCATATCAGAAGGTTGAGGTACAAGAACTTACTCATTACCAGTCCAGCCCCAGTGAGAGTCATGTCAGCCAGTGCTGCCAATGTTCTTGTTTCCTCACCTCAAAAAGTTTCTAGCTGAGCTATTAAGAGTGTACCTTTCTGCACTTCAAATTGTTCTCTGAGCTTTTCTACATCAGAGCCACTAGCAAAAACATCTTAACCTAGCTTCACTAACAATCTACTTTTCTAAATGTCTCTAAGGATGGTGGTCATTGCTTCTAAGTCTACATTTCTAAGTTCTTTCCTAGGGTGTTGGTTGAATCATTATTCTGCTTCAGCAGCAATGCCTAGAAAAGATCAAACACTATTATTATGAGCGCCAGAGATACTGCTCAGGAAGGGGTTAGAAGCCCACTTAGAGTTTTCACACAATTCTTAAATTAAGAAGGATGTGAAGGCAGCAAGCATAGTAAAACTCTGTAACAGCATGAAGTCCTCAGGAAATAGTCCTCTGGGCCATGGCTGGCCGAGGCACATTCATCTTAGCTGAGCTGACTGGTGAGCCACATTCCATGAGTTTTAAAGCCATTTGCTGTTCCTCCTTGGCAAGCTAGATTATTTCTTGCCATCTACTCCCGTTTTGGGCATGCTTTTTGTATTCTTTTTGTTCTGGAGCTTTCAGGTTGCTGGTAAATTTCTGGTATGAGATCTCTTCATTTTTTTTTTTTTTTAAATGTAGGTACTTAGTGTTATGGACATTCTTTGGACAGCTTTCATTGTGTTCCATACAATTTGGTATGCTATGTATTCATTTTCAGTGAATTCTAGAAAGTGTTTAATTTCATTTCTGTACTTACCCAACTTTCATTACAAAAATGCTCAATTTCTATAGATTTGTAAACTTTCTGCTGTTGTTGATATCCACCTTCAAATTCCTGGTGGCCTGGCAGGACACAAGGGGTTATTTCAATTTTCTTGAATATGTTCAGAATAGTCTTGTGCCAAAGTATATGGTCAATTTTGGAGAAAGTTCCAACATGTGTAGAGAAGAAGGTATACTCTTTTTTGTTCAGGGAAAATGTTCTGTAACTATCCATTAGGTCCATTTAGATTATAACATCTGTTTGCTCTTGTATTTCTCTGTTTAGTTTTTGTCTGGAAGGCCTGTTTATTGATGAGAGTATTGAAGTCTCCCACTATCAGTGGTGAGGTTCAAATATGTGATTTAAACTATAGTATTGTTTCTTTTACAAATTTAGGGGTCGGGGCTGGTGAGATGGCTCAGTGGGTAAGAGCACCTGACTGCTCTTCCGAAGGTCCAGAGTTCAAATCCCAGCAACCACATGGTGGCTCACAACCATCCGTAACGAGATCTGGCGCCCTCTTCTAGAGTGTCCGAAGACAGCTGCAGTGTACTTACATATAATAAATAAATAAATCTTTAAAAAAAAAACAAATTTAGGGGTCCTTGTGTTTAGGGCATAGATGTTAAGAATTGAAATTTCATCTTGGTGGATTTTTCCTTTGATGAGTATGTAGTGTTCTTCCCCATCTCTTTTAATTAGTTTTGGTTTGAAATTGAAATGGATGCCCCATCTTACTTCTTTAGTTCATTTGCTTGGAATATCCTTTTTCCAACCATTTTCCCTGAGGTAATGTTTACTCTTGAAGTTCAGGTTTGTTTCTTGGATGCAGAAAAGGATCATTTTTGTTTTCACATCCATTCTGCTACTCTTTGTCTTTTTATTGGGGGAATGGAGACCACTGATATTGAGAGAGATTAGTGATCGGTGATTGCTGATTCCTGTTACTTTGGTGGTGTTGATGTTGGTGTGTGTGTGTATGTGTGTGTGTGTGTGTGTTGTGTCTGTTTTACCCTTCTTTTGATTTTGATGGTGTGAGATCATTTATTTTTTGTGTTTTCATGGTTATAGATAATACTCTTAGGTTGGAGTTTTCCTTCCAGCATCTTCTGTAGGGTTGGATTTATAAATAGACATTGTTTACATTTGACTTTATCAAGCAAAATATTGTTTCATTCTTCTATGGTAATAGAAGGTTTTGCTGGCTATAGTGATCTGGGATGACATCTGTGATCTCTTAGAATCTGCAGCACATCTGTCCAGGCCCTTTTGAATATTAGAGGGAAAGAATTTTGATCACTATGTGATGAGGCAACTTTTTCTATAGTCTAATTTATTTGGTGTTTTGTGTGCTTCTTGTACCGTTATAGGATCTTCTACTTTAGGTTATGACAATGTTCTTCTATGATTTTATTGAAAATATTTTCTGGCTCTCTTCTTCCTCTATATTATTCTTAGGTTTAGTCTTTTTTATAGTGTCTCAGATTTCCTGGATGTTTTATGTCTGGAGGTTTTTATATTTAACATTTTTCTTTGACCCATGTATCCATTTCTTCTATAGTAGCTTAAACACATGTGATTCTCTATTCCATCTCTTGTATTCTGTTGGTGAAGCTTTCATCTGGATTTCCTGTTTGGATGTCTAAAACATTTCTAAAATTTCCTTGTTCATGATTTCTCTATTGATTCTGTTTCTATTTTCAGGTCTAGAACAGTTTTATTAATTTCCTTCAACTCTTTGCTTGTGTTGTTTTTCCTTAATTTCTTTAAGGTGATTATTAATTTCCTCCATTTTTTGTTTGTGTTTTCCTGGATTTCTTTAAGGGATTTATTCATTTTCTCTTTAAGGACCTCTATTATCTTCATATAATTGTTTTTAGTTTTCTTTTCCTTGTGCTTCAGTTATGTTTGAATATTCAGGGCCCTCTGTGGTAGGATAGATGGGCTCTAGTAGAAACATATTGTCCTGGCATCTGGATTTGGATGATTATAGATCTAGGTGCTGATTTCTGGCTTTGACTTAGTTGGGTGGGTGTTTTTTTTTCTTTGCTTTCTTTTGTTCTTTCCTCCCTGGATTCTAGGATAGTGTGATGGCCATGTGTTACCTCTTTTCCTGGCTGGTTCAAAGGGAATGCCTGGTGTGGTTAGATCCTAAGAATACTGGAATGAGTTAGGGAAGAAAGGTTAGAGGAGACAGTGTTTGTAATCCCTTGGGTATGGGGTCAAAGAGTAAAGGGAGACAACAGCAGATTTCCTGCTACATAGCTTGGATCTTCGGAGAAGTGGGAGAGGTATGGGTCTACCTTTATCTTACTTGGTGCCCTCGGAAGAGTGGCCTTTGGGGTTGAGGTCTGAGGAAAAGCAGCAAGTCAGGAGAGAAAGCTTAGAAGGGGGAGGATATATGGGATCCACAGGAGATGGTAGCAGGAGGTGGGGATAAGCTGCCATAGAAGATCTGTGATCTGCCGCAGAGCTGGGAATGAGACTGGGTGAACTGGATCTTCAGGAACAGAGAGAGAAGGAAAGGTCTGGTTGCAGAATACCTAGTTTTCTGGCAGGTATGGTCTGTGAATTTCCAGGATGTGTATGCTGGAGCTGGGGCTGGGAAAAAGCAAGGAGTTAGGGGAGTGAGGGAGGTCAGAAGGAGAACACCTGTGGGATCCACAGGAACTGAAAGCTGGGGGTGGGGAAAGGCTGCCAAGAGTTCTGCTGCAGAGCTGGGGATGAGAATGGGGAATTAGATTTGGGAGAACAGAGGAAGAAGGGAAGGTCTGAGGGCAGTCTACCTGGTTTTCTGGCAGGTATAACCTATGGGTTAACAGGGGGTGCCTTCTGGATTTGGAGGCTGGGATACAGCAACAAGTGAGGGAAGGGAGGCTAGGAGGTATGGTTTGTGGGAACAACAGGAGATGTGGGCAGGGGAAAAGGAAGACTGGAACTGGTGTTCTGTTGTAGCACCAGGGACAAGGCTGGGGCACTGAATTTAGAAGGGAGGAGGGATTGGGGAGGATCCTCAGTTAGCTTACATGTTTCCCTTTTCTGATTGGCTGGTGTGTTCCCAGAGGATGCCTGCTGGTGTTGGAGGCTGACAGAATGGTATAGGTTGGGAGAAGGAGGGTTGTGGGAGTAGATATTTGTGCTCCATTTGGGGTGGGATCAGAGAGCAAAGGCAGACTGTAACCTGTAATGGGTTTCCTGCCATAGGGCCAGAGATGAGACCAGGATATGGATCTCAGGTACACCAGCACAGATGTAGGTTCATCTTCATCCCACTTGGGAAAAGTGGTCCTTGGTTTAGCAGGGGGTTCCTGCTGGGGTTGGGGTCTGAGTCAAAGCAACAAGCTGGGAAAGAATGTTAGAAAGGGGAAGATCTATGGGGTCCACAGGAGATGGTAGCTGCGAGTGGGGGAACAGCTGTCAAAGGTGTTGCTGCAGAGCTGAGGATAAGTCTGGGAAGTTGGAACTTTGGGGACACGTAGAGGGATACTGGCCTCTTCTTAATCACAACTAATATCTAATCTCTATCTAATCAGCATCAAATTGTTGGCCCAGTAAGACAAAGTTTCACTTCAGTGGGGCTAGTCTCTTGCTAATCATAGCAGTTCTTCAGCCCAAGTTGGCCAGAACCACAGATTCTGAACAACAACAAAATCACATAAATGATCCTGATAGTCTTTGCTTCCCTCTGAGACTCCACAAGCCAGCTTTCCATTATCTGCACTGCACTCGACATTATCTTCTATGTTCCCACAGAAAAGCTTGCTGAGCTCTGAGCACTCAATTGCTTTTCCTGGCCAGAGTCCAAATGCTACCACAATCCTCCAAAAACCTCATGGTCAGATCTGACATAGCAATACCCTATACCCTGCTACAAATTTTTATCTTAGGGGGGGTTTTATTGCTGTGATGAAACACAATAACTGAAAGCAACCCAGAGAGGAAAGGGCTCACTTCAGTTTACAGTTCTATATCTTAGTCTATCACCTAGGGAGTCAGTCAGGGCAGGCACTCAAACAGGGCAGGTACCTGGAGGCAGAAGCTGAAGCAGAGACCTGAGAGGTGTGCTTACTGGCTTGTTACTCACGGCTTGCTCAGCCTGTTTCTTAGAGCATCTAGCATCACCTGCCTACAGGTATGATTGTCCACAATGAGCAAGGACCCAACCACATCAATCAGTAGCTAAGAAAATACACCACAGGTGTTCCTAGAGGTCAGCCTTAAGGGTGAATTTTCTCAATTGTGGTTCCCTCTTCTCAGGTGTCTATTGTGCCATGTTGACAAAAATCAAGCAGCATACTAGGGGTAATATTTACCTAGATTATAATGGCCTGGGGAATCTAACACTTAGGAGAGTATCCTCCTGACTCTCACTGAAATGGATCCCTTTCACCAAATTCTAGTGGAACAACATGTCCATGTAGAATCAAGTTGAATCATGCCACAGCGAGTAGTCAGCATCACCAGGCCTCTAGGTATTTCAAGGAAGTGACTTCCAAGCAGAACAAGGTTCAGAGAGATACAGACAGAGAGACAGAGAAAGACAGAGACACACAGAGAGAGGGATCATGCTGGCTGTGCCCCAGTTCCACATGCCTGGTAGTGTTTTGCTTTTCACATAGTGGAAAAAGAGCTGTTGCTGGTAGGAAAGATAGGCTTCGTTATAGTGTAAGAAGAGTAGTGTCCCCATATGCTGTGAACTCGTGACTGTAACAACCTACCCAGGAATTTGGGGTGCCCTGGAGCAATGTAGAGAAGGGTAGCTGGCTAAGAGCAGGTGAGAGGAGAAGGGCCAAGGTGCATACACAAGGATATCTTATAAGGATGTGAAACTCTCTTTGTTGCCCATGCTGGCAGAGGGACGACACCCTAGGCTCCACCTCTGTGTTCTCTGTGCTTTCACTGCAGGAGGGAATTGAGGACAGCAAGCACTGTCATACGTCTCTTGGGCTCAGCGCCAGCCCAGCAGCTCCCAGAGGCATGACGAAGTGTGTGTAGGATTAGGAAGCTCAATGTACAAAGAGAGGGATAAAACTACAAGAAAATGGAGACAGCATGGGGAAGATATAATCCTATTCTTAGTTTTAGTTCTGTGTGAGGATCAATTAAAGAAATGGTACAGCCAATGAGATGAGTGGTCACAGATATGCAAAGTTCAGGAGCCTTGCTATACAATAGCAGTGCACACAGAGCTGAGAGTGAAGAGATTCACTCTGCAAGCCTAAAGAGAAAGCCCCTCACTCTGACCCTGATGTGCTAATATACATCACATACAAATAAAAAATGTAGGTGAACATCATTTAGAGTTGAGTAAGTGAGAAAAGAGGCTGTATTATTGTGTTATTGTGTCATTATTATAAGAATGCTAATTTTCTGCAAATAAATGTACATATTTCTCTAATTTCTAATTCTGTGGCTTTTAGTAAGAGCATTATGCTAATATAATTAGTGAAATGTACATAAATCATTTAATTAAGTTCCCAAAGTAGGAATTTGTTTTTAATTGACAAAAATGTTTCTGAAGGATATCTAGAAAAACATATAAATTAATGACAAACATCGAAATTGTTAAATAATAATGGGAAATGGCAGAAGATGATAATCATGCAAAACATCTCTGTGCATTGACAAGGATTAAAATAGTGCAGTACTTATATAAATTACCTAGTTGATTGTTGAGGGGCCAGAGAGATGACTCAGTGGTGCTTGCGCACTTATAGAAGTTTTCAGCACCCGTATTGAGCAGCTCACAACCAGCTGGTACTCCAGCTCCTGATATCTGATGCCTTTTCTTGCCGTTGTATGCACACACACACACACACACACACACACACACACACACACACAAACTCGCACATACATAAACAGAAAGAGAGGGAGAGACAAACAGACACACACAATTATAAATAAAATGAACTCTTTTTAAAACTTAAGACAGAGCAGCTGGTGTACAGAGTGCAGTTCAGTAGTTGCGTGCTCATTAGTATGCTTGACACCCTGGGTTCTCTCCTTAGCATTATGGGAGGTGGGTAAAGACCAGAAGCCTGCATAACCCACCCACCTGTGTAGAGTTTGCTATGTTCAATTATTAAATTTACTATGGATAAAAATATTAAATTCCCACCCGTAAATGTACTAAGAATGAATAGTGTTGAAATAGGAAGGGAAATTGGCATATACCTCAGTTGCAGAGACCTTACCTAGTATGTAGTAAAACACTGCATTTGATTCCCAGAACTACAAGAAAAACAAACAACAAAAACAAAATAAAACAAAAAACAACAAATCACACCAGAAACAATGAAGTAATAGAAAATGCATTTTAGAATTTTAGAAACAAGATTTTAGAAGCAAGAAACACCTTTCTTACAAGGACATCAAACACATACATAACAAAAACATTAAAAAATCAACAGAGGCCACTGTATAAGGAATTAAATAAACATTTTAAACCATTCAAATAACTTATATGCAAACTTATAAGCTTATAAAAATTTCATAGCTATATAAAAATCAAATTTCTAAAGCTAGAAATTAAAAAGATAGATCTCAACAGAAATGCCATTAAATAGCCAACAAATAACTTGTTAGAAAACAAAAAATATTTGAATACTTTAAATCCCAGCAGTCAGGAGGCAGGGGAAGGAAGGTTTTCATAAGTTCAATCTGGTCTACATAGGCAATTTAAGGATAGCCAGGACTATGTAGAGAGACCCTGAATCAGTCAATCAATCAATCAATCAATCAATCAATGTAACTAGGAGGCACAACCTTACAACAAACTCCCTGAACAAGGTAAAGGTATAGGTATAGGTATAGGTATAGGTATAGGTATAGGTATAGGTATAGGTATAGGTATAGGTATAAAGTATGTAATAACTAGTGAAAAAGGAGGCCATGAATTTGAAGGAGAGTAGGGAGGAGTAAATGGGAAGATTTGGAAGGAGGAAGGGGAAGGAAGAAATGTTAGAATTTTCTATAATCTCAAAATAAATAAAAATTAAAAAACACCAAAATGAATCTTTAATTACAGAAAGCTTTTGGATATGAATGTACAGAATGTGGCCTTTTCCTCCTCTGGCAGGCCACATTCTATCACAAATGTGATAAAAATGATGATATTCAGTGTAGAGATATATAAGCTGAAAGCAGAGACACCGAGTAGGGAGGGAAGTATTGTGGACAGCATAGGAGTAAGAATAATAGAGAAATTTTATATCAGTTGCTCCAATGCATGAATTTTTCAAAACCTTCTATTTGGAGGCTGGATGTCTGATTTTTGTTCAGTTGATGCTTTTAAAGTAGTGACTTCCCCTCACTGTATATGGCCCCTTCCCAAGAAGCCCTGGGTTTGGCTAATTTGAGAAGTAAAAATCAGCATCCAAGTTCTCTTACCTCTCTGACTTGCCAAAGGAACCGTGTGGAATCTGGCCAAATGTGAATGTATGAGTCTGAATAAATACCACATTCAGTTTCTCCAGTTCCTGACTCCAGCAATCCAGTTTTGGCAAGGAAAAGCAGGAAAAATGATGCTTCTCAATTCTCTTCTTCCTCAGTTTGCTAAGCAGCAAGTGGTAAAGTAAGCCCACGAGGCAGTGAGCACCCCTTCCTTTTGAAGTCCTTTCCCACCCTCAGATGAGCCGTCATTCAGCTGAATCCCAACCAGGTTGAATTCATTCACACGTGGGACCAGGTGGCAGCAGAAGTCTGCCTTTATCTCTGCCTTCCTCTCATTTGATGTTTCCGTTGTATTTATTTGACTGACTTCTTGTCACTCCCTCAGTTGGTCTCCATGCCTGTCTTAGTCAGGGTTTCTATTCCTGCACAAACAGCATGACCAAGAAGCAAGTTGGGGAGGAAAGGGTTTATTCAGCTTACACTTCCATACTGCTGTTCATCACCAAAGGAAGTCAGGACTGGAGCTCAAGCAGGTCAGAAAGCAGGAGCTGATGGAGAGGCCATGGAGGGATGTCCTTTACTGGCTTACTTCCTCTGGCTTGCTCAGCCTGCTCTCTTATAGAACCCAAGACTACCAGCCTACCCATAAGGGGCCTTTCCCCCTTGATCACTAATTGAGAAAATGCCTTACAGTTGGATCTCATGGAGGCATTTCCTCAACTGAAGCTCCTTTCTCTGTGATAACTCCAGCTGTGTCAAGTTGACACAAAACTAGCCAATACAATTGACACCTTGGAAACTTGACACACAAATACATCATTAGTAAGCCTCAACCCTTACATTCTTATTCATCCCCAAGATCTAAATAACTTTAAATGTCCCACAGTCTTTACATATTCTTAATTTTTCAATCTCTTTAAAATATCCATCTCTTTTAAAATCCAAAGTCTTTTTACAAATAAAAGTCTCTTAACTGTGGGCTCCACTAAAATAGTTTCTTCCCTCAAGAGGGAAAATATTAGGGCACAGTCACAATCAAAAGCAAAAATCAATCTCCAACCATCCAATGTCTGGGATCCAACTCACGATCTTCTGGGCTCCTCCAAGAGCTTGGGCCACTTCTCCAGCCATGCCCTTTGTAGCACATGCGTTGTTCTCTAGGCTCTAGATGCCTGTACTCCACTGCTGCTGTTCTTGGTGGTCATCTCATGGTACTGGCATCTCCAAAACACTGCATGACCCCTTCAGTCCTGGGCCGTCAATTGCAACTGAGGCTGCACCTTCACCAATGGCCTTCCATGGCCTCTCACAGTGCTGAGCCTCAGCTGCTCTGCGTGACCCCTTCATGCCTTCAAAACCAGTACCATCTGGGTGACCCTTACACATTACCAAGTCCTGCTGCAGCAGGAGTACAACCCTGGCTATCTCTGGAACACAGCCTCTTTGTGCTTTCAGAAAACACTTCCCAGAAGATGTCACCTCAATGATGCTCATCTCTTCTTAATCACTGCTAATTTCTTAGCTCCAGCTAACCAGCATCAACAGTTCCAGTAATGCAAAGGTTTTGCTTTAGTAGTTCTGGTATCTTGTTAATCACAGCTGATTCTTCAGCCCCATCTAACCAGAACCACAGAATAATCAAACTCCAAAATAGCAATGACCCTGAAAATTCTTTAATTTTCCCTCTGAAATTTCACAAGCCAGGCCTCCATCTTCTGCATTGTTCTCAACATTATCTTCCAAGCTCCTACACAACATCTGACAGAGCTCTTAACACCGAATGGATCTTCTAGCCCAAAGTTCCAAAGTCCTTCCACAGTCCTCCCCAAAACATGGTCAGGTTGTCACAGGAATACCCCACTATGCCGGTACCAATTTGTCTTGGTCAGGGTTTCTATTCCTGCACAAACAGCATGACCAAGAAGCAAGTTGGGGAGGAAAGGGTTTATTCAGCTTACACTTCCATACTGCTGTTCATCATCAAAGGAAGTCAGGACTGGAGCTCAAGCAGGTCAGAAAGCAGGAGCTGATGCAGAGGTCATGGAGGGATGTCCTTTACTGGCTTGCTTCCTCTGGCTTGCTCAGCCTGCTCTCTTATAGAACCAAGACTACCAGCCCAGAGATGGCACAACCCACAAGGGGCCTTTCCCCCTTGATCACTATTTGAGAAAATGCCTTACAGTTGGATCTCATGGAGGCACTTCCTCAACTGAAGCTCCTTTCTCTGTGATAACTCCAGCTGTGTCAAGTTGACACAAAACTAGCCAGTACAATGCCCTTGCAGAAAAGTATAATATTCCTCCAGTGGAGTGAAGAGGGAGATTATTGGTGAGCTTGGCTATGGGCCCAGCACTCTGTCTGCCACTAGGTCCACTGGTGTGGTTTAAATGAGAAATGTTCCCCCCTCCCCATAGGTTCATGTATAAGAGCACCTTGTCCCCAGTAGGCCATGCTGTTTAGGAAGATTATGGAACCCTTAGAAGTGGAGCCTTGCTGGAGGAAGTATGCCACTGGGGTGGCTTTGAAGGTTATAGTTTGCCTCAAATTCCTGTTCTCTTTCTCTGCTTACTGTGTGCAGGCAAAGTGTGATTTCTCTGATTCCTGATGTTCATGATGGTCTTATGCTCTTGCTACAATGCCTTTCCTCTATCATGGACTCCATCTCTTCTAAAACTAAAAGCTAAAATAAATCCTTTTCTCCTGTACGTTGATCTTGGCTATGACATATAATCATAGCAACAGCATCCAAACTAAGACTCCTTTGTTGACAGTGATGGGACACCGGTGTGGATGTGAACAATGTACACTCAGAGCCTGTCATTGTCCTGGTTTCCTCAAATATCAGAAAACTAGAGATAGCCTTAGGCCAGTCTAAGTAAATCATCCAGACCAAGCAAATCTAAACATGCATGTCCTTTCTCACTGGTTCTGCCCCTTGGGAAGCATGCTCAGGTGCATGTTTACTCTTGTTTTGTTTCCTGTGTCTCCTGACCACCAAGCCTCTCCTTTGGTGGCCCTGGGTAGCATGCTGTGCTGACTTCTCTAGGAATTATTAACAGCAAGTTATCTTTTTAGTGGCTGTTGCTCACTATATATGGTGATAATGTATACAATGTATACTACTACTAAAATATACCCCAAAGAGAGTCTCAACATATTTGAAATTACTATTTGAAACTATTGTGTGTGCAGAAAGTTCTCTGTATATGGACTTCTTCTTTCTGTCTCTGTCTGTCTATCACACGTATCCCTACACATAAGCATACACATAAACAAACTCCAAAGAAATGTTTTTACTTTATTTTCTTTGCTACATAGCAATCCATAGGTCTGATGCAAACCTTCTAATTCCCTATGGAAAGGCATCAGAAAAATATCCCATATTTCAGGGCCTTATGTCAGAGTCTAAGTTCTCTGAGAGCTCATGAATGTTATCTGTTCTCACTCAGAGTTTTCATTTCACAAACTCTCTTTTATATTTTCCCAGTTACACTGGACTCTGTCTCATCTGCCTGATTACATTAACACCTTCCCTTGTAGTAACAAGGGAAGTTATTCCAAGGGGAGGTTTACATGATGCTATTTAGTTTCTCCTCCTCCATAACCCAATGTGTGGTACACCTGAAGGACTTAGCTCAGCATGCACCAAAACCTGCCCCACTCCCATTATTGTGCACTGTAACACTTGGCAGTGTGAGCAGTGTGCACATACTTCTAGAGTGTGCATGCAAATTCAGATTTCTAAGGGAAAGTAAATCATATGGATCAGAGGGATCAATTCTCTAAGAGGATTTAAAAAGACTCTGCAGATAAAGCCTGTGATGACTTAATTAGAGAGTCAACCTTTAAGATTCGATTTCTCCTTTGTTCTAACTGAACCTCCTCTTATATGTCCCTGCTTTTTGTTTCCAAAGCCAGCACCCTAGCTCAAGTTTCATCATTTCTGTTCAGGACTGTTTGGTCATGTAATTCCTTCCTATGTAACCCCCCTTGTCCCCTAATCTACCCTCTGCAGTCTACCCTTGTGTGGACCTCAGTTACAGTTCTTAAAATCAGTCCAGATGGATTCAAGCCTCTCATACGGAGTTCCCTCTGACTTCAAATGCTACAGGAAAATGGTTCCATACCCTGAATCTCTCAGATGACCTTGTCTTGCCACAATATTTACTCATATCTGGCTTTCTGTTTCAATCTTACTAGTGTGAGAAGCAGAGTCTTATATGTACATAAAATAAGGGGACCTAGCAAAATTCAAATTTCACATAAGAGCAAACTTTTGGGTGATGCAATAAAACATGGTGTGTTGTTTGTTTGAAATTCAAATCCAGCTGGGCATCTGGATTCTCTGTTTGCCAATTCTAGTCACCCTTCCTTGCCCCTTTCTGCCTTTGCTTTCTCAGACTTTTCCTTTTGATTAGGGGCCTGCATCTGCTATGTATCTATGGAGACCCTGCCATTGCAATGCTCTCTTATGCTGAGTTGTCTCCTCTGTGGTGCTTTCCATATTCACTAGTACAAAAGTCATAAGGAAGGGAATCTGGGTCTGATCCATTTGTGTGGCCTTGAACCAGCAGAAGGAGATTTCATGGATATGACAGGCATCTCTTTGGAACAGAGAGCTGAAACTAGGGAGGAGCTAAGCAAGTAGCAGGATGCTATAGACTCAGGTCACTTCAGGTCTCTTGTATTGAGATGCATTCTCATTTGCTCTATTCATCTTTGGACTGGCCTGCTGGCACTGTGTCCCTTGGGAGAGACTCAAGTACCTCCTTTTCCTCCCCAGGAAGCATTCCTTAAGTATTCTCAGCAGTGACTTCCATGAACTAGTCCTGCAGGGAGGAGACTGTTAAAGACTGCAGCATTGTAACCTTGCATGCCTGCGTTCATGTGTGTATTTTTGTGCACACACCCATGAGTTTATACATCATAACCCTCTCTTTGAGAGCCATTGAATGAAAATGTCTTCAAAATGCATACTTTAAGTGGATTTGAGCTTTGGTTTGCTTTCCAGATGCCCTAGCTGACTCTCTGTCTCTGTCTCTGTCTCTGTCTCTGTCTGTCTCTCTCTTTGTGTCTCTGTCTCTCTGTCTCTCTGTCTCTGTCTCTGTCTGTCTCTCTCTTTGTCTCTCTGTCTCTCTCTGTATCTTTCTGTCTCTGTCTCTGTCTCTCTGTCTCTGTCTCTCTGTCTCTCTCTCTCACTCTCTCTCTCTCTCTCTGTGTGTGAGATGTTCTGTTGCTTACTTGGAACAGGCAGGTCATAGCTGGGTTCACCTCTAGGGTACATGGAGGAGCTGTTCCTCGTGTGATTTGGAAAATGTGAGCTGTAATTTATCACACAGACCTATTATGATGGGAAAAATCTTTGGAACATTTTTTTGAAGGAGCAGAAATAATATTCATTTGTCTTCAGCATCATCAAACAAAAATAGTAATGTGATTTCCATTCCTTTCCTGATACCTTTCTGCACATCACTGAGTTCATATTATATCAACAAATTTTCCTCTGTTTGAAAAAAAAGGAATGTCATCTAGCCACATCTTTAAAAATATGAATGGCTACTCAACATTTCATTAAATAAAAGTAAGAGTTTCCTAATTTATTTTACTTCCAAAGCCCAACTTCTGTTCTTTCCTATTATAAACAACAGAATGGTGACTGTTTATACTCAGAAGATGTCTTCAACTGAGTTTTGGTTTGGCATCTAGAACTTTGATCACTACTTAAAAACCTAGAAATGCTTTAAGCATCTGAATCCTGCTACTGACTTGTTCCATTCTTATTGTCCCCAGCGATGGCTGAACACATGGACAGTATCCCACTAAGGGGCTCTTAGTGGGATATTGCCACTTCACAAGATGGGAAATTAAAGGCAGCATCTGGCAAATGCAGAATAATTTTCTATTGTATTTGTTTGCCTGTTATTTCTTTTTGTTTCCACAAATGCATCCTTCATGCTTCTGTCTGAAGAGGGTTATTAAATAATTTGCAATTAAGCTGGGACTCAAAGATGAGGTGACCCTCCTCTTTTTGATTGGGCCAAGGGAATCTTGTGTGAAAGGACATCCCAAGGTCATCTTGCTCGTATGCTTTGCTGATGTACCTGCTATATTTCTAGTTAGACAGGTGAAGTGAGAACAGAAGCCAGCCTCTGTGTAGTTTCCAGAGCCATCACTCTGTGTTGGGCAAGCCCCTTTATCCCTGTGTGTATTGGGTAGGTAAAGCCAGTAACTGACTAGCCTGCTGGTGGTACTGGGACTTGTGAGTAAGTATGGTTAAAGTCCTGGATGGTTCCTAGGGTAGAAAGAAAGAGTGTGACACTGCTGTGATGCATGTTTCTTGTCTAGAAGACTCTACCTCTACAGGCATAAGGCTGGAGTTGCATGGCTTTGCACAGTGTCACAGACTGGAGCTTTACCAACAGAGGGTGTCTCAGAGTACTAAAGAATACACGTCTGAGATAAGGGTATCAGGGCGATGGTTCTCTGGACATGGTTATAGGTGGTTGTCCCCT
The DNA here is from genome assembly GCF_978045245.1 of Mus caroli. NCBI lineage: Eukaryota > Metazoa > Chordata > Mammalia > Rodentia > Muridae > Mus > Mus caroli. The sequence continues at coordinate 113,985,871 of NW_028227268.1, read as the reverse complement.
CCTTGAGAGGTCACATTATCTTCTCTCACAGTGTCTGTCACCCAGACTCTTCTTTTTTTATTATATATTTTCTTTATTTACATTTCAAATGCTATCCCCTTTCCTGGTTTCCCCTCTGAAAATCCCCTATCCCATCCCCACTTCCTCTACTTCTATGAGGATGTTCACCCACCCATCCACCCATTCCCACTTCCCTGTCCTGGCATTCCCCTACACTGGGGCATCAAGCCTTCCCAGGACCAAGGGCCTCTCCTCCCATTGATGTTCCACAAGGCCATTCTCTGCTACATATACGGCTGAAGTCATGGGTCCCTCCATGTGTACTCTTTGGTTGGTGGTTTAGTCCCTGGGAGCTCTGGGGATCTGGTTCATTCATTTTGTTCCTCCTATGGGGCTGCAAACCCCTTCAGCTCCTTCAGTCCTTTCTCTAATTCCTCCATTGGGGACCCCATGCTCAGTCCCATGGTTAGCTATGAGCATCCACCTCTGTATTTGTTAGTTTCTGACAGAGCCTCTTAGGAGACAGCTATATAAAGCTCCTGTCAGCAAGGATGTCTTGGTTTCCACAATAATGACTGGGTTTGGGATGGATCCCCAGGTGGGGCAAACTCTGGATGACCTGTCCTTCAGCCACTGTTCCACACTTTGTATCGTCTCTTGTGGGTACTTTGATCCTCATTCTAAGGAGTATCCACCCTTTGGTCTTCCTTCTTCTTGAGCTTTGTGTGGTCTGTGAACTGTATTTGGGTATTTCGAGCTTTTGGGCTAATATCTACTTATCAGTGAGTATATACCATGTATGTTCTTTTGTGATTGGGTTACCTCACTCAGAACGATATTTTACCTAGACTCTTGTTAAAAATGAAAGAGAAATACTTATCCGGAAACACTAGGATAAGCCTTAGAAGGTAGTAAGGAGTTATGCTTGTTTAGCAAAGTGGCAGGAGTAGATGCTTTTCTAAGGTCAATGACCTAACTAGCCCCTGGAAGGTGGCTAAGTTTCCAGAAACAAGCATGCTTTCTCTCCTATCAAGTGGGCCTAAAGCCCAACTAGACAGCTGTTTTTTGTTAGTGCCATGGACACGGGAGTGCCACTTATTTTGCCTTCATGTGTACTTTGCCATGCTGGCGGTGTTGCAGTTCAGAGGTGTTACATCTGGGTAGATAGGACTGTTCAGCTGCTCTCTTCCCTTGGCAGCCTGCACTGGATTTCCTGGAACCATGAATGCTAGGGTGCAGGGAGAAGCTTTATGCTTATTTGTTTGTTTCTCTTCTGTCAGATCATTCTTGAAGCATCTGAATCCTATTTCCTCAGAGTGAGCTATCTTCAGCAGTAGGGCCAGCATTTAACCTCTGAGAGGCAAGCAAGGGCTTCATTGATAATCTATATTGTTTCCACAGTTCTTAGACTTCCTCTCCCAGTGATTCAAAAGGTTTCTCATGCCTGGGGCTGAGGTTTTTGTTAGTCTATGGTTCTTGTGGGACAACTATCAGTCCAAGTGCCTAGCATCCTTTAATATATAGTGTGTGTATGTATATAAACATATAACTATTAAATTATGTCATATATACATATCATGTATAATTTTGCATAAATAAATGATTCCTTAAAGCTTTATCAAACAACATGAGTGTCATTTGTCCCTTCTTCCTCCTCCTCTATTGACTCCCTCCCTCCACCGGATTGGAGTCCCCGCCTTACTGTTCTACTTTCCTCTTTATGTCACCTATATTCTGCTATTTTTCTCCCCAAAGGCCACACATTTGTCCCTTTGTACCTGTCTGGTTTCTGTGGTTACTCAGGTTATATAGTCACATCTGAGAATCTGGAACCACACATGGACAAGACACACAGAAATTATTGTTTTTGTGTCGTCATACCTTTTCTAACTTTATCCATTTACCTGAAAGTTTTATGATTGATCTCATTTTTATAGCCAAATAGTACTCTATTGTGTATATTACAATACTTTTACTACCTACCATGTCTTGAAGGACATTTAGGTTGTTTCCAGTTCCTAACTATTGTGAATGAGCACTGATGAGCAACTATACCCACAGAGAAGTGAAACTACCTCCCCTTGTCAAAGAAGCCTCTCTTTAAAGCAAAGGAAGATCACCATGGAAGACTACCACTGGGTAAAATGAAGATATCCTGTGGAGCCCAGCCCCCACAGATACACTGACATCACAGCCAGTGGGTCTGTGAACCATGAAACATCACAGAAGTGGAGCAGAATACCAGGACATCAGCTGTGAAGCACCCTGTTCTAGAAATGTTTGCATTGACAAGTCTGAAACTATAACAATATCAAAGGCATATTAGCCAGGAAGAGGGTGTCCCCCCCAAAGAACTACAAGCCATCAGTACCTGCAAGGGGGAGAATTAACCACATCAAGGGATGAACATCCTTATTGGTTATCCAATGAAACTACATAAACACAGCCAACCAACAGGAAATCAGCAGATTGTACATATATATATATATATATATATATATATATATATTTGTATATATGCATATCTCTATCATTTCTACTTATATCTATTCTTATATTATATCTGTATATACATATAATAATAGTCAAAGAGAAACAGTCGTCAGCTTGAGAGTGGGGAGCTAAGACAAACTTGAGGCAAGATAGCTGAGAGAGGTGGGAAGGAGGAAAGGGGAGGTATGCTAATTCTATTTTGACTAACAACATAAAAAATATAGAAAGTCTCCCACAGAGCTGAAGGGGTCTGCAACCCTATAGGTGGAACAACAATATGTACTAACCAGTACCCCCAGAGCTTGTGTCTCTAGCTGCATATGTAGCAGAAGATGACTTAGTCTGCCATCATTGGGAAGAGAGGCCCCTTGGTCTTGCAAACTTTATATGCCCCTGTACAGGGGAATGCCAGGGCCAAGAAGTGGGAGTGGGTGGGTAGGGGAGCAGGGTGGGGACTTTTGGGATAGCATTTGAAATGTAAATGAAGAATATCTAATAAAAATTGAAAAAAAAGAAACAAAAAATATAGAAAGTCTACTCAATGATGATTTTTCTATTACTTTCTTTTAAAGACATTTATTAAATATCTTATACTGAAGGAAAAACTAACAAAAACCAGACTCACCCTTTGACTAAATTTTTCACATAACTACTTCCTTTAAATATCACCTTTCTAAAAATCCTCAGTTCTGAAATATTAGGGATTAGGATTTCCACAAAGAAATTTGAGGACCAAAGTAAATACAAAGGCAGGAACCAGCTCTAGTCCTTGCTATTGCCCCTCAACCTTCTTTGGGCACTCTGGAACATTTTGGCTAGGTATGTAAGCATTAGCTTTTCTTCTGCTGGATGGCAAAAATACTGAAGCCTCTTCCCTTGGGCCTTTTATATTTCAGTTACTGGTAGAGTTTATGTCTTCATGTAAGTTCCCTGCATCACACTGTGGCTACAGGAGATTTGGACATGCTAATAATTAGAGGCCCTTTCATTCCTTTCCACATGAAATGATCAGAACGTGAATGTTAAATGAACTGAGATGGGTCTGGACAATGTGTTTGAAGAACGTGGCTATGTTTCATATGGAAATGCTAGTGTTACAATTTATCCTTCTTTGTAGAAGTTCTCCCTGAAGAATTTTCTTGGGCACTGACTTCATGGTCATGCATGGTGTTCTCTAGTAACCCTTGCAAGCACCAAAGGCTGGCCAAAGAAGAGCATTAGTATCCCAGGGGTCAGTGGAAGTAGAAAGGGGCTTTCATGTCAGAGCTCCAAACACTTATTCGTTTAGTTAGTACATTTCAAGGTCACTTGGGAAAAGTAGATTTGAGGGAGGCTAGAGGATAGCTGTAACTTGAACAAAGGAGTAATATTTAGGGTCAACCTCAAGGGGAGATGCTATCCCATAATATAACTGGTTTATATATGTGATATATATTGAAATTTATTAGCAGGAAATGATGTTTCATATGGATTAGTTAAGGTAATCTACAGTTTTCATGTGCATAGTAAAGAAAATGTTTATTCTGATGTTAATTGTACCTTATTTTCTTAGGAACTTTTGGTTTAGGGAAACCATGGTATTTCCCCTTCACTGCATCATATTGGAAAAGCATATGTGGTCTGATGGAGAGAAGGCGATGCTCTCTGAGTTCTGGTCTGTTCTTCTTCAATGAGGAGTTTGGCAACAAAGGTGGGTAATGAGAAGCTCTATTGGATACATTTTTCTCTGGTTAGTTTTGAGTTTTACTTCGATGTGAGCCTTTCACTTCATACAGACTCCAAGGCTCCACATTTGGGTGATTCTGGACTCTGCAGTGACCATAGGGCTAAGCTGCAGTGTCCTGGTAGTGTCTGCATAAGCCCTGGAAACCGGAGATGGTCCCATCACTAGTTATTTAAAATGTTCCTCTCTATGTATTGCCTGTATTTATGCATATATTAGAGATTGTTAAAATTCAAAATAAGCAGGTGTTAGGGAACTGAAAGGAAAGGCAAGCAACTGCCCCAGGTATAACACAATTTTTTTTTCAAAATAATTTTACATGTTCTAACTTCTATGATATTTCTGTGAATAAGAATATCACTTCCTCTTAAAGTCAGCACATTTTCTTTGGGCAGTAAAAGACCTTAAACATAGGAGAGCATGTCCACTCATGTCCATCAATCTACATCAATATGACCTTTGCCTGTGGGCCAGACACAAAGGCCATTCACATGGAAGCACCTGTAACTGGAGATGGGCCCCTATGGACCACCTAGAGTCTATCATGCTGGATTTGTATTCTGAATGAATATTTGAAAGTGATTTTAAACTCTAATTAAGCAAGTTGATTATAAATGGGCTAGGAGACTTAGAATATACCCAACCATTCCCTGTCCATTTCTATGTCAGGGAAAAATTTCCTGTGGACATTGGTGTGTAAGCAGCCTGCTTACTGTCTTTGTCTACAAAACCTCTGTGTGCATCTATTTTTATTTCTTTACTGAATGGTTCTCTTATCATAAGAGATCAGAGTGTTGTTGTCTGTGATTTCAGCCCATTTTGCCATTACTTATCTTGCTTTTTGTTTTGTTTTATTTTTTGGTAATGAAATCTGTGGAGGTTGGCATGCCTCCTGGATCTAGAATTCGGTTCCAAAGGAACAGATGATTTGATAGTGTTGGCATTGTTTTCTAGCTTGTGAAGTCTTTTCATGGTGAACATACATTCTCTACACAGGGCTCTCACAGCAAAATGGCCCAGGAGAAATGGAAGGAGGTAACCCAGGAGTGGCTCTGATATCTGTGACCAAGGAGTATGAAGGTCACAAGGTGGCTGTCCAGGAACTTACTCTCACCTTCCACAGAGACCAGATCACAGCCCTGCTGGGGACCAACGGTGCAGGGAAAACCACCATCATGTGTGTCCCATTTTAGAGAATTTATATTCTGTTTCCTCCCCCCTTTCCTCCCTCTTTATTTTTTCCCATTCATCCTTACTCTTTCCTACTTCTCCTTCCATTTTTATTTTTCCATTGTTGTTTTGCTTTAATCTCAACATAGAGCTTAAAGATTCAATAGAAAGAACAAGTTCTCTCTCCAAAGACCTTCCCCCAGTAGTCCTCAATTATGTTCTAGACCTGGGGTAAATTCCAAGGGGAGAGGTGGATGGATATTTTTTTAATGCCCCAACAACTTTCATTTCCTACAAAATAATACATCATGCTTAAGGAGCTGAAGGGGTCTGCAACCCTATAGGTGGAACAACAATATGAATTAACCAGTATCCCCAGAGCTCGTGTCTATAGCTTCATATGTAGCAGAAGATGGCCTAGTTGGCCATCACTGGGAAGAGAGGCCCCTTAGTATTGCAAACTTTATATGCCCCAGTACAGGGGAACGCCAGGGCCAAGAAGTGGGAGTTGGTGGGTAGGGAAGCAGGGCAGGGGGAGGGTATAGGGAACTTTCGGGATAGCACTTGAAATGTATTAAAAGAAAATATCTAAAAAAAAAAATTTTTTTTCTTTTTTTTTTTTCATCTTCTTTTCCTTTGGCTTTTTTCTTGCTAAGTCCTGGATTTTGGATTTGGATCCAATAGTTCCAGATTTGATTAAAGAATTCAATCATGTAGCCCTAGAGGGGGAAAAAAGAGTTCAATTATCCATAGCCTTGAGCTGGTTGTGGAACGGTGCCTTATTTAAGGCTAGCTGCCAAAATTATGGCTTGTATCTTTTGAGCAAATCACTTCTTATTCTTTTTCTCACCATATGTGCACAGGTCTAACATATGATTAGTAAGAAGGATGAAAACGAAGTGGCCTCAGCCTTAGTATGAAAGGCAGAAAAATAATGTCTGTGGAGCTCCAGAAATCTCTCCCTGGAAATGAATCAAAAAAAAAAAAAAAGCGTGGAATGTTTGCATTTGTACCTTGCAGGCTGAGATAGAACTGGCAGTCTCTCCTTTCTTAGAACTTGCAAATTGGGAATGTCTGAGTTATGCAAGCAATAACTCAGCAAACCTTTGCTAACACACGTATTTTATGAGGAAGGCTTGGTGTGCTCATCTGGCTGAATGATGAGAATGAAATACAAAGGTTCTGGGTGTTTCAGGGTTCAGTAACTACTTGGCTTTTAGTGACATTTGGAGTACGTTCAGAGTCATATGAAGTGCTTCCTTCTTGCTTACTGGCAGTGCTTGGAGCCTGAGAGCCAATTACTCAACTGGATCTTTACCATTTGAAACAAAAGGCTTTGAGAATCACAGGGATTGATACAGTTGAATCTCCGTGTCCATGGATTCCATTTCCAGGGACTTTCCTAGCATAGATCAAACTCTCTGAAAAGTATTGTATCTACCCTATATACAGATATTATTTTTCTTTGTCAATATTTGTTCAACAATATAATATATAGATGATTTAAATACATAGGAAGATTATATAGACTGTATGTATGCTATCATTTTTGTACAAAAAACTGGACTATCTGAATTTTGGTATAAGAATTGTACTGAATCCAACGCCCAAGGATACTGAGAGATCACTACATTTATTACCTTATTATATTCCCTAACTAGGTTTGGAAATGGTTATACCAAAGAGTTGCTAATTGAATAACTCAAGGCATAGTTTTTGTATAGTGTCACGTGGTTATGCAGGTAGTTCAGTGAGAGATGACATATTTATCTAATGTCAGAGCAAACACCACAGTGAAGATATGGAGCATTTCTTTTCCCTTTTAATATATACTGTGTCATCTTTTAGCCCTAGCTCCCAAGTGGCCACTGACCTGTTACTTACTAATTTGTTTACTTATTCTAGAATTCCATATAAATGGAACTGTGTCTACCTTCTTATACTTGGACCATCCCCCAAGTCTGACACACTGTAGAGGAATAATATCATACCCTTTCCTCTGGGAGGCAGGGCATATCCATATGCCCACTTTTCATAGTTGGATACTCCAACATCCCCATGAATTCCCTACATTGTAATGGACTATGTAGAAAGCTGGTCAACAGTGATGAGTTCCGTATAGGCTGTATAACCACCTGGGATTTATGGGGCTCAATATTTACAGCATCCAGATGTTGTTTATACTGATTGTTGTTCTTTGTAGATCCATGTTGATGGGGCTCTTTCCTCCCACTTCTGGAACCATCATCATAAATGGCAAGAATCTGCAGACAGATTTGTCCAAGGTCAGAGAAGAGCTGGGGGTGTGTCCACAGCAGGATGTTCTCCTGGACAACCTCACTGTGCGTGAACACCTAATGCTCTTTGCCTCCATAAAAGCACCTTGGTGGACCAAGAAGGAGCTACAGCAGCAAGTCAACAAGTTAGTAAACAGTTCATGATTCTCCTTTCCCTCTTTTGCCCAATTATGCAGGTGAAGAACACACAGATATTTAATAATATCATCTGTTTCTATAAATATGAGAAAAATAGCAAATGATTCTTATACATAGAAGCATGGCAGAACCAACAGCAGCAGGGATCTTAGAGAAGACTTTTTTTTTTTTAAAGAAATAGATTTATCTGTATTGTCTTTGAAGTGGGGGAAGAACGGAGGCAGCTTGGGAATACGGATAGGAAGGACATAGAAGTTTTTTGTATCTGAAATAAAGGGAGATTCTACCTGTCCTGAAATAAGCAAAATACAAAAGAAGACAAGGAAATGGGTCACAAGAACCTTATTTGGCATGGTAAAGAGCATCAAATTCATCAGGCATATAGATGCGAATGAGCTGAGGATTGTCATTGGCCTGAGGTCTGGAAGGTAGATTTCTCCACACTACATAGTCTCCAGAAAGACTGTTGACAGAGAAACAGCTGCCCCTCTGTTGTTGGCCTCCTCATCAATGCCAGCACAGGTGAAGAAACACTAATAATAAAGCTAGAATAAAAGATAAATAGCAGAAATCACATTATTCCAGTTTTCCACAACCTGGAGAGTAGTGTGGGCTATATCACAGGACGATTGTGGATGCGAGTGGAAAGAGGGACACCTAGGAAATTAAGAAGAAGACAGGTGGTAATATGGGTTGATGGGGAAGATTTGGTTTACAGCAAGTGAACAGATAGAGGCTGAGGGAGAAGCAGGCCAGTGGGCATTCCTGAGAGTCCTCAGGAAATGGAGAATATGTTGTGGTTCCATTTGAAATTATCCTCCCAGAGCAATATGGAGACTGTCTCCAATTTGTAGACATGGTAGCTGATCCTCAGAGAGATGAACAATTCATCTAGGGAAGTGATGGTCTGCCCTAGGGCTCTTACAAACCAAGTGCATTTGGATGCCTTACTCCGGGTTGCAGCATGTAGGAACCGAGGCTTCTAGGGTGACAAAATTGTCAGGGTAGGAAAGAAAGAATTTCCAGGCCATTTTAGTGCACTGCCTTGGCTACAGCATAACTAGCCCTATAAACAGTCTGATGGCCTGAGAAGTGGAAATTGTTACTATGATCAGTGCATCTAATGTGTATAGGTGCTAGTAGCTCTAAAATTTGGTCAAGATATGTCCCTTAGCATCCTTTAGTAGAGATCTTAAGGGACTGAAGGAACCCAGATCCTTATGGATGCTTCCTCTGAAGCTGCTCTGAAGAGTCTTAACTGAGTAGAGTTGTCTGGGTATACACACAAGATTCAAGATGGATGGGGCTAAGTAGTGTTATGGAGTTTCTTTTGTTAGAAATAAAACAAGAGCATACACTCAGAATGAGGAATTTGCATATATCTCAGGGGCCAGGAAGTGAGAGCAGAGCATCAGTGGGAATCCCCCTGGAGCTCCTTGTGATGGTCTCTTAGTACAAAGTTTCAGTAGAAAGTGACAGACTGTTTCAGAGGAATGCACTGCTGCACAGATCTCCCTTGTTCACTCCTGGAAGAGCTGGGTAGTTAGATCATTTCAACTTGTGATAGCTGCCTGTGTTTAGACACCATCTATGACAAGGGCATATGTAAAACAAATCAAATGTCTCCCTGGACAGATGCTCACTCTCTGAGGGTCAGATGCAAATCAAATTCAAATTCATTGAAAAAATCCTCAAGGGACAGGAGCCCTTGTGGAAAGTGGCATATGGCACCACAAAGTTTGTATAAACACTTCTTTCTCCATTTCTTTCTCTCTCAAAATCCACCTCATTGGTATGTTTTCTGATGTAAAATGCTATTCTATCTTCACCCCATAATATCTTTTTGGAGTGAATGATAGCATAAATAATATAAGTAACAATTTTCTCTTTAATATACAGAGAACATGCTTAATATGTACAACTTAAAACCATCTCAAACGAGTTAGTTCTCAATATGAAATAACTAGGTTTTGTATACACTACATATGTAGTAGCTATCCAATTGGCTTCATACAACATATTCCTTTTTACAATAATGGCATAGGTCACTTGTTTCAATTAAAATTTCTTTCCCATATTTTAAGTTGTATAAAATCATGGGTTTCATTGTGACATTTTCATATATGTTTACCATTGTACTTTGCTCCTATTCACTTACATACTTTGTTATTTATTGTCCCCTCCCTCTCTTGCTTGTACTCTTCTGCCACCACTAAAGTATCTGTTTTAGTTTTTGTCAGGTATATATATATGTATATGTATATATATATATATATATATCTTGATTCTACATACTTATTTAAATGTGAAAATCTGTGCCTACATTGAGCCATATTGAATTCTACTGTGATTGAGACTGGGGGCTTAAATCAAGCTCCTGACAATGCTACATAAACTTCATTTTCTTATTTGGGTGCCAGGCAACCTTTAACAGTTATCAATTCACAGCATGTTACCTAGCAACAAAGCCAATTTACACAAAAGCAATCAGAATGAGATCATGTTTTAGGACAGTAGTTCTCAATTAGAGGGAGGGAAAACTGAAAACATCTGATTTTGAGCCAACATACTTCTGATTAGTGTTCTGTAACACAGCTTGTTTTCCTTAAGGTCTGAATTCATTAACATGTGAGTTCAAGGGAGGTAGCAGATCTTGTAGAATATGTGAAGTAAACACTTGTCAAGAGGCAGATAATAATTGTTCTGTTCCTCCTTTGGTCTAAGGAAGATAGGCCATCTCTGGACCTGGAGTCATTAAGATGCTGTCGAATTGCTACCACCAAGAATTCTGGTGGACATTATGGAACTTGGGTTGGGGACAGGTTTTCTTCGTATAAAATGAGGTCAGTATGTGAAAGTGGAGCAGAGAGAGAATGATGGATTGTGTTATGTCTACAGTTACCTGATGATGATGTCAGATGAGGAAGAATAAGCCAAAAGAAAGTGGAGTAGGGAAGAAGGACAACCAGCAAATGATTATAGCCTCATAAGAAAGGTGGGAGGGTTGATTGCTTCAGTTTTTTTTTTCTGGATAAAGCCTGATACCTGACCTTTGCATAGCCACAATTATTGAACTTCAAAAAATTATTGAACTTCAAAAAAGAAGTTTGGGAATAGAGGTAGGTCTTTCTAGGTCATTTAAGGAGAGAGGCAAGGAAAGATAGTAATAGCACATTTTCACAGCTTTTACTCAACAGGAGCATAGAACTAGAATGATGCCATATTGGACAAGTGAGATTACAGGATGGTGCAAAGACGGGAATTATAGCATAGTGTCTGTTACTGCTGATAGTGATCCAGAAGAGAGTGAATGATTAGATGGAGCTAGAGAGGAGATTGCTTGATGGAACATTGCTGGTTATAGGGAAGCTAAGGGACCTTGTAAAGAAGCTAAAGATCATCTCTCTATGGAGCATAGTTGATACAGCAATACAGGGTAGTAGGAGGCAAGGCAGAGTGTTTGGAGCCTTTATCAGCTTTCAGCATTGTTTCAGAGTTAAGAGTACATATGCTGGGGATTGTCCCTCATGCTGTAATTTCATATTTGGAAGGCAGAGGCTAGATTGGGAGATTATGAGCTCATAGTCAGCTCTGTTGTATAGTACATTTGAAGTCAGCCTGGGATACATAAGAACCTCCTCTCATGAATACATGTATTGATGAAGATAGAGATAGAGATGCAGATAAAGATGCGGGTTTGAACAGAAGTTCCCTGCATAAGTGAACAACAATCCTCGTAGAAATTCTTAAACAAATCTTCCAGTGCCAGGTGTGGGATGTCTTCCCATGAGTTATTTATCAGGGATACCCTAGTTGTCCCCAAAACAATAGTGACTATTGCTACTGTTCACAAGAACTGGATGGTAAGAGACTCAGTCTTTGAAGGCACCACATTAAGTGGTTGTAAGACATAGAGAAATGAAGTTGGATCCTCCACGCTCCTGACTAGCATTCAGAGTGCAATGCAAGCTGCTTGGGAAGAACAGTCATCAGTGGTCTTATTTAGCATGAAACTTGAGAACTATCTTACCAACTTGTGAGACAAGCCATGGCTATTGTGCAGTAGTAGCATGATGGCTATGGGGGTAACCAACAGCATTCTTCTTGGAGTTGAGGTCTACTACACAGGAGGGAATTTATGCTTGCAACTAGAAACTGGAAACCTTTTGAAGAGCCCATGGTTAGGGAGGTCATAGAACTTATGGGAGAATCTCATTTTGTTTTGTTAAATGGATGAGGTGTCAAATTGCTTTCTTAACATTTGTTTTAATACCTATAGAGTGGTGTTGCTCTCAGCTGTGGGCAAAGAAGCATCTCTTTGCAGTGGGCAAGGGCAATGCTAATCAAAGGGCTGAGAATTTGTGACTGTTGCGTACTCAGCCCTATATATGATGTTTATCCCATCTCCCCAAGTATAAAAGAACATTGCAGAAAAGAGGGCAGGGGAAATATGAGAGGGCGAAGACAGAGAGGAGGGCAACTAGATGCTGTCATCTGGATATGATGTGTCCATTGTTGTCATAAACTCACAGCAGCTGTGGTTACCTGCATGGCACTTACACAAAATGAGGCTGGTCAACATTTTAACATGAATGTGGGAGAGGTTCATGAGGCCCTACTCTTCCTGAACTCTTCAAAATTAATGGTTGCTGGAGAAAGGGGAGTTATTTTCTTTGCTACTTGCCCATGTTCCAGTAAATAATATCCCCTCTCACTCATGCATGCTACCCTAATTAAACTTGGTAGAGCTAAACAATCAAACGAACAACAGAAACAAACAAGGCTAAACCAACCAACCAAATAAGGAACCAAAAAGCAAAAACCAAACAAACAAAAACAAATAAAACAAAACAAAACAAAGACCACATGAAAGTAAGAAGGGACTTGCTGGAAGAGGTTCTGTGGGAGGGGGAATAGAGGAAGTAATGGAGTATATAAATTAATAAAGTACATTTGTATATGTACAGAGTATCAATAAATAATAAACAGAGGAATGTAAGCAAAACGTGATTTTGGTGATGAGCATGGATTTAAAGCTAAAGGGAAGAAGGTTTTAAGGGAGTGAGGGACAATGAAACAGTTTTCTCTAGCGTGAAGATTGAAGTGTATACAGTTGAAATATAAATGTCTGTAAAGGATGCAGAGAAGTGAGATTCTGGAGGCAGAGCTGTGTGCTTGGTTGAGAGTAAATGCCATTAGTGGAGGCAGAGATGCATACGCCATGTTGGATGTGAAATTCCTACGAATCCCAAGAGAGTAAACCTAGGAGCAGGTCAGCCTAAGAACACACCCAGGATAGGCATATCATAGCAATATGGTCGCAGTGACAGCTCCCAGTGGCCTGGCCTCAAGGCTGGCCATTTTAGGGAAAGTGGCAAAAGATGCCTTGAAAGTCATGATGAGTCACCCACCCTACAACAAGACCTAGAAAGAGAGAAGTTTTATGACAGATATAAGACCTGACTCAGGGCCGTTTGACTAATCTTATCCAAGCTTCATTGTGTGGCCTCCCCTTTCCTGATAGAATAGGATTTTTGTCGTTATGTTTTGCATATGTCATTCATTTCCTGTCAAGTCCTGGCAACTGTTTTACAACTTTCTTTGGAACACACTACTCAAACATCTTTACCTTGCCAAATCTCACTGTCCATCTGGCAGACTCCTTCTGCTACTTCCTTTAAAGTCAGAGGGCATTCCCACAGAACCTGGGACTTAGCTTCTTTGTGTTTCATTGTAGTTTCTTATCTGGCTTTTCCACCTGACTCTGAGTTTCTTGAATCACAGACAAAATTTGATTTATTTCTCTGCCCCTAGTAGGTAGGTAACAGGTGCCATGCATTGTACGGGTTCAGTAAATGTTTGCTGTATAAATGAATGAATAATTGAAGAGAAGTTTCCAAACACATTTTTGGCACATAACTGTGACTTGCAATGAGAAAAAGTCTTTTCCAGTTTCTGTGTTGCTTAGTGATGTTCTTATTAGGGAGATTTCCTGTCCTTTTTTTTTTTTTTAATGAGAAATCAGAGATTTAAATTCATAGAAATTATCTACTTTCTTTTGATTTGTCAAACCTCCATAATTAGAAAAACACTAGCCTTTTAGTCATCTTGGGTTTTAAAATCAAGGAAAACAAAACAAAATAAAGCAAACCACTTGGGCAACGTTTGCAAATGGTTTACTTTTCTCTGATTTTATGTCTGCTCTAAGCATGTGAGCTTGCTCTGAAACCAGCAGCCTGGGAACGAGCAGGCTTTGCAATAGTGTCCCTCTTTAGCACCAGAGGAAGGCTTTCATATATTGTCCTCAGACAATACCCAAGAGTCCAATAGGCCTTACAATATGGCTTTACCTGGAGAACAGTCAAATCTCTACTGCCATAAGCTGGTATTGAATTCATTGATTTAAATGCCAGGGTACAGTCATCAACAACATCCATCTGCGTGAGATTCTAGGAATGCAGATGCATGATTCAGGCCCTGAGCGTTGTCCATAGAAGAGATAAAACAGGAAGCTCTTTGTTGTAAGCACATGCAACTTTGAAAGCATTTGAGAGCTTTACAAAAAAAGAAAAGAAAACAAAATACCTTGTTTTCTTGTTGATTTTCTTTGCCAACTCATTTGTCATTAATGTACTCTCCAGTGGAGTTAATGAGATCCTGTCCTCTATTGTGCTAGAATGGTCCAGGGGGAAAGTTGTTGGTAGGTTACAGAGTTCAGACCCTTGCTGAATGGAACCATCCTTTCTCAGCCTTCCTGCTAGGGTCCCCTCAACCACGGGGACACCTAGAGAACAGTGCTTTAGTCTTGCCTCAGATTTGGTAGAAATTTAGCCAGCATCAAGTATTCTCTGAGTCTTGGATTAAACACACACTGCCTTGGCTCTCGGCTGAAAGCAAGACAGTAAGAAGCTGATTTGAGCACTCTCCGTGTCTCAGGCAGAAAAGACGAGACAGGATGAAATTGACAAGAAATTTTTCCTTATTCATCAGACAAGGAAGTCCTTGTCATTCACTTGCTGCTTTCCTAGGAATCTGGAAGCATTCCAGGAGCCAAGTGTTCCTGAAGCTCAGCTGTGGGGAGCTTTTGTGATTCTCCTGCACCTTGTACCCTGCACCTGGCTTGCAGCCTTCTCCTCCCTTGCTGCAGAGTGACTCTTACATTGTAGGCTGTCAGGAAGTGCTAAGCAGGTCTGTTACTCTTGAGGAGGGACTGCACTCTTGCTGATTAGAAAAGGTGTAAATGGAAAGACTTAAAGTAAATAATAAAAGTATGTAGCCATTGTGTGGCCTTTAAAGCATAGTGGGGATGGGACTGTGCAGGAAAAGAAATAAGAGTAAGGAGAAAAGTCTTCTTAATAGTCTTTCTGCTGGCCAGCTACTCCTGAGCATGGGGCCTGCGATGGAGTGCAGCTGATGTGTACCCAATGTTGTTCCATTTGGAGACCACAGACTTTCCCTTTCCTTAGCAGCTCCCAATTGCAAATGACTGCGTAGTTAGGGATGGGACTTGGGGTTCACTTTCCTGTCTCCATGCTGAGGTTTTGTCTGGGCTGAACTTGTTCAGGTCTTATGCATGCTGACATGGCCTCTGTGAGTGCATATGTGTACCAGTCCTGTTGTGTCTGGAAGGCATTGTTTCCTTGGAGGAACCCATTACCTTTGGCTCTTAAAAATCTTGTTATTTCATCTTTCAAATAAATCCCTGAGCCTTGAGGAAAGGGGTTTGACATCCCATTTACTCCTGAGTGTTCCAAAGTTTATGACTCACTGCATACTGCTCAGCACAAAAATGATTTCATGTTTTTTTTGTTTGTTTGTTTTGTCTTTTTTTTTTTGTTTTTTTTTTTTTTTGGTGTGTGTGTGTGTTTTGTTTTGCTTCTGTCTTTTTTGCCTTTTTGATTCTTTTTGTTTGATTGTCTGGTTATCTTTTTCATAAAGGTAGGAAAATACAGAGTTATATGAATAGGAAATTAGGAGGATCCAGAAGGAGTTGGGGGAGGAGAAGAAATATGATCAAAATATTTGGAAAATATTAAGGGAAACAATACAAAAAGTCTTTTTGCCAGTTTTCTGACATCTAAAACTCTCAAGACTTGGAGACTTATTCTAATGTTAATGATAATTAATGATTTCTACTTGGCAGAGGGCATCATTATAAATTCATGATTACATAGTTAAATGGGGCCATTAAAATTTCATGTGGAGTGGTCCAGAGAGTTCAAGGCCTCTGGCAGACCCTGGGGCTTTGCTCTGCTAATGTACTCCATATTGCACTAGAAGAATGCAGCCCCTTCTTTGCAGGAGACCTGAGTAAGAAGAGAGGAGATTCCTCTCTAGAGAGTTGACAGAAGTACTTGGTCAGATACCATGACTAACACCATGCCTGATCCAATGACATGGTGTCATCTGTCCATCTGGAAAGGCAATGATACTATGCTTAGCACACCTAACTCTTGACATAAGACCCCTATGTGGTTTATAAAGACTCCAGGCATTGTAAGCCATTGTATATGACATGAAACCCAGAGAGAAGCATTTTGGTGTTCAGGGAGAGGAATGAGGACATCCTTGTTGTTGCAGAACTCTTGATGAAGTAGAGCTAACTCAGCATCAGCACAAGCCAGCTGGAGTTCTCTCTGGAGGCATGAAGAGGAAGCTCTCCATTGGCATTGCTTTCATGGGCATGTCAAAGACAGTGGTTCTGGATGAGCCAAGCAGTGGGGTAGACCCTTGTTCCCGTCGCAGTCTCTGGGACATTCTACTCAAGTACCGAGAAGGTAGGTGATGAGACTCATTCCACTTTCTTGCTCCACAATGATATACTTGGGAAAAGGTTGGGTATTGTATGCATGAAGCAAGTCACATTACAATTAAGGATGCATGATAATGTTTCAGAACAAGTAAAATATTCTAATATTTTATGGTATGTATGTTCACTAATATATTTACAATACCTACTTTGTGTTTAATCTCTTAACTTAGTATTAGCAATGATACTATTAATGACCTATAATTATAGATGGTGTCATTTGAAATGGCTTTGTACAAATTATGTTCCATTTTAGAAGTATGAAGAATAAGAGGATGCAATTAGAGATCATCAAGGACCAGTTTTTCACTGGTGTAGCAGACAATTAACTTAGAAAAAGCCTGATTGGGCTCATGGTTTCAAACCTTCCAGAAATGAGTGGTTAGTCCTCATTTTAGGTTGCTTTCCTGTTACTGCACCAAAGGCAACCTGAGAAAAAAAAAGTTTATTTTAATTCATATCATATACTTCCTAATCATTATCTACCATTGAAAAAAAATCAGAGCAGGAACTCAAGACAGTAAATTGGAGGCAGGAACCAAGTACAAACATGGTTTCCTGATTTATTCTCAGGACAACTAAGGTTTCTCTTCTCAAAAGACTCTAGGCTCTTCAAGATTATAATTAATGCTAGTTATTACAGCCTTTTCACTTTGGACTATGGTGGTACAGACTATTATAGTAGATGGAGTAAGATGATCACCTTATAATGGCATAGAGGCAAGGAAGGACCCAGAAAAAGACTTGATCCAAGGGCCTAACTTCCTTCTACCAAGTCTCATTTCTTCAGGTCCCACTATTTCTCATTATCAAGTCTGATAATGAAGCTCTGATGAAAAACATTGGCTGGCAATTTGGCCCTTACTACATAGAGCTTTGGGAGATTTTTTAAATCTAAATGATAGCCCTTAGATCCTTGTATTATACAAGAAAACTGAGGCATGGTGACATGGACATGTGATAGTCTCATGTCTCTAGAGAAAGCTGACTGAATAAGGGAGAAATTTGTCTTTGGCTTAGAAGGTCCATACATCTTTTTTTTTCTTTCTTTTTATACCCACTAAAATGTCCATATGTCCTTTGCTTTAGCTTATTTAGTATTACTAGCATCAGATAGACAAGTTCTACCATACATCATCTATTTCTATACTCCAGGCAAGTAAGAAGTACTGTAATAGGCATTTCACATAGAAACTTTCTTTGAATAGAACACAGGAATTAGGGAGGTACATCTTAGGGCTGATGAAGAACTATCAAAACTGAGGCAAGACTAGACACAATCTTATAAAAGGTTTCTTTCCCTCCATTTTTCCTTTCCAAGCATATAATTTTAATATAGCTTGATTTAAAACTCCAACTTCCTTAGGGTTAGAGCAGGATTGGTCTTAAAAGAAAACCTAGATAAAAGAACAATCTAGAACTGCAGCAATTCTGTACCTTTTATTCCACAATTCTGAGGAATAACGGAAGGAAAACAGTGAGAAGCTGGGAGTAGAGCCAGAAGATTCAGCTTTGTTGTCTCATGTGTGCTTGGCTTAGCTTGGGCAGCTGCATGGAAAGAATATAGGTCCAGTCTTTGGAGCTGGCTTGCCCTGACCTGCAGGGCTAAACATTGTGGGTCTTGAGGAATGAAGGGAGAATGGATGGAACAAGGGATGAGATCAGGTCCCAAGACTGGCTCAGAGGTCAGGATGCTGGATAAAACTTGGCCCCAGGGAAGCATCAGGATCTATCTAGTGTTCTCACTTTTCCTAGACCCTCAGCTGCAACAGGGAGAGGGAGCCAGAGCTTGTGAGAGATGCTGGCCTTGAAGCTGTCTTGCTAGAGGCCAGGCAGGTTTCAGAGTCTGCAGCCAGAATTCCTCAGATAAGCTGGAGGCATAGCATATAAAGTACTCTGGTCTGACTCCTCTAGGGAGTCCCTGCCCAATCTACAAATGCTAGGAGTAAGAGGACAGTGCCTATTGGTCTCAGTCATCACACACAGACCAAAAGAGATGAGATACTCTTCACCCCTAACCTTAAATGTTCCTTCAGCCTCTTTGCTTCATTTACCTGTATGCCCTTTGGGGAGAAGGGCCTCAGATGAGAAAATGTGAAGCTCTGATGAAAAACATTGGCTACACTGATTAAAATTTGAGATTGGATTCCTTACTTTCCTGTCACTTTGAGTGGGGCTGATAAAGAAGATAGATGAAGGTTAGATAAATGGATTATAATGACCCTCCTCTTGTGGATTGTACAAATTAAACACAGCAATTTCATTACTACTGTGTGATTTAAAAATCAGAGATAGAATTATTCTTAATATGCATGTTAACTATATTTTAACAATTAATAATTATTTATTTAAATTTTTATTCAAAAATTTCAAATATATATAATTTTGAATGAACTCATCCCCCACTGCCTCCCTCCAGTTCTTCCTATCTCAATAACACATTAAATTTCCAACTTTATGCTTTAAAAAATAGCTCACTGAGTCCATCTAATGCTGTACACATATGTATGAGTGTGGGGTCATCTAGTGCAACATGAACAACTTTCTATTAGTCATTCCCTAAAGAAAAAATTGACTATACCTCCCCCAGTGGCTGCAAGTAATTATTTGGGAGCCCTCTTCTCTCTCTATTCTGGAATTTGTTTTAACTTTTGAGAGTTCCATACATGTATATGATAAAATAGTATACATATTTCCCCTATCTGTGTACTCCTTCTGTGTACTCCTTCCGTGTACTCCCCAACATGCCCCCTTCCATCTTCATGTCTTTTTTTATAACCCATTAAATCTAGTTAGCACTACCCAGAGGTGCGTAGGGCTGGAGCTATCCACCATAATGTAGAAGCCCCAGCAGTGGCCATCTCCTCAAGAAAGAATTATTTTTCCTCCCTCATCTACAACTGGCTTGATCTTATCCAGACAGCCACACTGCTGTCGATTCATATGTGTAACAGCCACACAATGTCCAAAAGACATTTCTTCTCCATCCTCCTGCTCTTTCTTTCTTGAACATTTAGCTGACGGAGGGTTTAAAGTTTAAATAATCAGAATAGACAGATGCCGTGTAAGTCAGAAAACAAGATTGTCTTCATTAAACTCTGCCGTTATATCCTTTGTTGTTTAACAATGATTATTTTCATCTTTGGGAGACTCCTTTGGAACTGGTGTTATACTGATTGAAGTGCAAAATTAATAGTCTGTAAGAAGATTAGCTAGAGAACAGCAAGAAGAAAACATGTCTTCAAAAATGAAAATGTACAGCTGTTCCTGTAAACAGCCTCAAAGCTTCTGGCAACTGGCAGAGCTTTGTGAGAAAGATTTAAGACAGTGTGAAAACAAATGTTAGCTGCTGAGTAGAAAAGAGACTTTCCATCAGAACACTGTGTGCAAGGTGCTCAATCTATTGGGAATCTCTTGTGTATTTCTTGCTTTTTTGGTGAGCAGTGTAAGCCTTTGATTAGCCCTGGTGCAAGCACTTCAGTGTGTTCCATAGGAAGATCATTAATGAGGCAGAGACACCAGACCAAGCTGGCATATTACAACCACATGCCTAGGCCAGGTTTCAGACTGGCTGTATATTTCCTTTGTGATGTTGGAGAGATGGCCATGTTCCTCTAACCTTCAGTTTTCTCTGTTACAAAAGGAGACTGTCTTACTAGTTCATAGGTCTCTCTGTCTCTCTCTGTCTCTGTCTTTGTCTCTCTGTCTGTCTTTCTCTCTCTCCCTCACTCCCCCCTCTCTCTGAAACACCAGATGTTAAAACATATTTTTTAACATAGTAATATTTGTATTATTTCAAAATTTTATATAATGTACCTGATCACACTCATTTTCCAGTTCTCCAAGGTCCACCCTTGTGACCTCCCCCAAAACTAAGAAGAATAAAACAAACAGGCAAACAAATAAATAAACACAAGTCCAATTTCTTCACCCCAACCCCACAAGAAGCCATCAACTATGAAGATCTACATACACTTCAGCACCCCTATTTTTAAAAGTTTCCTTCAATGGCATCCTCTTTAAACTGTTTCCTTTCGGGAGAAGAGTGAGGGGAGAGGTTGACACAAAAGCTTTTTATGTCTCTCATTCTCAACTGTGAGTTTGCACTCATCAATACCACTGCAGAAGAAATGCTTTCTCCAGGGAGTCAATAAGCTGTTTGCAAAAGTGAATGCCTCAGTATTTGGTGTGTGGACTCTCCATACACAACAGGGTATTATCATTTTAAAGCTACTCAAGAGGTGGGTTCTGGAAATGCAACTTTGGAGAAGAACTTCTAGATAGGGTAGGCTCCACCAACTAAAGCTTGGGAGAATATCCTTTGAGAGTAGAACAGCATCTCAGGTTCTTGTAGCATACATCAGGGGCCATTATGGATTAAATATCCATGGCTGTGATCTACATTCTTTTGAAATCACTTACTTACTTACCTTTTCCAGCTTTAGTAAAGTGTAGTTGACAAATAAAAACTGTATATATGGCATGGTGTTTCATATTTATATGCACAGAGAAGATTAAACAGAGCTAATTAACATGCCCATCACCTTACAAACACATGGTTTTGGGGTATGTGTGTGTGTGTGTATGTATGTATGTGTATGTGTATAGTATTGAAGGCCTAATCTCTCCGTAAGTTTCACATGTAAAATGAATACTTATAGCCACTGTGTTGTGTAACAGGTCTGAAAATTACTAAAGTTTATGTAATTTAAGCCAATGTCTCTCAGTTCCTCTTTCTATTCTCTTAGCCTCTTACAGTATCTCTTTTTCCTTAATTTTCACTGAGAATGTAGGCTGAGTAGACTTCTGTTTTTAGACTAGTGTATTGTATGGTGACACGCAATTGAACTGCATGATAGCTCTAATAAAAGTAACTAATCTGTCTCTGATGACCCTAGGTCAGTCAATGAATATATAATTTTAGCATCCAGGAACTAGAAGGCAAAGATATTGTCCATGGTCTTTATAATACATCTATAGCAAGAATTGGCACTGGGCACTCCACTCTCTATTGTTCTTTGCATTACATTCCATTGTTTCCTTCTAGATGGACTCTAAAAATAAATTGAAAGCCAACTACTGTGGCTTGCTTCCCAGCAATCCTAGGGCTGAAATAGAAATATTGCTGTAGTCTTGAAGTTAGCTTTGGCTACATAGTTATCTCTAGGCCAACTTCAGCTACCAAGGAGCTGAAGGGGTTTGCAGCCCCATAGAATGAATAACAATATGCATATGTAGCAGAGGACAGCCTTGTAGGATATCAATGAGAGGAGAGATCCTTGGTCTTATGAAGGCTTGATGCCCCAGTGTAGGGGAATGCCAGGACAGGGAAGCAGGAGTGGGTGGGTCAGTGAACAGGGGACGGGGGATGGGATAGGGGGATTTCCAGAAGGGAAATGAGGAAAGGGGATAAAATTTGAAATGCAAATAAAGAAAATATAAATGAAAACACTAGTGACTCTCTTTCAATGCTAGCCCAGTCTACCATTCCTAGGAAAGGGCCTCTGTAATGCTGGCTCTGATGTGTCATGTGCTTGGCCTCAGGTCGCACAATTATATTCACAACCCACCACCTGGATGAAGCTGAGATGCTCAGTGACCACGTGGCTGTTCTTCAGCAGGGGAGGCTCAGATGCTATGCTTCTCCTGCAGGCCTGAAGGAGACCTATGGTCAAGGACTCACCCTGACACTCAGCAAACAAGTAAGCAGTGCAGTGCTTTTATTTCACTAGGGAAGCCCTGTTGGACCACATCACCCAAAACAAAGAATGATGCTTGTACAATAATAATGTCTAACTGTAGGACTTTTGCACACATTATCCAGGAAGCCTTAAAAACTCCTTTCAGGTCTGAGAACTGAGGCATATCCTCTGTTAATGCTAGTGTGCCTTTGATCTTCTATTTAAAAAAGGGAAAGAGGGACCAGAGTTTCCTGATAAGTTTGAAGAACATCTGTCAGGAAGCACAATGGCTGAGGTGGTCTCGAAATCA